>NC_142009.1:312678441-313002941 GCF_049901735.1 Notechis scutatus | reverse complement strand
ACTATCAGCACACTGGCACACTTTACAAATGAAATGCTGTTGCATGCTTTCAAAAGAAAGTATATATATTTGCACAATACTTTACTGAAAGAAATGTTATTTTAAGGAAGGAAACCAAAACTGTTAAAGTGGTTTGGTCAGTCAACCATTACTTCTTTCTTTTTTATATATATTTTAGCAAATATTTTATAGCTTGTAAGCCTGATTGTAATATGCGTGGTAAAGTGCCTTATCATTTCTAAAGTCTTTTTTTTTTAGAAATTACCGATACATGCAAAAGAAAATATTAAAAATTATCAGTTATTTTGAAATGTAACAAATACAATGAGTTCCTTTGTCTCATTTACACAATGATATCTGCTTTAATAACCTTCCTGGATTTTACTAAAAATGGGTCATAAAAACACAAATCCTTTACAAATCTAGGCTCACACTTTTCAAGCAATGCTTTTAATGCGATCAGCTAAAAAGTTTAAGGTTTCATTGCTACCTTCAATTTCCTCTTCTTGACAAGGGTAACTTTAAGTGAGGGGAAGCTGATGGAAGAAATATTCAGATCCAGTTCCAAGCTGGGAATAAAATTGAGGCTGATTGGAAAGAAAGTTGGTTTATTGATGAACAGAACCACCAACAGCATGTGATTCTGGGACCAAATGTCTGAATGAGTGGGTGGATTTTTATAGTTTCTGTAACTTTAAAGTTTGGGATTTGGGCAATATGGGCTTTGTGAGTTGTTGGATAATTCTTATTGTGGTTGATGGCTATGTCCTGTGTTAGATTTTTGGGTGAGGGGCTGCTCACTTTTGCCCATTAAGGACAATATGTGAAAAACAGCATCTTGATTATACCCAGAATCTAACTGCTAATCGATGCGCTTGCAGAGCAGGGATGTCACCTATCAGGTTGGGCATGTCAATATATTTTTATTTATTATTACATGTATATACCACCTGAGTCCCATCATTACAGTTTGTGAACCATAGATTATATTTTAACAACTTCCCAATAACCATGGTAAACCCATGGAATTTGTGAACTCAGTGTATTAGCCCCTCTCTTCAATTAATTGGGGAAGAAATGGTATAAGGTGAATGATGGCTAATAAATTATTATTTAAGTAAGAGATAACTCAGCCAAATTTGATTTCAGCTAACCAAGCCTTTCCCTCATCTCACAATTTTTTTTGCTGAGGCCCTCCTTCCCGAATCCTCCCTGCCTTGTCCCCTTGCATCTCTTGCCTCAAACTTTAACATTTTTGCTTGCTTCTAACTTTTGCTGGGAGACAGGTGAGGTGTTCAGGTGTTTTGTTGGTGAACTGTCACTTCAAGACACTGAGCTGTTAATTTCATCTCTGTTTGCGAGAGTTAAGTCAAGCTTATGAGTAAGACCTAAATCTGGGAACAGCGTGCCCTTAAAGGTTAAGCATATAGAGCCAAGTGCATATGACCAGATCTCTGGGTTAATTTTTGTTCCTCTGAATGGACCAATTGATTTTGATTTATTCACAAAGTGGCAGCTGAAAGAATATGTTTGTGTAACCCTTCATCTCCAAGCTATTTCCTCCCTCTGGTGACCTTTCAAGTATAGTCACAATAGCTAAACATCATGGGACCCCTAGCTGGGGCAGAATGACGGAAATTCTACAGATCTGTACTACTGAAACTCTTATACTGCTGAATACCAGTGCAATGTAGTGGATGTGCAATGTGTTTGAACAATGGTTCAATGCTAATAATGTGTCAGCAAAGCACTAATGATTTGGCTTAGCTGCGATGAGAGTCTATTCAGATAATGGGTGTATGTTTGTCCAAGTTGGGAAGTCACTTCATTTCACTCTAGTGGTAACCCTGGTGAAGGTGTTAGGCACAAATGTTCTGGAAAGTAGCTGCACTCAGGATCCATAACTGCCTTTCTGCTTCAAGAAATGGCACTTCTTTGTGATGTTGCCACAATCAAAACAACCTTCTGAACTACGTTCAAGCCCTAGTGGTTCAATTTGTTGGATTGGTACAGAGAAAACCAGATTCAAGGCCACATTCCACTATCAAAACTCAATTTTGCATAGCAGGAAATTGGAAATATGTAATAGAGTATGTACATAAATATACAGTATGTATTCTTGAATTCCTGAAAAAAATGATATATAAACTTAAATAAATAAAATGCTATCCTGAATCCTATAATTTCCTTTAGCTTGGGTGGGTGATAGGTTGAGGAAAGCCAGTAAAGTGAACTTGAATTCTAATAAAAACTGAAGACTTAGGAATAGACGGTGGAGTGTGTGATTTGTGAATGTAGAAAACTGTATGTGTTGTTTTGAATGGGTAGAATTTCCCCAACAGAAGATAACACAAAGAGAAATAAGATTGCTTACTTTGCTTTGGCGGTCCACGTAATCTTAACCACTTTTGGTTGATTTATCAACTATGGCTTTTTCTGAGTCATGACATACTACCTACACTGATCTGTAGGTAGTTGTTAGGAATGTAAGTTATCTAACAGTTAGTTGGGTTGGAAAATATATAAACCAGGACAGACATTTTAATACTGTCTCTTTAAGGGAATGCTAACATTGTAATTGGGTGTGGTTCCTCAAACGGCCATAAGATGGAGCCAGAAACCTGGGTTGGTTAGTTCCTGTTCTGTTCTGTTCTGTTCTGGAGAGTGTTGTCATTCCTATTGACTGTTATTCTTGGGTTTGATGTAAGTCTATTTACTTAACTGGTTTTGATACTGGACTTTGTTATTTTGATTATCCCTGGACTGAAAACTGACTGCTTTAATTGTGAATGACTTGGACTGCTTGTTTTGCTTAAACGTTTATTGGAAGTAAAAACCTACATTTTACTCTACAGTGTATCTGTGTGCTGTTTGTGTCTTATTCTTCACCACTCTCACTATGTCTCCCTGTGTCCGCTCATTCTCCTAACGGGGAATTACCTCAACAGTAGTCCTTGACTTGTGACTGCTAGTTTTAACAACTGATTGATATTTGATAAAAGTGACTTCCGACCATGACAGAGTCTCCTCAGATATGTCATCAAAATTTAGCAACTGGCGGTCTTCCGGTTTGAGCTCCTTCGACAACGGACTGAAATCTGCGATCGTGTGCGGTTTTGATCCATGCTCACCACCGGAGTGACCCGAGCTGGCTGGTTTTGGGGCTAAGCCACCCCGTAGAGGTGGTGAAGAGGGGGGAGACTGCCAGGAGGGTTGAGGAGAGCTGCATCTCTCCTCCCCAGCTGGCCATTACTCCCTTTCCCGAAGGCAGTTGCAGCGGTAGTCAGAAATGGCCACCTCAAAGAAAAACTTGACTGGAAAAGAAAGTGCAGGAGGAAGATAAGAAGAGAAAGTTTTGGTTGACCGGGTTAAATTGAAAAAGCAACGACATAAGGTACCCTGGAATTTAAACTATAAAAATAACATTGTTCCCAAAGAAGATTTTGAAGCGGCGAAGGAGAGAGGAAAGGGAAAGGATTTGTTTTTTTTCTCCTCCCTTCCTTATACTGACAGCTAAGAGACTTAAGTAAGAAACTGATAGAAATCCACTTTGACATTAATAGGCATTTAAGCTGAAAATAAAATGTCAAAGGGATAATAAAGATTAAATAAAGATTTTTGGATATTTAAAAACTTTTAAAAGCAGGAAAGGACAGAAAAGAATAAAAGGGCAGGATCTGGAAAAATGGAGGAGACTGCCTGGAACTAAAAGGAATTTACAGTGAAACTTTAACAAGATTCCTAAAAGATACATTCCAACTGAAACTTTGTAACAAAATAATAGAACCCCAGGAAGAGAAAGTAAAAAAAGAAGCAAGAAGAAACAGCTTTGGATTATTTGGATTACTTGGTGATTTTTGGATTTTTGGCTATCGCATTTAAATGACTAAAATCAATCGGGTGGTTATTTAAAAGTGTTTAAAATGGCATCACTTCTAGAAGAATTGAAAATGGAACTTAAAAAACAGAAAGAAGATGCACAAGAAGGGAGAGGTTCTTTTGGCTTCATATTTCAATTCCTAGAAATGGAGATCTGGAACTATGAGAAACAACAAGAAACGTTTGTAGAACAAGAAGATCTGGACAAAGAAGAAGCCATCTTTAATGATCAAGTAATTTTATGTGGGGGGGGGGGAAGGAAAGGGAGGAAAGAGAGTGAAAAGTTTAAGATTTGAAAAAAAAAAGAATAGTTTGAAAAATAATTGCAATATTAGAAAGCAACAGAAGAGGAGATTACAGAAGAGAGAATTAGAAGTAGAGAGACAAGGGGGTAAAAAGGGGAGGGAGAAGAGGAGGGCAAAGAAGGAAAGGAAAAGAAGTTATAAAAGACAGAAACAAGATATAGATAAACAGGGAAAAGGTATAAGGATTGAAAGTACAAGCCTGTTCAGAGATAATGGGTGAAAATTTAATTGAAAAAGGGATTCAGCAAAAGTGCGTAAGATAGTATTGTTATATTAGAAGTAGAAATAATTTTAGAAAATATGACTAAAATTATGGATAAAATATTTATTGTAATATAGTGGAATGTTCGTTAATAAATAAATGAAAGAAAGTGAATGAGAGCATGAAATTAGGAAAGGATGGGAACATTTTAATTATTATTAATTTATAAAAATATAAGTGAAGAGAAATATGAAAAAAAAATAATTATGGAAAGTTTATAAGTGTTCACAAGTATGATATTTAATTGAAAAGAAAAAGATGTTAAGATTTTAATGAATATTAACGATAGAATTGAATTGGAATGGAATGACTGTTTTATTTATATATATATATATATAATTTTTTAAGGATATAGTGTGTATTTTAAGAATGTACCAAGCAGAATTCTATTGGAAGTTATGTATTATATTGAATGTTATAATTTTAAAGGTATAAATTTTAAAGAAGTTTAAATAAGAATTGAATGGACAAAATCAAAAGATATAAAGGTGTCATACTCCAATTAGTAACTACAGGGGAAAATTTGTTTAATGAGAAAAGATAATATGAAATTGAAACAGGACAGACAAAAGTACAAATATAATGATTTGAATTGAGGTATGAGATAATTAAAAATAAAGTTGAGGAAATTAAAGGAGGGGAAAAACTATGTAGAAAATGTTAAACAGTAATAAGACATGGAATAGAGCACAAAGATGAACGTGAAATTGAGTTTGTGTCTGTATGAAGAAGTGACAACCCGTGATCATGCTATTCTCAAAAAAAGATGTTTTATTTGTATTATGTTTTTTTTTTTTTTGTGAAAACCCAAATAAAATTTATATTAAATTTTTTTTAGCAACTGGCATGTATTTATGATGGTTGCAGAATCCCAGGATCATGTGATTGTCATTTGTGACTTTTCCAAGGAGCTTCCAACAAGCAAAGTCAATAGGGGAAGCTGGATTTGCTTAACGTGTGATTCACTTAATAACCAGAATTATTCATTTAACAACCATGGCAAAAAATGAACCATAATTTACTGCATAACTGCATCACTTAGTGATGGAAGTACCAGTTCCAACTTGTTACTATGAAACTGCATGTATTATTTACTTAAATAATATGCCTCCCATCTTGTGGTTCAAGGTTACTTGTTTGGAAACTTTAATTAGTCAATAATTTTTCAAATAACAGAATAGAATAAGAGAGTTGGAAGGTCTTCTAGTCCAACAGGAAACAGGCAGGAAACCCTACACCACTTCAGACAAATGATTGTCCAATCTCTTCTTAAAAACTTCCAGTGTTGGAGCATTCACAAATTCTGGACGCAAGTTGTTCCACTGATTACTTATTCTAATTGTCAGGAAATTTCTCTTTAGTTCTAAGTTGCTTCTCTCCTTGATTAGTTTCCACCCATTGCTTCTTGTCCTGCCCTCAGGTGCTTTGGAGAATAGCTTGATTCCCTCTTCTTTGTGGCAACCCCTGAGATATTGGAATACTGCAATCCTGTCACTCCTAGTCCTTCTTAGCATCAAACTAGATATACCCAATTCCAGTAACCATTCTTCATGTTTTAGCCTCCAAGCCTCTTTGCTGCTCTTCTCTGCAATTTTTCTAGAGTCTCAACATCTTTTTTACATTGTGGTGACCAAAACTGGATGCAGTATTCCAATAAGAATTTGACATTTGACACATAAAATTCTGACCAATGTGGTGGAGTCATACCAAAACATTTCTGGGGGTGGGGGGGATGTATTGGCCAATTTGGAGGATTCTGAAGCTATAATCAATTACTACTATTTAGTTTTAAGGAACTAGCTTGCTTGCAATTAAGAAAAACTGGAGAATGATGTACAGTATCTGAAGATCTGAAGATCACCAGCAGAGCTGTACTGGATGGTAAGAGCAGAAACATAAGAGTAGCAGGTCACAAAGTTCAAGGCAAATTTGTAAGATAAATTATGCGATACAAGACATGATCCTATTTGCAAGCAGCTTTATTACCTAAGATAGGAAATTTGACCTGACAGCCTACAGTTCAAAGATTACCCTGAACACAGAAAACCAAACAAGATGTTAAAGTGGGCTTGTGATTTTGGGCCAGAATTTTTGAATATTCCTATTCCATTTCCCCAGTTGAAGCCAATGTTCTATTTGTCCTGCAAATGAATACTTACAAATATTTACTATACCCATAATATGTTTTCCTCTATATAGCAGGTAGCAGCTGGAAAGGAGATCTTAATCTATTGTTGCATAATGTGTAAAGCTGTAAAGTTCTAATAACCTGTGTCTGCATGCTGCCCCCCCCCCTATAAACAGATTTTAAAAGAAGATTTGCAGTTTACTGTGTTGTTGAGATCTGCCATAGATATCATTTGGGAGATCTGAAACCAACTGCATCTGCAATGTTGTAGGTTACTCAATCCAGTTTCTAGACCTCAAATAGGGAGGGCAAGACAGTGGTATGAGCATGCTTGTTAACCAACCTTAAAAGTTTTTTTTTTTTTAATTCAAAGATGCGGGGGGGAGAAGGAAACACATTACTTCCGTATTTCTTGCTTTCAGAATTTCCCCTTCTGGCCTACTATGCTCTACCGCAGTGAGGGTGAACTTATCACACATGTGTCACAGATGACACACCATGTCATTTTTACTGACACACCAGTACGTCCTATCTTTGCTGATGAGCTGCAAGAGAATGTAGTGTGCTCTTGCATGTTTTCTTGGCTTTCTGGAAGTCGCACGAGAAGGGCTGTGCTCTCGCACCGAGAGCCCCCAAGAACCTTTTGGAGTCTCCAAAAAAAAAAAAAATCACAAGAAAATGGGACGTGATTCAACCCATTTCTGGGAGGCTGCAGAGAGTCACATGAAAGCACAGGCCTCTCATGTGACTCCCAGAGGGTTCGAGGCCATGCACATTCTTATGTGATTTCTGTAGCCTGAGAAAAATGTTGAAAGTTCTCATGTGATTTTTGGAGGCTCTAAAGGCCACACGAAAACGTGGTGTGCTCTCAAATGGCTTCTAGATCCTCTAGAAGTTGCACAAGAGGGTCATGCTCTCATGTGGTCTCCGGAATCTCCAGAAAGCATATAAGAATGGGATGTTGTTTTTGGAGGGTGCAAAGCCATGCAAGAGCATTCTCTAAAGTTTCCAAAATGAAAGCCTTGTAGGACCCGAAGCTGCCTGGAATGGGCATTTTTTCCCTGAAAGGTACCTGGGGCTCAGGCAGAATATTTATTTGACCTTCATATAGTTCCTATCTTCTTAAGTGTCCTTAGATTCTATTGCTGTTTTGAAACACTTGAAGATGTCAGATTTCTTGCAAATTATTTGAATAATGGAAGGAGAGGAAGGCAAGCATAGGAAATGCTACTTGTTTTCTCTCCCACCAACTTCCCTCTGTTCCTCCTCACTCAGAAGTAGATGCTTTCGATTTCAACAATATGTGTTAGAACACAGCAACAAAGAAGTCATTCATTGATGCTAATCAAATCAAAAGCAATCTGTTGTTCCATATCTTTTCCAGTTCAATGGAAAATTACTACCATATTAAAAGTAGGGTCATTTTATTATTTAAGCCCAATAATAATCAGTATGCATATTGTTTTCTCTGTTGTAAGTCACTGTTTTTACTTTCACTTTTTCTCACTTTATACTTTTGCATAATTGCAATTTTCCTCCAATTTAATTAATATATTGCATGAAACTGTTTTTAATAATGAAATTGGAATAATAATGAATATTGTTTTTTCTTTATTATTTTGCATATGTCTGAGTTTGTTTTATTCATATTTGTTTTTTATAATCAATGGACTTTATGTAATGCATAATACCACACAAGATTGGAATGTACATTTTTTTAAAAAATGGATACACAAAGAATTGCTTCTCTTTTGTCTAGGCCTGGGATGGAATTAAGATGCCAGCCAAATCAAGTTTGGCATTTTCTGAATTTTTAACATACATAATCAAAAAGATTTGCCATCACTGCCCTATCCTATTGAAGGCCTACCTGGAACATACATGTATTTGTTTATTAAAACCAAATGTTGTTACAGTATTTTCATAAGGAGGTCTATTTTAAAAATTTAAGGAACAGACTGTCTGGTCTTCATATGTATTTAATATACACCGTATTTTTTCAAAATGTAGCTTGCTTTGTCCCATTCCAATTGGTTTTTGAGATTTTGCTGCAAAGACTTTGGAAGCATAAACATTTATTGTGTTGCAAGGCCCCCTGGTGGAATTTGGAAGATTATATATGTATGTATATATGTATATATGCATGGCTTGATTTACACATTAGATTAAGCCAAGATTTCCCAATTTTGGGGGGTTTAGATACATTTGATGTTTTGAGAGCATCAAAAAGTACTTGCCATAGAATTTGTGGCTAATCACAAAACACTCATTTTATTCATTTATTTAATCTCTCTTTTTTAATAGCTGCTGACTTCCTTCAGTGACTTTTGGTGGCATATATAAAAATAATAAAAAATGCTTAAAAACCAGTAAAACAATCCATATAAAATAAAAACAACACAAAAACCAAATTAAAAAGCTAAGTGACAGAAACACAGTGCATTCTATTAACTATTGCGGAACCATCTAACAAGATCCACTCTGCTGTAGTATCCTCAATCTAGCTGACAAAATGATGTTTTAAGAGCCTTTCAGAAGGCCAGTAGGGTTGGGGCCAACCTTACCTTGGTGGAGGGAGGGGAATGATCTTCCATATAATGGTGGTTATAGTAAAAAAAAAAAAAGGCCCAGTTTCAGTCCTTGGCTGACAGGAACCACAAAATTACAATCTTCTGCTTCAAGGATGAATTCACCATTGCCAGAACCCACCTCCAAAAACCATTTATGTGACAACAAACTGAGCCTTAGGGTGCAGGTATGGTCTCCCCCATTTGTGGTTCCTAAGAATGTATCTGGGATCTCTTTAGGACACAAACACATCATTGGAAATACAAGCGAATAGTTTTCAACATGATAGTTTTCCATTCACCTTTTAAATTAAAGAATATTTTTAAAAATATTGGGACAAAGCTCTGGGTAAGCTCCAGCAGGCACAATGTCATCTTCTGCTGCCAAACTTCTAGGTAGGTACTTTAATACCAGAGTCTAAATCTAGCCATTCAGCTTTCTACATTGGCAATCTTTACAGGCAGCAACATGAGCACTTGTACTTAGTAATGTTCCCAGTTAAGAGTGGAAAAGAACTTTCCTGATTTGGAAGGAATGCTTTCATTGCTATATTTATCTATATCTACAGGCTTTAGCAAGAGAACAGAAGGCAGCGTTCAGGCTTTTCTGCATCGAGCAAAGGCATTGCATTGATAAACAAGGGGTACAAAGGACAGATTCAGGCCCTTGCACACATTCATCACACAATGATGTCATTTACACCATGATGTCATCTTGTAAATGACACTATATTGGGAAAAAATAAAAATCAAAGTACATCAATGAGTAAAGAAAACAAATCTTTAACAGTGACTGCTGGATCTCTACCATAGGATCAGACGTCCATGCTTCAGCAAAGTTTATTGATTTAAGCACTGATTTGTCTGTTCTTTATTCTTGTTTTGTACATGACCCAGTTCTTTCTCTTTCACATTTATATGACTGTGTGATGACTCCTCCAGATGCTTCCCCAGATGCCTCTCCAGATGTTAGTTCAAAGGAGGATGAACCAGTGCCAGCACTTCAGGAGGGGATTGGTCAGTGGCGCCAAGCAGCTGGCTGAGGGTGAGTTGACTGAAGCGCAGCTGCAGCAGTACAGCCCGGAGGCTTCAGATGGGAAAAGCTTGCAGCTGCAGCCAGTTAGCGAAGAGGAGGAGGAACTGCCTTCTGCACCTGACCTGACACATAGGACAGAGAAAAGGCAGGAACACTGAAGGTCAGCCTGATTACTCAAGAGGAGGCAGCCTCATCCCTCTTAATGGGCTGCTGACTATTTATTTATTTTATTTATTTATTTTGTTTGTCAATCGCCTACAAAATAATAGGTATAAGTATAAACATGACTAAGAATACAGAAAATAGGTACGATTAAATGGGGACAATCGGACAGGGACGGGAGGCACGATGGTGCACTTATGCACGCCCCTTACAGACCTCTTAGGAATGGGATGAGGTCTATAGTGGATAGTTTGAGGTTAAAGGAGTGGGGGTTTGAGGATGTAACTACAGAGTCAGGTAGTGCATTCCAGGCATTGACCACTCTGTTGCTGAAGTCGTACTTTCTGCAATCAAGTTTGGAGTGGTTTACATTGAGTTTGTATCTGTTGTGTGATCTTGTATTGTTGCAGTTGAACCTGAAGTAGTCATTGACTGGTAGGACATTGTAGCAGATAATTTTGTGTACTACGCTTAAGTCCAACCATAGGCGGCGTAGTTCAAGATTGTCCAAGGCCAAAATTTCAAGTCTGATGATATAGGGCAGGGGTCCCCAACCACCGGGCAGCGGAACAACTCCTACCGGGCCGCTGGCTTGCTGGGCGCCGCCATCTTTTTTGATGAAAAGTGCTTCGGTGAGCTTTTCCGGGTAGAAAGCTCACGGAAGCACGTTTTCATCAAAAAGATGGCGATAGCGCTTCGGTGAGCTTTTCCGGTAGAAAGCTCACCGGAAGCACTTTTTCATCAAAAAGATGGCGGCGCCCAGCTGATGCAGTGCCGGGCGCGGCGCCCAGCTGATGCCGGTACCGGGCGCGGCGTAAAAAGGTTGGGGATCACTGATATAGGGCATTCTGTTGCGAGCAGAGGAGTGTAGTACTCTTCTCGTGAAATACTTCTGAACTCGCTCAATTCTATTGATGTCTGATATACAGTGCAGATTCCAGACAGATGAGCTGTATTCAAGTATTGGTCTAGCAAAGGTTTTGTATGCCCTAGTTAGCAATTCAATATTTCCAGAGGAGAAGCTTCGTAAGATTAGATTTACAACTCTTAATGCCTTTTTGGCAATGCTGTTACAGTGAGCTCTGGCACTTAGGTCATTAGATATGAGAACTCCTAGGTCCTTCACAGAGTGAGGGTCATCAACGAGGTCATATCTACCTAGTTTGTATTTGGTGTACTGTTTTTTTTTTACCAATGTGTGGGACAGAGCATTTGTTGGTCGAGATTTGGAATTGCCAATTGTTTGACCATTCAGACACATAATCAAGGTCACTTTGAAGAGCAGTAGCATTGTCAGTGATGTTGAATAGTTTTATATCATCCGCGAAGAGGACGCAGTAGCTTATAAGGTGATCACAAAGGTCATTTATATAGAATATAAAGAGTGTGGGTCCTAGAACGCTGCCTTGAGGGACATTGCTGTTAACTGGAGCAGGGTTTGATATAGCACTCCTTATTTTTACTCTTTGTTGCTTGTTTGACAGGAATGCAGTCGTCCACTTATGAAGGGATCCGGAAATGCTGTAAGAGTTTAGTTTTAACAGTAGTTTGTCATGTACCACTGAATCAAAGGCTTTGCAGAAGACTATGTAAATTACATCTATTGCTTTACCCTGGTAAATTTAGGACATTTAAATTTAAATTTAGTACAGTAAACAGATGATGATGCTGGTGATGCTGGGAACAATGTATTCTTTCCCTAGCTGCGTCTTTCCTGATCATTGTGATTCCAGCCTTGGATTGATCGTAGGTCTTGTAAACTCTGGACTTTTTTGGCCTCGTGCATCCTCTTGTATTGTGGATTTAATTTTGCCTAGTGGATTTATCTGGTTTGGGAAACTTTCAAGTGACTTGCGGACTCAGTGGCCATTGCTCTGTGGACTAGGATTGTTCTAGTTTTTGACTGGGCTTAATTGGGACAGTTCTGAGTTTTTAATGAAGGGAATGGCTGGGGAATATTAATAAACTCACTAGCCCACTGTTATGTGTGTGTGAATGAGTGGGACAGCATAGACTGGTTCATTTAATTGTAATGCTAGGCTTTTAAAAAAGCAATACTGTCTTATATTTTTGTACAACATATTGTGCATTTGTGCAATGTAGTTATGTTCAGGGTTATCTTGGGGATAAAAAAGTCAAGATGGTTAATGACAGAAGCCTTTGCACCTGTGTGCAATATCGACACATATACATATAAAGCGTAGGGCTTTGGTTATGCAGATGTTATGATCTTAACCTTTTGGAGGTGAGCTTCTGTGAGGGAATGAGAACAGAAATGTGCTGCAATTCAAACTCTGCCCTTATGTATTTTCATGTGCTATTGTGATGGAAGTAAAATAAAGAGACCGGTTGTCCTATGATATCCATCAGAACAGTGTTTCTCAACCATGGCAACTTTAAGGTGTGTCTCAACTCCCAGAGGAATTCCAGGAATTCCAGAGGAATTCAACTGAAAGTTGAAGTCCACACATGTTGAAGAATACTGTACTAGAACAGAAGATTTGTAGTGAGACCAACAAGACCTGTTACAGTGAATGTGAGTAAGAGCAGCAAAGGAGATTCACGTGTACTGCAGATGTAGGGAACTGTAAAATTCAAGGAAAAAGTCTGCTTTTGCAAATTTTAAAATTACCTTCTAGTGCACGGGTGTCAAACTCACGGTGTCATGTTGCTGTCACGTGACGTTTCACAATGTTTTTTCCCTTTGCAGAGCTGGGGTGGGCTTGGCCTGTGCATGATACATCCGGCCAACGGGCCACCAGTTTGACACCCCTGTTAGTGTGCTTTCTAATCATCAATAGGCTGATGGTACACAGTTGTATCTTTCAACCCTGGGCTGGCCAAGTGAGGCTTTCGAGATTTTTATTAGAGTACCTGAAAATTGTGTGGATTTAGATGGGGAAGAACCTTCTCCAATTCAATCCTACCAAGATTGTCTGTGGGAGTTAGGACCACCCAGTTATTGGAATATTCAATCTTTGATCATGGGTGGGATTCCACTTCCTTTTTCAAGGGTGGTGAACAATCTTCCTGGACTCAGTTCCTGCTTGATGACTTTGAGTTCCTAATATCTATTGGGATCCTGGAAACATGCCATCTCTGTAGCAGCATCTACTCTGTGAAATAAAGTCGTCCCCCTCCAAGATCCAGAGGTCTTCCACCTTGCTAATATTGAAGAAAATGAAGTTGATTCTTTTTTTCCCATTCCATTTTCTATTGTTTTTCTTTTGTGTGTGTCTGATTGTATCCTTTTTTCAAAAAGTGATTTTACTTGTGATCTGCCCAGATTTGATGGGAGTCAGATGGTATACAAATAGATATATTTTAATCTGCATGAGTTTAACAGTAAAAATGTTGGCTCAGTGTGTTTCTTGCTGAAATAAGTTTTCTCCCAAATACTGATTAAATTCCAACACATTCTCCCAAGCCTTTAAAATGTAATATAATTCCTTCAACATGTTGTTTAATGTTTTGAAGATTGTTCACTAGATGTCAGTATTGCTTTTACAAATAATCTACAATTTAATTCAAATCTGAATTATTAAATATCAATTTTAACTTTATGCATCAAATAATCTTTGAAGGAGTGATAAACTGAAGATGACTATATCCATATTAAATAACTCTCCTTTTTATTTTAAAAAGCATGTAATGTGCCATGGTTGGATTGTCTCAGTACCAAGGTTTGTTTAGAAATAACCTAGGAATGGCTGAGATGTCCCTTGACTCTCTCTTCGATTCCCGGGATGGATTTGTTGTGAAGAGATTCAGAAATCATGCCATGGGCTCTGTATTCACTGTGAGTTAATTAGATCAAAGCCCGGCCTCTACTGTGTTAGCCTGCATTTCTCCAATCATCTTGTTACTGGAAGATGTTTGACCTTTGATTTCTGAATTTGTTTTTTCTCAAGTCAGGCCTGGATTACTGTAATGTATGTGGTGTGGATTTGTACTTGGGACTGATTTGGAAGACATCATTCATGTCAGGTTGCTAAGGGGTGTTTTATCATATACACTGGTTGCCAGTTATGACTGAACCAAATGTATGAGAATGGGATTTGCAGAAGTATGAAGTTAATACATCTGAAGAGTAAAGTGAACTAAGTAGCCTGAGGCCAAACTGTCAAGACAGAATGCAAAATTGAAGGCCTTAACAGTAAGATTCTATACTCTGTTTCATTTAAAAAATAGTTATGTATTGACTGCATGTCAAAACCTCAACTACCTGTGGAAAATGGCAGTCTGAACATGCTCCTTTTTTTTTTGTTTAGAAGCCAGAAATCATAGCTGGTTTGTAGCTCAGGAGTATCCTTTGAAGCCTGAAGAATGTTCCAGAGTTAAGCCGGACTTAAGGAGAGTTCATGAGGTTGATTTTTGGGGGGTGGGTGAGTGGGTGAGGTTCACTTTTAATTTTAATGAGTGTAGAGTTGTAATTGCAGGAATGCTCCAATCTCACCCTCTTGCTTCGTCCGGCAAGGATTTGGTGCACCTTCAACCCTTTGTGGTTTCTTCAACCTTTTGGTTTCTGTAAGTATGGGGTCTTCGCTTTCTGAGGAACAAAGGAAGCATGTAGATGAATTAGGCTATTTGTTGAAGAAAAATAATACCAAGGTACCACAGAGAAATCTCTTAAGGCTGGTCCAGGAGATTGCAGCTCAGTGCCTATGGTACCCAGAAAAGGGGTCTTTAAAATTAACTGATTGGGAATGTATAGGGAAAACATTGCATACTGAACCTCGAGCAAAAATAGAAGTTTTGCATGTGTGGCATTTATGTAGGCATGCAATTGAAAAATTTGGCCACAATGAACTTTCTCTTTTAACACCTCCACCTTCACGTTATACTAATGCTGTCATTTGTCCCCCTTCTTCACCTGAATATATGTCTTCAATTTCCTCAGCTCCTGCAGATACAGGGCAAAAGCCTCCTGACTCTATTGTTCAGTCTTCTTTTCAGAAAATGGTAGAGACTTGTAAAAGGGATGCCTCTGTCTCAGGAACAGAACTTGCAGAATTACTGTCTGTTTGTCCAGTACAATATCATCCTGGTCAGGGGCCACAGCTTGGACTGCAAGTAGCAGAATGGGAGGGTCTGCCTTATCAGATCTTAACAGAGTTTTAAAAAAGGCAGTTACAGACTATGGGATTAGTGGTAATTTTACAAGAGGACTTGTAGAAGGAATAAAAAATGGTTATACAATGATCCCTGAAGATTGGAAACAAATATTACTTGACTCCTCCAGCAGTCTCTCTCACTCCTCCCCAGCCACAGCCGGTAGCGCTGGGATCGATTTAATCACTCAAGAGGAAATTGAGTTTAAATTCCCCATGGAAGTTAAAATAGTTCCATCTCAATTTAAAGGTCCTTTTCCTTCAGGTTTAGTTGGCTTAATTTTGCCTCGTTCTTCTGCACACAAAAAGGGCTGTTTTGTTGTGCCTGGGGTAATAGATTCAGATTACACTGGTATCCTCATGCTTCAGATTTGGGTGAATCTTCCTCAAGTTCTTCCTTGTAATTCTTCTGTTGCTCAATTGCTTCTTCTTCCATATGAAAATCCATCTCCTGGTATAGGTAATCGTGGGGATGCAGGATTTGGATCAACTTCTTTATCTGTAGGCTTACTTCATCAGCTGAACTCCTCTCGTACTTTGTTAACGCTCTCCCTTAATAACCATTTCAAGGGTTATTGGATACTGGAGCCGATGTTACTGTAATCTCCTCTTTACAGTGGCCAGTACAGTGGCCAAAAACGACAGTTTCTTCATTGTGGGGAATAGGAGGTTCTACAGCTGCTTGGCAGAGTGTTCAAGAAATTAATGTTACAACATCTGCTGGTAAGTCCTTTTTCTTACAACCATACATTCTAGATATTCATACTAATATTTGGGGCCGTGATATCCTTTCTCTTCTTAATGCCCATTTGATTCTTGATGATGACTCTTCCTCTTAAATGGCTCTGTTCTATGCCAGTTTGGGTGGAACAATGGCTATTATCAAGGGAAAAGTCGCTGCTTTACAACAATTGGTTCAAGAACAATTGGCTGCTGGTCATATAGAACCTTCTACTAGTCTTTGGAATACTCCTGTTTTTGTTATATGATTTCAGAATCATATCAGATAGCCTTTTCTCAATATGTGGGAAACTTGTTGTATTCTTTACCCAAGGATCCTAGAATAGTGGTTACTACTACTTTAAATCCGGCCTTTTCTTCCATTTTTGTGTGAAATCCTATTTCTAAAGCTCTTACAGTCTTTACTGATGGATCACCTACAAAGGGTGTGGTTGTCTGGCAGATTCAACAACAATGGTATTCTAAATTTACTGCCACGCAGACTTCAGCTCAACGTGCTGAGCTGGCTGCTGTGATTTTGGCTTTACGATTGTTCAATGACCAACCTATTAACTTGATCGTTGATACTCAATATGTGTATTTAGCTATGCAATCTCTTCCTTTTTCTTATTGTGCTCTCTCTTTGGATAAGAATTTGTTATCCTTGTTTTTATCTTTAAAGAATAGTTTGGAAACTCGCTTGTATTCTTTGTATGTAGAACACATTCAAAGTCATACTCCCTTTACTAATGCCTTGACTGAAGGAAATCGGAAGGCAGATGAATCCTTAAAGGATGTTGTGTCTTTGTTTGCTGATCCTGTTGCCAGTCATTCTTATTTTCATCAAAATGCCAAATTGCTTGCAAAGCAATTTAAAATTTCATTATCTCAAGCCCGGGATATTGTCCGTGCTTGTCCAGCTTGTCAGCAACTGGCAGTTCCCTTTCCAGTAGGTGTCAACCCACGAGGAACCCAAGCTAATCAAATTTGGCAAATGGATGTAACTCAATTTTCAACCTTTAAGCCATACTGTTATCTTCATACATCTATTGACACTCATTCACACTTCCTTTGGGCTACTGCTTCAAAACATGAACGTACTTCAGATGTTATTTCTCATAGCCTGTAATGGGTCGGCCTTCTCAGTTTAAAACTGACAATGGCCCTGCTTATATTAGTAAGGAATTTCAAACCTTTTGTCAGAAATGCAATATTACTTTAGTGCACGGAATTCCTTACAACTCTCAGGGTCAAGCTATAGTTGAGCGAACTCATCGTACTTTTAAGGCATTGCTTCAGAAACAATTACAAACTGAGTCTGGCCCTTACCATCTGCGAAAGATTCAAAATCTCATTGCTGTAGCATTATATACTTGGAATTATTTAACCTTTTTAGATTCTCTTGCAGACTCACCTATTAATTTGCATTTTTGAACTACTGAATCTTTAGCAAGGCCTTTGGTAAAGTATCGCCAAGCTCCAGATCCAACCTGGAAAGGCCCTACACTGCTGATCACCTGGGGTCGCAGTTACGCCGCCATGGAAGATCCTTCTACTCGACAAGCAGTGTGGGTTCCAGCGCGCTGTGTTTGTCCGTATCATGGCATGGCATCAGGGCCTTCACAACCCGATTCCGGATTTCAATCTTCATCTGAACACTGAAGTCCATCTTCCAAGGTCGACGTGCCTGCAACCCATCACTTGGGGCCAGGTTAAATCTACTACATATCAAGCTCAACAACAACCGCAACAGGCCTTATTACCTCAGACTCCTGAAAATCTTGTTGCTGCTGTTTTTGCTATTATTACTGCTAACTCTGTTACCATTTTACTTTGTATTTTCTTGTTTATGGTTAATGGTGTTTCTGCTCAAAATGACACTTCTGTGGTTTGTCTTAACCCTAATTTGTGGGTTCGTCATGCCCAATACATGTTTATGACCCATGGCACAAATATTACTTTATACTATGAGCCCCCAATGGCATTTGGTCAAATTTCTTTTACCCCTAACTTGATCATGTCTTCTACATTTATTGTCTCACAACTACAATCTATTTCACACTCCTGGCTATTTTCTACACCCGCTTATGCAATTGAATTCTGTCCGTTGGCGTTATTTGAAAGTTAGTCAATTTACAAGGGGTCTGTGTTTCTGTTGTCACGCTAAACACACTTGGCTTCATAATTGGTCTGATTATGATGCTGCTCAGCACATATTAAAAAAGCTAGGGAATTATAGTTATTGTTCTGACTACTATTGGTTGTCAGGTACCTTTAATTCTTCTTTGCATGGAATTAATATAGCTCCTGATATGTATCCTGACAATTTTCCTATTTTTAATGCCTCTGATCAATCTAATACAGGATCGATATGCGCTGATTGGCAGCTTAAGGATCCTAATATGTGGTTCTTTTTTGATAAATATGCTACTAATGTTCATCCTCAGAATTATCAATGTGCAACTATAGGTTATTTTACTCTACCTGTTCAAATAGGTACGCTCCCATCAACTCGACAGCGGTGTTCCTCTCTGGGGCCTACATGTAATGATGAAGTCATTATTGACACACAATTGTCTTCTGGTTCTACATTTGGCCGTGCTTACTCTAGGCTCTTATCCTGGCATAATTGCTCAAGAAAACAGACGATCTATTCTTGGTCTCACCTGCTGACTTGAAAAATCCATCAATGCTACCGCTGCTATTATTCGTGATTTGCAGCATGAAATAGAAGACTTAAATCAAGATGTCTTACAGCAGCGTTTTGCCATAGACTATCTTTTAGCCTGTCAGGGAGGGTTCTGTATGTTAGTTGGACACCGTGGATGTGCTGTGCATTTTCATTCTTTGAATAAAACTATTGAGGATGAGCTTGCCAATTTACAATCATACATTCAAAATAATATCCATGCTCATTACTCACCTTTTGAGTGGCTAACCAATAGGCTCCCTGATTGGTCTTGGCTCAGACAGTTTTTCTTTTATGCTATAATTATTATTATTATTGTACTAATTGCAACCTGTTGTTTTATTCAATGTATTCCAAATTTATTCGCATTGTTTCGTCCTGCTTCCCCCTCTCTTAATCCTCTACAATTGCGATACATTCATAAATCTTTGAATCCTCCATTTAAAATAAAAAACGAGGATATGTAGAATTGTAATTGCAGGAATGTTCCAATCTCGGATGGCAAACCTCAGATAAAGAATGTTTCCAAGCAAATACATCTCAGGTAAACAAAGTCACTAATCTAAAGGAGGATTAGAGAGAGGAAGTAAACATATGTTAGACTTTAACTAGAGATAATTAATTACTGTGCTAAACAGTAACCAAAGTTAAGCAGTAACCAAAGTTAACCAGTGATGGAAGGTAATTAAAAATGTGTATAAACGCAAGACTAGACTCCAATAAAGATCATCGTGATTCAGTTGTTCATCATCAAACAACTCGACTGCCTCGTCATTACAACAAATGAGTTTATAGTTTTCTCTTTAGGCACTGGAGTATGCTATAGATTTGTTCTGGCTTTAAAGAGAGCTCAAGGAAGCCAGTCTGGAAATATTTACATCAAGTAAGAGATAGGATAGATAACAGTGGAAAATAGAATGAAGAACAAAGACTTGGAGCTGGAGAAAGGCTTAGATAATATGATGTTGCTTAAGCTTAGAGAGAAAAGGTTTTGCTTAAGATTTTGAGCAGATCCTGAATATCTTGGTTAAGACATTAAAAAGGTAATGATTTAGGCATTGTCAAAACTATTGATTTGGTATGAGGATAGAATGCAAACAAAAATTGATAAGGTATATTGTATTAATTTAATTTATGCAGCAAAGAAAAATTCTCAAGAGATGTTTTGGTTTGAGGGGAAGTACAAAAGAACATATATGTATTATTGTTGGATTATATGTGCCACATGATGATAAAGAGAATCTTTTTCAAATACTTAATGGACCAATTGGCTTTGTTTGCATACATAATTGCTGTATATTGGGGAACTGGAATGAAGTAACATTTCCCCAACTTGATAAAACATACGATAAGGGAATTAAATATAATCAAAGTAAGCTACTAAAATCACTCTCTTTTTAATTTGATTGACAATTTGGCTTTGATAGACTTGTAGATAGAAAATGGACATTCAAAATAATACTCCCCCCCCCCCCCAGAAAGTAATATTTTTTCCCCAAGAATTGATATGATATAAATTTCAAAAACAAGATAGTCCAACTAGACATTTTACCAAAAACGTTTTCTGATCACAACCTATATTAATTTTATGTATAAAGTTGTGAAAAATATGGATTTGTGGGCAATGTAAAATGCAGGGGTGGGATTCAACTGGTGTTACTTCTGGTTCAGTGATTATGTTTTGCTCGTGCATGCATGCTTCGTGCACATGCGTGCCAGACGCGTGCTGTGCGTGTGTGTAAAAAACTTAAGCTGTGCTGCCCGGACAGCTGATGAGCGCTGCATGCGGGTGCACAGTGTTTCAAAAGCCATTTTTTTACTGCTTTTTCAACCTCAGCTGTGCCGCGCTTTATTATTTATTAAGGAAATAAAGGAAAGGTAAGAGCCCAGGCGGGTGGGTGGGCCAAACAGCAGCAGACACAGAACTGGTTCAGTGTCTGCTGCTCTTCTACAGAGCCGGGAAGAACCGGTAGCATCCCACCCCTGGTAAAATGGTCTATTAATCCAAGAAATCCTATGGATTTTTATTGGTCTTCCTTTAAAAATCATAATATTGTTAATCTTATGTTCTATTAATATTTTAGAAGATGTAAAGTATTCTGTGAGTGTGGGTGTATTCTGTGGAACTATGTTGCTGAGGGAGCATTTTAAAACTCAATGGTAGTGTAATTATTTGTAGGCTGGGCTTCATACAAAATGCAATGCTGTATGATACTAAAGCATCTTAATCCTATTAAAGTACTTTGGTTTTCTGCTTGGCGCACTGTGAGCCAAGTGTGATTTAATTATGTGGACCCACAAAATATTACTAAATCACTATTGGACACTGCTATTTTAAGTAAGAAAGGAAAGAAATAGATATTATTATTGTTCTTATTTCCTTGTAATGTTTACAGATTTTATTGGTTTATAATATAAAATACAAAAATATAAAAGCAAATAGTAGGAAAAATAAGGGAGGGAAAGGAGAAGTGTAGAAAACAATGGGGGAAAAAGAAAAAAAGGCATTAACTTATTTCCTTGTAAATAAATAAACAAACTTGTAAATAAACTCTTGTGATGAATGCAGTGTTTTTAAAACTTGGCAATGTTAAGATGTATGGACTTTAACATTCTGGCTGGGGAATTCTGGGAGTTGAAGCCCATATGTCTTAAAATTAAACACTGATCTAAGAGGCCATTCCTCTGGGAAAGGAACATTGCAGAGAACATTGCAGAGAGACACGTTAAGTTTAGGTGAGATTGGAAGCATGATAAAGAGATTCAGAATAACCTTAATTATCTAGGTATAAATTTAGCAGGACTACTAGCAATCAAATCATCTCCAGAAATATGTTCATTGTTTCCTCAGTTCGCCAGCCTCACCAGCCTGAGTACTGCCATTATCCTCAGCTGTGTGCCTGGTGCTTTCAATATTTTTTAATTAACAAGGTGGAAGTCCCACTGAGATTGGCTCATTACACCATCAATCTCAGGCAAAAGCTTGCCCTTCCTGTCACCCACAAAAGATGAAGGGCTCCTCTCACTTCCCTTTCTGGAGGGTGAAGCATTTTGCAGGATTCTCTGGATGGCTCCTAGCATGGATTTCTTGCATTCTGGGGTTTCTAGTCTAAAGAAGCTTATCTCTTGAGGCCCTTGATCCATTCTGAGCTCGATCGTTTCCCTGCAGATGTTTCATTAGTGCACTGATGCTGTTATTTAGTTGGGCAATGAAATGTCTGCAAAAAACAATCAAGCTCAGAGAGCACCAGGGATTCTGAGAACCCAGATTGTTGGGGGCAATAAACTGTGGGGTTTATGATTGTTGGGGACTCTGTAAACTGCTTAGAGGGGGCTGTAAAGCACTGTGAAGTGGTATATAAGTCTAAATGCTATTGCTATTCTACAGTTCAACCCTGAACCACATATATTTTATCAGAAACTTGTATCTCCAGGCTTCCAATACGGAGAAGGATAACCAGGCCCATGCTAGCAATATTGAGAGATTGGTATGCTAGCATTTGGGAAACCCAACCCAGGTTGAAAGACAGGAGCCTTAAGGCAGGGGTCTAGCCCCAGTTGGGGTTATAATGGGTTAGCAGACATCCGGCAAAAGCAGTATCTATTCTCCTTTTTGCCCTCATTTCCTCTACCCAACAGGCAGTGCCTGAAATTCAGATATTGTCCAGCTTTTTGAGTATCTAAGAAGGTATCTTTTCTGGAGCAGTTTTTCTCCATTATACAGGACTTCCCCAATAAAAGCTAATGACAAGTTGACAAGTTCTGCTCTGTGACCTTAATTAGTTGATTAATACCCTCCAGCCAACTTCGGCTCCTGCCTAAAATTGACAAGACCATAACCAATTACAGGCTGAAGGCTTTTGCCTCCTAACAGCTCTAGAATATTCCTGTGATTGAAAACCAATATTTTTGATGCTGGAGAAAGTAATGTCATATAAATGTATATCTAAGTACGTTTTCTTTTTTTTTTTTTTTCAGTTTTCATTGTAATTTTGTCACAGATGCAAAGAAAATCAAATAACTTCTCCTCCTTTCCCTCCCCACATTTGTCCTCCTTTTCAATTGTCCATGAGATCTTTTGTCTATTCTGATTTCAAGTAACCCTCAGACCAATGGAGAAACAAAATCCTAGGAATAAGAAAAAGAAAAGGAGGATATTTTTAAAAGGGTTTTGTGCACATTTATTTTTACGTTGTATGTTATAGCTGTCTGAAGTATGTCTGAATAAAGAGATATAGCCATTCCAAAATATTGTTTGGAATTAGGAAGGAAAGAATGGCTTTATCTTTATTTTTTATTGGTTTTATTGTAATTGGTTTTATTGTAATTTCTTTGTTCTCTATGTCAGAATCACTAATAAATTCTGGTTGATTGCCCAGTCAGCCAGATGTTTAGACTGGATTTGGCATTTTTATCTCTATGTCAAATTCTTCCCAAGGAAGAATGTTGCTTTTTTTGATGGTGTAAAAAGTATCACCACAGGATGTAAGCTCTTCTTAGGATCAGATGCCCAATTTTCACAGAAGAGGACTTAGAATATGGAGAAATTAACAAATCTAAAGGCTGCAGTGCAAAATAGGCCAAAGCAATACTGTGCTTCTAAGATGCGGAATATACGCTGACAGGAATCCATTATTATCAGTCTCCACAATTTTAACAAGAGATTAGTTGAGCAAAAGGAGAAATTGTATAAACAATATCTTAACTGTGTGATTAAAATTTATTGCCACAAGATGCAAATGTAAAAAAGAAAAAGAAGATGCTGAGATTTTATGATTCTTCTAAAAACTATGGTTTTGCCATACTTGGTTTCTCTAATATAAATTAAACTGGTCCTCTCCATGTAAGCCTCTTTGGTAGAAAAGCTCCAACCCAAAATAGAACATCATCTCCAAACATTAACTTTTTATAGGCAGGGGTGGGATTCTACCAGTTTGCACCTATTGTTAGAACTGGTTGTTAACATTCTAAGCAGTTCAGAGAACCGGTTGTTAGAAGAAATTACTGGCCTAATCCTATAAGTAAGGCAGGAAGGAAACGTTCTGGTATTGCCTACAGAAACTGCCTCTCTATTACATTCTTGGCAGGACTAGACTTCCTGTCTCAGGAACTTCTCTGGAGTTTTTTTCCCTTCCTTTGCTGGTACTTTGCTTGTGTGGAGTGATCATTCAAAGTTACAATGGCACTGAAAAAGTGACTTATGACCATTTTTCACACTTACGACTGTTGTAGCATCTCCACAGTCATGAAAGGCTAGGTGAGGAGATACGTGCCTCGATGCGAGTGATATTGAGTTGGCCATACCCAGCCAATAACATGACCATCAAGCCATATCCACCCGGTCACATGACCACCAAGCCACACCCACCACCTAAGCCACGCCTACAGAACCGGTTGTTAAAAAATTTGAATCCCACCCCTGTTTATAGGGGAGGAAAGAATATTGCTGAAATAGTACCGTGTTTCTCACATAATAAGGCCGGGCCTTATTTTTTTTTGACCCCCGAAAAAACGGCTAGGACGTCTTTTCGGGGGGTGACTTAATTCTCCCCTTGCATCCTCGGGTGGGTGGGCGGGCGGCGACAGCTTGGATATTTGGGAGACCTTCAGGTTCGGGCCACCGTTGCTTTCCCTTCTCCCTTGCTGCCGCGGCGTTTGGCGCAGCCACATGCGGCCAGTCAGAGCTCCTCCCTGCAACCGGAGCCCTGAGGAGACACTTGGCTTCAGGCGCTCCCGTCTTCCCTTTGCTTTCAAGGTAAAGCGAATTATTTTACAAAGCTTCCCCTGCCCCAGAGGGCAGCCCAACCATTTGGGGAGGCTAATCTCCCGGGGCCTCTTCCGTTCCTCCCGACCTCCCTCACGCTGCGTGCCTCTGACGCGCCGCTCCCTTCAGCCCAGCGAGCTCTTCCACCTCAAAGAAAGGCCAGGCGGGCGGCTGCAGGAGCAGCAGCAGCGGGTCTGAGCCGCTCGCAGCGAAACAGCCACCACCCGTAGCCCGACGCGGGGAACGAGCGAGCTTAGCGCCCGCCAGCCCGGGCGAGATTTGGGAACGAGGGGCAGGAGGAGGCACGCACACACCCGCGGCTCACTTTCCCAGCTTTGCCCAGCCCTTGCGGCTCTGGCACGGCCCTGGCGGGCAGCGAGCGCCTCCCGCCGGACCCTCCGCTCATCCTGCCAGGGCCGCGCCAGAGCCGTAAGGGCTGGGCAAAGCTGGGAAAGTGAGCCGCGGGTGTGTGCGTGCCTCCTCCTGCCCCTCGTTCCCAAATCTCGCCGGGCTGGCGGGCGCTAACCTCGCTCGTTCTCCCCACGTCGGGCTATGGGTGGTGGCTGTTTCCGCTGCGAGCGGCTCAGACCTGCTGCTGCTGCTGCTGCTGCTCTGCAGCCGCCCGCCTGGCCTTTCTTTGAGGTGGAAGAGCTCGCTGGGCTGAAGGGAGCGGCGCGTCAGAGGCGCGCAGCGTAGGGAGGTCGGGAGGAACGGAAGAGGCCCCGGGAAATTAGCCTCCCCACGTGGGGTTGGGCTGCCCTCGGGCAGGGGAGGCTTTGTAAAATAATTCGCTTTACCTTCGAAAGCAAAGGGAAGACGGGAGCGCCTGAAGCCAAATGTCTCCTCAGGGCTCCGGTTGCAGGGAGGAGCCCTGACTGGCCGCACGTGGCTGCGCCAAACGCCGCGGCAGCAAGGGAGAAGGGGCAGCAAGGGAGAAGGGAGAAGCAATGGTGGAAGGTCTCCCGATATGAAGTGCCCCACCAACGAAGGCAGCACCATATCCGGGCATGCAACAAAAGTACTTACTAACGACAAGCCCCCCCGCTCTCCCCCATTTTGCATGTTTAATATGGGGCTTAATTTGGGGGAGGGGCTTAATTTGATTTTATGCCAATAAAACATGGTGGGGCTTCCTATTGGTGGAGGCCGTATTGTTGGAGAAACACGGTAACCCTTGCTACAGTATTCAATCTCCAAAATAGCGGGGAAAGGGGAAAAAATAGAAATTCAGCTATGCACTCCAAGTTAATCAGCTCCAAGGTCTCTACTCCTTTAATCCTTACTGAAGGAAATGGGGTGGAGAAAGCTACTGGAAAAATAAATAACAAAATCAAAATTAGCATTTTCTTACATTCCTATCTAGGAGGTTGTCATTCCTGTGGGAATATTGGGCACTGCAAATGAGATTGTCCCAAAGACATCAATTACTTTCAAGCATGGATGAGCAGCCCTAGAACAGAACCAATGTAAGTAATTGCATCTTAGCATGTCTCTTTTCTTTTCCCTCTGCTGATTCCTTAGTGCACTGTAAAATACCTGAAAAACTGCCTTTTTAGCATAGAACCTTCTTTTTTCACTGTCCGGCATTGATTCATAGGGTATTCCTTTTTTTTTTCCTATTTAGCACATATTGCATGAATTCATTTGTGCAGTGCAAAATACCTGGAAAAACTATGTGCTGCCTTTTAAGCATATTAGCTTCCCTTTTCACTATCCAATCATTGATTCCCAGGATATCCATTTCTTTTCCTCTTTAGTACATAGCTGTAGAAATTTCTAATTAATCTATTTCATGCCTGTCTCTTTCTCTTTCTATCAGAAAAGTGAGCCTCACCCTTTTCTCCCAACTTCCCCCCCACCTCTTAAGCCTTTTGGGAAAAGATGTGTTCGGCAAGCTGATATCTGCTATTTCCTTTACCTTGATAGTATCTATATTATTTATTTTATATCCCGCCTTTACCTATTGTGGAGGCTGTATTTCTTATGATTAGATCTGTTCAAGAAGACAACCAGGAACATCTTAGTTCCCTTAGTTAAGGAACATAACATCTTAGAACATGTTTTGTTTTCACTTATTTGCAAGTAAAGAAGTACAGATTGCAGTGTCTCAGTCCAGCCTGTGAAGATTTTTGTAGATCCCTCCAAAGCTCTGCCTAAGAATGCCCAATATTCTCTTAACCTGAAGCAGAGAAGGGCAATAGCTGTGCTTACTCAGAGCCTGTATGACAATCTGGACAGATATCATTTGCAAGACCCCAGGGATAATTTACAAGTGGGCTAGGCTTCCTGCTCCTCTTTTGAAGTCCTGGAATCTGCTTTC
Source organism: Notechis scutatus (assembly GCF_049901735.1). Lineage (NCBI taxonomy): Eukaryota > Metazoa > Chordata > Lepidosauria > Squamata > Elapidae > Notechis > Notechis scutatus. Next base: position 312,975,998 of record NC_142009.1, on the reverse strand, counting down.
TTTTTCTTTCTTGTATAATCTCTTTATTTTTTTAAAAAATAGCTGCTCTTCTTCATCCTGCTGCTCTATCCACCATTGAGCATATTGCTAACAAAACCTTTTGAAATGCTCACACCCTAGATACATATTGTCAGGGTCTTCTTTCAGATGTGCAGCTCTTTTGGGAAGTCTTACGTGTCGGAGCTAGTCCCTGGCATGAGGGAACCTGATTTTTCTCCAGAGCATCTGCCCAAAGATGCAACCTTACCATGTCCCAAATCAGAGGTCTGGCTATATAAACATCTAACAAATGAAGAATGCTGTCCAGCTGAGATGGAAAGGACATTTACAAATGCTGATCACCAACAGCACTATATATTGAAAAGGCCATTCCTTCTTGATTGATGCTTATACCACAAGGGTACATTCCCATCAGCAGAGAAGTCTAAATATTGAATCAGGTTGATTCTGAACACCGAACCAAGAGAGGTGGATGATTTCTTTTCTTATTCCTTTGATTTTTATTGTATTTTTGAAATTTATCATTGCTTGGACATTTATAATAATCTGGGTTGTGGAATTGTACACAGTTAGCCTTAATCAAACCTCAGGACAGAACTAACTTTCCCTTTTTAATAAAATACTTTTCTGACTGCCAAAGCATGGCAACCTAAATTACTTAATAAAAGTAATAACATCCTCTAATTGAATGAGGTAAAGGTAAAAGTTCCCCTCACACATATGTGCTAGTTATTTCTGGCTCTAGGGAGCGGTGCTCATCTCTGTTACAAAGCCGAAGAGCCAGCGCTGTCCGAAGATGTTTCCATGGTCATGTGGCCAGCATGACTAAATGCCAAAGGTGTGCGGAACACTGTTACCTTCCCACCAAAGTGGTCCCTATTTTTCTACTTGCATTTTAGATGCTTTTGAATTGCTAGGTTGGCAGAAGCTGGGACAAGTAATAGGAGCTCACTCCATTTCGCGGTGCTAGGGATTCATACCGCTGAACTGCTGACCTTTCTGACCAACAAGCTCAGTGTCTTATATGGGCGGTTAAATAGCACATACCATTTCATTAGGGTGTTTTTTTAAATAGGTGCCCTTTGGGTATTATAAAAGGGAAAGTTAGTTCTGTCTAAGCCACTGCATCCTTATATTGGTGCTTAATATAAAATATTGGTGTCTAATTGTATATTGGTGCTTAACATAAAGTATTTTGCACACCAACTCTGTATATATTCCTGTGGCTAGTTCCTCCTAAGAGCAAGTGACCCTGAACACCAACATACAAATGTCAAGTCTGTTATAGATGCCAGATTCACCACCTCATCTATGATTAACTTGTAAATGGGGCAGATTTATTATAAACTTACCAGATATTCAAGGTAAACATGGACTTGAGAACCTGATAACTTGGTTTATGGGATGAATACTGAGGGATGAGCATTGAGATAGTTTTCAGATAGCTTCCCCAGTGTTAACAGGATTTATTCTCTCTCGGGTCCCTAGGAAGACAATTTTAAGTGGATAGAGATATCCACTGAAGTGGAGCACTTTTATAAGTGGACTGTGTAAAAATGAGGCATTTAAACTGATATCACTATAAAGCATTAGATTTATATTAGTGTGCAGAAAATTTTTAATTTCTTTTTCCTTTTCCTAAAAAGCATAGTTTTCTTTCTTTTTTCCCTTTTCCTTGAACTTGGCTTTTTTCCCCTTGTTATCAGTGCCTCTAATGTAGCTATCAGGCCTCTACTATTACCAAGAAGCATCCTAACTTTGTGAAGGTTTGTGTTTTCTGCTTCAAAATGCACACATGACTTCCTCTTTATTTTCTGGTTGGCACACACGAGTTGTGCCTATCGAAGAAATTTGGACACTGTGCTATTTTGAGAAAGAGAAGAAAGAAATTCTGTTCTTACTTCCTCTAGGAATAAATAGACTGCCTTCACTTGAAGTTGTGTGCCCTGTGCTTTGAATTCTCCGTCCCCTTAACAAGTTCTTCTGGCTGGTGGGTCATCCATCATTCTTCTGCTCCCAGAAAAACACCCTGCAAAAATAATCAGAAGGAAATCTTCCTTTTGTTGGCTGAATGCAACACTTGAACACAATCAGGCTTTTATAGCAACTCTGGAGAAATGCATCCCACAAGCTCTATGAAGACCTATGCTATTTTTCTATAATTACAAGAAACAGGTGAATTAAAGCTTGCTTTTCTTCTATGTTAGAACATAGAAATGATACATTTTATAGACAAAACTTCTTTAATATTTGCTGTATATTCAGGTTTATCACAGAAGTGTTATTTCAGACCATGTTCATTTAAAAAATGTGGTGGAATGTTTATTGACTATGTTCATTTATCTAGTTAATAGTGTATATCCAGTCTGATTGCTGAGCATTAGGCAATATCATTTTCCCAGGATTGTTTATTAAGTTTATTGTCTATAAATAATGGAGCAAGAAGGCAGATGAGATCATATGCATGGGCTAAATTGTATGAAATAAGAATGAAAAGGCGATAAAATAAACTTTTTGATTGCTATTTTCTGTCCTGTACTTTTTGAATTCAGAAAATGAAACGATATTTGCATTGTCAACTTTGCTGCTTGCAATAAGATGCTAAAAATGACATTTGATGTGTTCACATGGCATTGCTTTTCTACAAACAGCTGTTATATCTTTCCTGGTATGATTCACTGAGACAGTGTTTTTTCAGTAGCATTGAGCTGAAGATGATTAGTTCCTGGAATCAGAACCTCAGTCACTTGTGACCCACATATTTGGGGAGACAATCTATGTGCCAGGGATCAGTCCAGAGACTGGTGCCTCCTGCTTACAGTATATCCACCAGTTCTGTACCCTTGCTTGTAATGCAGCTTATACCTGTATTTTCCCTTGTGGAATTACATTTTCATGTCAGCTTCTTCACTTAAAATGTTGTTAGAGCTATTTATACATCCTGTGTCACTTTAAAGTGTTGGAATATTATTTTTTTAATTTGAGAAATTATAAACCACTCATCTCTCCTTTTTAGAGTGTGCCTCATTTTTCCAGTTTTTATCAAAAAGCACCAACATTCAAATGTGCAAATACAATACTGAAAACAGGAATGTAAATAATAATGTCTTTTAAAATGAAATAAAAAAAACCATGATGCTGTCCTTAGAATCTTCTTTTGATAGCAAGACTACATAGCATAAATGTTTTGAACAGCTTTGCAGAGCCTTTCTACGCTAAAGACAATAAGCCTCTTCCTAAAATATCAGTGCTGTGTCTAGGTTGCATGGGGCAGCTGTGTCTAAATATATTTACTGGTCTCTTAAAAACAAATTTCTCTATATTTGCCTGTTTTATTCTATTGAGTGGGTTGAAATTTCATGGATACTAAGGATTAGAGGCAGGAGATAGCCCTACATCATGCTGCCTACAAGTAGCAGCAGCATTTCTTGGCTCTGTTACTTGTGTTGTCATTGTCAGACATCTCTGCAAAGTGCAAAGAGCCTTTTCACAGCACAAGAAAGTAAAAGACAAGCATATCATCAAAATTAATTCAAGAATTTTCACTAGCAGGTTTATTCCCATGTTAATGTAACAGCTGCAGAACATGGAAATGCATCAAGAATGGAGATGCTTTGGAAACTGGTTGTATTTGGGAACAAGGTCAATGAAGAGCCTTGAAGAAGAAAAATCACTTTGTCTACGAAAACATTGCCATCTGCTTCTTCTTTTTCAGGAACAAAAGTCATGAATTGATACAATTTACTGAATATCTAACATTGCAATTTTTTCAAATTTTATTCTGACATCAGAACTATAGAATTCAGAGATATTTTTCCCAAAATGGGTGTGCATTGCACAAATGGAATATTCCAATTCAAGGCTAAAATAATCCAATTTATGGCTAATACAATTTTTCTCTGACATACTTTTCGCACTACAGGCTCTTTTGACCTAAAATCTTTTCCACCATTGATGTTTGATACTGAACCAAAATGGAATTTCAGTTGAAGTCCTGCCAACCAAGGAGCCACTCAAGGCATTTTACCGGAATAAAAGATTGATAACCTTTCACAAAAAGATTAAGTTAAGAGATAATGCGGCTTAATTTTGGCTTAAGGTGTTGAGTAAGCCTAGACAATTGAAGTTTAATTAATAAATTGTGGTCAAGCAAACCAAGGCTTAATGCACTATGAGAACCTCTCATTATCTGCAATGTTGGAGGTTTTTCCCTAATGTTGTAATATGTATTTTATACAGCTAAATCACAAATAAGAGGATGAACAAAAATGATAAAGTCAGAAATGAGTAGAATTTTCCAGTAGATACATAGCCTTCCAGGAGTGGTTTGCTTTCCCATAAAATGTTGTGGTTAGTCAGCAGCAGGTGCAGATGGCTGAGGAGAGCAAGGACTCAGATGAGGGGCCAGGACCATTAGGGAGTGGAGTGCTGCCTTCAGAGATTGTGGAGGCTGGCAGCAGTGATGAGGATGTTCCCAAGGAGCCTGTGCCAAGTGCGCAGGATTGCTTGCAGGAAAGAGCAGCATGGGCGACTTGGGAGTAAAGCTGCAAGGTAATGGCCCCTCCTTCAAGAAGATAAAAGCCAGCTGTGAAACGAACGTTCTTTGCAGAAGGCAAAGACGTTTTGAAACTCCAGCCTCGGGGACATTCCACTATCCTGAGTTTGTATTTGAAGATTCTTGTACTGCAAATTATTATTATTTTTTAATAATTTTTTTATTAATTTTCAATAAACAAACATACACAAACAAAACACAAAACCATAAAACTTCTTTTTGGAAAGCAGCTTAGTCCCGGGTTACATCTTTTTATACAGACATAAATCAAATTCATGCTCACATTATATACCATTTCATATCTTATTTATCATTCTAGGTTTTCTATATAGCTTCTCCCCTCTTTTTACTCTCTTAATTCTATCTTATTTATTTCATCTCAATTTAAATCATTATGCTTGTATCATTTGTCTGTTCTATTTCAATTATCTATTATCTTTTCTCATTAACACAAAATTTCTCCTGTAATCACTGATTGAAGTATGACACCTTTATATATTTCCCCTAAATTTAACACTTAAAATAATATATAGTTTCCATTCTGATTCTGCTTAGTACATTCTAAAGCTACATACTATATTTTAAGATAGAAAAATGATAAGTTTATAATATAATTAAAACAATAATCCATATCAAATTAAACTCTATCATTAAATCTTAAGCGTTTTACACATTCCTTTTAATATTTTATCCCATTTTATAATCATATAGTGTTCCAGTTTTCTAACATTATTTCAAATACAAATACAATCTTACGTACTTTTGCAGAATCTCTTTTAAAATTATATTTTACTCATTATCTCTAAATAAATCCTGTTTCTTTACATCTTGTTTCAAACCTTTGTAACTTCTCTTCCTTTTTTCCTCTCCTTTCTTCTCCAGTCTAGCCTTTTTACCCCCCCCCCCCGTCTCTTGATCTCCACCTTCTTAATCTCCACCCTCTTCTGTATTCCTCTTTTCTGTTGCTTTCTGACATTATATCAATTTTTCACCTTATTTTTCCCTTTTTTGGTTGTTTTTTTAAGTCTTAAATTCTCCATTCTCTTTCCCCTCTTTCCCTTTTCTTCTCCAACTAAAGTTATTTGTTCATTAAAGATGGCTTCTTCTTCTTCATCCCAGCCTTCTTGTTCTTGTAATTGCTGATAGGTAGAAATTGCCATTTCTAAAAAATGAAAAACAGATCCAGAAGAGCCCTTCCCCTCTTGTTCCTCTTCTTTTAGCTTTTTGAATTCCATTTTCAGTTCATCAACAAGTAATGCCATAGTGAAAAAGTTTTTAAAACAACCCAAAAGTTTTTAATCTTTCAAATAAGTTTCCAAAGGTCCCAAAGTCACCAAGCAGTCCAAATACACACAGTCTGTTTCATTTAGCACTTTCTTTTTATACTTTCTCTTCCTGGGGTACAGTTCAATTATAAAGTTCCAAAATGTATCTTTTAGAAGTCTTGTTACAATTTAACTCTAGTCTTATAAGTTCCAAGCAGCCTCCTCCAGCAAAAATCTTAATATTAATTCTTTTCCTCTCCCTTCCCACTTATAGCAAAGAGTAAAAAAAAAATTTCTTTTTCAATGTTCAGAAATCTTTAATGTCCCCTTGGCTTTAACTTTCAAATTTAATTACCTGCTGGTGCCAGAACGGGTTTTTCCGATTTCCATCTGCTATCACCGTAAGGAAGGAGAGTGAGAAAAAACAAACTTTCCCTTTTAACTTTCATCCGCCACTTTGCCCAATCTTCTTTGGGAACGATGTGTCTTTGACGAAATTAAAATTCCAGGGTATTTAAATGCTACTTATTATCCCGGTCAGCCAGAACTTTCACTTTTTCAGCTTCCTCCTGCACATTCTTATCCGGATGCAGGCTTCTTTGTGGCGGCCATTGCTGACCACCGCTCCACCGCCTTTGGAAAAGGGAGTTAAGCCAGCTGAGGAGGGGTGTTGCGATTCCCCCAGACCCCTGCTGGTTCTCCCCTATCTTCAGTTACCTCTACGGGGTAACTATTAGCCCCCAAATCCGTCTGGATCGGGGGCACTCCAGCGGCGAGCGCAGCAGAAACTGCGCACAATCGCGGATTCCTGCCACCGCCGAAGCCTTACAAACCGGAAGTCCCCTATTGCAAATTATTTTTTGTCTGTTATCTTTTAGCAAGTCTCGCAGTTTGGCAAGGCTTGTGCTTATCACAGCTAATTATTTTGCAAAAGCATTACAAGGTTTCTGTTCCTTTTGGATTGTGTTTGATTTGTTGGAAAAGGGCGTGGGTCAGAACACAAAGTGAAATATAAGGATGGGTGGATGATTGCCAAGGTGAAACTCAAGTTCCAACCAACCATACCCCAAATTGTAACATTTCTGGGGTAGTTAGTCAGGTTTGAGGAAGTAGAAACAATTATGTAGAGAAGTGTAGAATGCATAAAGAGATGAGAGAAAAACAATGGGTTATTTCATTCTGTTTATCACCCGGCATTTCATTGGATAAATGGGCAGACTAGACATATGTAGTTGATGAATAAATAATAAATGTGTATGGCTGCATGTCACATTTAGTATCAACTGCAGGTTCTGGATCTAGCACAAGAACAATTCCACATGGAATACATTACTGTAGAGTAATTAAATATGAAAACAGCCATGTGAACAAATGTAACTAGGTCACCCCGTCCCGGAAAGGGCATAATTGGTGTATCAGCTGCAGATATAGTGCAGCTGCTAATAAAAGTAAAAGCAAACTGATAGTGCATATTACACCTATGCATTATTAGAGATTAAGGTACAGAATTTGAGAAATCTCCAAAATTCTGGCTTTGATAGAGGAAACTTTCCCATTATTCTTCTGGGCAGTTAAAACCATTCACTGTGATTTTAGATTTGTCTCTCTTTTGGCTTCATTCCTATGAAGTCCTTAAAAGTTCACTAATTGATATGTCAACGTATCCTTACAGAACTAATCTATGGGGTGAGTTTGTCATATGTACATATTTACTGTTCGATTTTCTGTTGCATTTGTCATTCATTTCATAATTTCAATATATTCTTTACATGCGAGGTTAATCTTTGATATGGACAAAACTGATCAGATTAATGCTAAAATGTAAACCGTATCATTTGTTATATACATACTTAGGCTTTTCTTTTTTTTGTTAAAAATGAAAGCAATCATCATGTTAATCCATAACTGGCTCTACAATTTATAAGTAAAGATGAACCGACTGAAGTTTTCACTACCACTGTCAGGTAAGATTCCTTATTTGGAAACAGCCACTCCTGGGCCATAAATCACTCTTGTGTGCCACTATGGCCTGTACAGGTACACAGGTACACTAGTACCTGTGTACTATCCCTCACCTGGCAGCATCCAATTCTGAGTCCAAAATCACTCCTGCTCATTGACTTGCCTGCCAACCTGCTTGCAAACCATCTGGGACTTGCAGCTTCCTGCTGGCTTCCCTACTGAGTTTGGTTGTGGGAAAGTGGCAGGAAATTGTGAGGAGGTCCTTGCTTAATGACTTACAATCCTGGTTTAAAGACAACAATAAGGTCTGCTGGAATTGCCATTGCTAACTGATGTGCAAACATTCCATTTTACAACTGCATTGGTCAGCAGTGGAAATTCTGTTCCCACTTACTGTCATTAAGCAAGGACTAGCTGTTCCTCTAAAATTCAACATTTTCTACATCTAGAATCCTAGGCAATAGCCTAATCACCCACTCTTAATATTGATCCTGTTTAGAGCATTGCTATCATTTAGAGCATTGTGTATATTATTCTTTATATAAGCTACTTTTAAAAATAAGATGTTGCCATCATACAAACACCATACTTGACCACTGGACTATTTTTATATGGGATCCTTCAGACTCAAAGTTATGCTATCAACACTGGTTCACAATGTATATTTAAGATTCAATTCAAGGTGGGTGACAGAATTACTGGTAGTCACATGACTAATGGCCCACACCAATAAAACGCACAAGATGACAAGTTAGAATGATACATAAAAGCAAGCCTCCTCTATGATGATCCCATGCTCTGAAATGACTTATCTTTATGCGTAAGAAACCACAATCCTCTAACTTCATTAAGGACACGGCATGCTGCTATCCCCCAGGTGCCGTCTTATCTACTTGGTTGATTTACCACAGAGGCAAGCAATATTTTGTGACTGATAGGCACATTAGGAAGCACTCTTGGGGGAAAAAAAAGCTATAATAAAGATGTGACAATCACAAAATATCCATTTATTAGTTGGCAAACTAGTGAGGTTCCTCACTTCCTGTTCAGCTCCCACCATCGGAAAAACTTGGACGTAAGCCCTTTCCAAGTCATTGATTCTGTGATCTCTGTTTTCTGGACAGGTTGACAGATTACTAACGAAGTGCTGGGCTTCCAATGCCAATTACGTTTATTCCCCAAGAATGCATTGCCTATGGAGTCTATGTGCCATTCTTGCAAATGAAGGCTATTTATTATTCGATATGACTGACGTTGTGATTAAAGTACTAGGTTACAAACTGGGAGATGGTGGGTCATAGGCATCAAAGCAACTGAGTGATCTTGAGCCAGTCACTGTTTCTTGGTTGCAGGAAGAAAGCATTGGCAAACCACATTCAAAATGTTGCAAATAAACGGCAGAGATTAATTCAGGCAGTCTGCAAGAGTCAACCGACTTGAAGATTTGAAAAGAAAAGAAGATTTAATTTTTTTTTTACAACCAGCCTTTCATTTAGGAGTTCAAAGCTTAGTTTGGCATCTAACTTGCTAGTCACTGGTTTTACTTGAATCTTAAAACAAAAAGGAAAACATACAACCAGGTGGACAAAGAGACTGATAATTATCATGGGAAATAATCATAGGTACATTCATGCCTGCAATGCAAGTATATTCTTAATTTAAATTATCCTTGCTTGTTGCTTTTTTAAAATGATCTCTTAATATATTGCTTACATGTTACATTTTTATTGTCATTATTGTAAAAAGAGCAGATAAATATTTTAAAGTAATCAATTATTCAATTGAAAATAACAGAACTACCATAATTTGAAATCTGTCACTATACAGTCCTAAGAATGTCTCTGATTGATCAAAATTCATTTTATTTTTTTCTTTTCAGCTTCAAGGAAATACTGACTTTATATTTCTGAGCCAAGCCCTTGAATGGAAGAAATGTGTAGAAAACCAATTTACCCCAATTTTAGCATATACTCAACAGACCAGAACTGGAAGGGATTGCCTGAAATGAAGCAGAAAACAGCAAAAATGGAAAAGTCAAATTCAAGACCACCCTTAGCTCTGGGATTGATTAATTGCAGTTAATTTAGATTGCAGCTTCCCTAACATACCACTAGCTTCTATTAAATGTAAAACACACACACTCCAAACCCTATCATCACATCAACAGCACTTTGGAGTCAAAGTGCTTTTACATGGGTGGAGCGTTACAGACTGTACCATTTTACTACTGATCAACACCCCAAGGCAATCATTTTGTGAGCATGCCCAGTACAGGCTTTCAAGTTTATTTCAAAATAAACTTTCTTAGTCAAAAAAGGTGGGAATTCTGGATTAATTTCATGGAAATAGTTTATCGGTCTAGCCTGTTGGCAGTTGCTTCTGGCAGCTATTTCATTTGTCTCAATTTTACCTGAGTTAATTTACCTGAGTTAAATTTGCTCAGCTTTTAAAGCACTTAGCAAAGCTTGGATGATGCTTCGGAATTGATTCCAAGAAAAAAAAAGATACGGATTTGCAGATCCATGTGATTTTATATTCAATTTCCTTATCTGACTGTCCCAAAGGTACTTTCTCAAGAGGCAACTGGACTTTCTGGGTTGTTGTTTTTTTTGAAGACGTTTCGCTTCTCATCCAAGAAGCCTCTGAAGAAGAGCTGAAGAAGCTTCTTGGATGAGAAGCGAAACATCTTCAAAGAAAAAAAAAAACAGAAAGTCCAGTCACCTCTTGAAAAAGCACCTTTGGGACAACCATGACCTGGATGACTGAGCATCTCCACAGACCTTATTCGACTGTATGCACCCTAAGAGAACGAATTCTCCGAAGTGAATTGAGGATGTAGGTCGACCCCGAGTTCATTTCTACACCTGTCACGATCACACTTTCTGGTTTGTAAAAATTTACTCCTACGGGGTTTGCCACTTGATGAGAAGCAGAAAGACCCGGTTTAAACTTCAGCCCGGCTAGTCCCGTCACTAGTTCCTATCTTGAGGAAAGTTCAGCGCTCGCGCCATCTTCCTTCCCGATCCGAGCTTAACTCGACTACATAATAGTAGTAACTCAGTTTCCCTTTGCCCGACAACCGAGCAGTCGACGGGCCGCTTCTCCTCCGGCCACAGCAGGTGCCCTTTGCCTGGCCAACCTTCCCTTTCCCAGCCACGTGCTGTTTGTTTGTTTGCCTGGCCAAAGGGGGCGGTGGAAACGAACTCACGAGAGCCAAACAGAACCTCCTCCTCCTCCTTATTCCTCCTCTCCCGGGGGCGGCCTGGCGGGCCGTCGGCCAAGTAGAAAGAGGGCGAGGCGGGGAGCCGCAATCTCAGTTTCCGACATCCGAAACGGTCACGATAACGGCCGGAGCCGGAGAAATCTGACCGGGCCCGGCGGGTTTGGGGCGGAGTTTGCGCTCCCGAGGGAACGGCGAGGGCGTCGAAGAGCAAAGCCCCAACCTGTGAGGAGAGAGACGGATCCAAGCGGGGCCGCCCAGAGACCTTTCCCCTCTCCGTCTTTCGTCGCTCCCTCCCCTTCCAGCCCATCACCCCCCCTCCAGAGCTCATCTGGAGCGGCTGCCCCCCCCTCAGATCTAGGATAACAGGGCGCGTCGAAAAGTGAGTCTTTCTCTTCGTGTTTTTCTCTAGGGACAATCAAAGAGAGCTGCCGCCGCCGCCGCCCCGCGCGGGGATGCCCATTCGTAGCTACGCCAGCCCGCAGCGTCGGGGGGGGGGGCTTCTCAGGCGGGGGAGCAGCGTTGCAGCTGCGGAATGCTCTTCCCGCGTAGATGGGCTTGCAGTTGGGGAAACGGGGGAGGGTCTTGCGCGCCCGCCAAGTTTCTGGAGCAAGGAGAAAAGAACCGCTCGAGCGTTAAACTAAAGGGGGATTTTGTTGTTGATGTTGCTGGTTTTATTATTGTTGCTGGTCGAGTTATTCGTAGTTAGTTTGTTGAAGCATCCCTGAATGAGGAAGTGGAGAGAAAGAATCCAGTCTTTTCCCACCTCTCCCTCTCTCTCTCCCTCTGTGTGTGTGTGTGTGAGAGAGAGAGAGAGCGCGCGCCCAGGGCACCAAAAGAGCCTCTGTAAACTCTCCCGAGAGCGGAGCCAAACATGTCTGGGCGGGAAAGATTAGGTTGAAAAAGAAACGGGCCATTTGCTCGAGTTGACAGGGGGAGGAAGAAACCGAGTCCTCCCGCGGCGTGTCTTTTTCTCCGGGAAAGTTCCGTTCCGTTCCCTTCCCTTCCTCCGCCCGGCTGCGACCTGGGATGCCCTGGATCGGGTCCAAGGAGCGACCCGCCTTTTTTAGGCTGAGTCCCTTTCTCTCCCTTCCTGACCGCCCCTCCTTCGCTTTGCTGGGCGATTTCCTCGCGCCTGCATTTTATTGGCTGGTTGCTTTACCTGGCGGCCTTTGTTGTCTGTAGCCGCCTTTGTTCTCTCGAAGGTGTCAACTCCACTTTCTCCCCCCCCCCCCAACCTATTATTTAACCCGCTTCTCTGCTCCGATAACGGAACACGGGGCAACTCTACTGAGCTGTGTCCTGTTCTTCTAAGTTAAAAAAAGAAATCAGCTTAGTTTTGGACTGGTAGCGAAAAAATAACAAAGACATTTTGGGGAAACCCCCCATAAAAACATAGTTAGGGATAGTCAGCTATGAAGTATGGTGGCCCAAGTTTCTACCCCTTTACAAGGTGGTGGCGGTAGTGTTGGAGGAGAAGACAGTATTTTAAATTTATTTTGTTTTGAAATGATCAAAGTAGAGAAATCTTAGGAAAGCACAGAAGTGAATTTTATTCATGTTTATTAATAGATTTCTATTGCATATTTCAAGGCAAGATACTGTTTCTTGGCTGTTTACAAAATTCAGATAACATCAGCTGCATGTAATAAATATTGCATATTCATAGGAAAAAATAATAAGCAGAGGATGAAAGTTTGACTTAGAGGCACATAAAGTCATTACTTGCTGCAAGGTGGAATTTAAGAAATGTGACATTGATTAGATTGATGCAGATTAGAAATGTCTAAAGATGGTTTAACATGTAAAAATACTTTTGGGGATCAAAAGTGGGAACAAAGTGGATTGCAGATGAATTCTAAGAGGCAATCTTTTCATCACACATTTCAGGAAACTAACTTCTGAGTGAATGGGATGGGTGATCTTTATTTAAGATGGTGTTTTGTGAGGAAGTAATGCAAACGATTAGGATGGAATTTTCTGTGAATGAAATATAGGCAATAGAAAAATATGGTAGTGCGAAGATACTTTATGGAAATTTCTGTAACATGGAGTGGAGGGAGTACTTATGAACCAAGATACTATTTCACTGTAGCTGTGATGACAAATCAGATTAATCACAACAACTTTCCAGGTATCTTTCAAAAATAAAATTATATGATGATAATAACACAGAACAAATCAGTAATTAATTTTGTTGTTCATTGCTTCCAACTCTACATGACCCCACTGCTATCATTTTGCCAGAATTGTCTGTCAGTAATTGCTTCTTTGAATTAACTCCTATTATGTCATTGGTATTAGTTTCAAACTATCTTATCTTCTGTCGGTCTTTCTTAAAATTTCCTTTAATTTTTCCAAGCATAAACATCAGATACCAGAACTGACTCAGTAGAAATCTTGAAAGTATTTTGTAAGACTTTTGTTAACAATTGTTAAGGATGGATCATGAGAAACCACATGTATTCATGTTTGTTTCTAGTTGAAATCTTACGTACACCCTGAGTGCCATAAATGCTTTTCTCTTTCAACCTTACTCTTCCCTCTCTCATAAATAGGAATCCTGTCCCACCATTTGGAGCTGTGGTAAGAAATACTGAAGAAAGTAGATGGGATCTTGTACTTAGTCATACTTCGAGTAAATCTCTTGAAATCAATGGGCCTTATTCTATTCTATTAATACTGTGAAGCATTCTCATCCTGCTTGAGATGTTGCTAAAATGTGAGATGAAACAACTAATTATACTATAAGGCCATGTGAGATGGAACTGATATGGATGGGAATGCTAAACCCAAAGCACCTGAAAGCTACTATTCAGAGAAGGTTGTTGTGAAGTATAACAATTTAGGGTTGAAAGTCCTTGTGAATAGGTGGCATCATCATTTCTTGCATCACCTCCTTCTCATTATTTTGAGGAACTAAAATATTCCTCCTTTTTCATATTCTCCTGTATCTGTTGCTTACATCAAGTCTACATTGGGACTAATGACAGTTAGAGCTAACTTGGGTTGCCCTCAAGCCAGAACTTATAATTGTAGGTTGTGAATGGTAGAGGGAATACTATTGACTTTCTCCAGAATTTGACTTGACTATATATGTAACATGAAACCATAAAAATAGGTGAGACTTACAGGTGAACGAGAAACCTCAGAAAGAAAATGATACTCCCAAACCCTACAGCTCATTTCCGACTTGGGAACCATAATCTGGAAAGCTATACAGTATTAATGGATTGGATTCTGAAAGGATTTTCAAATACCAGTATGGTGCAGGGCTGTCAAACTCATGGCCTGCACGTTTTGTGTTACGTGCTGGCCAAGCCCGCCCCTGGTTTAGCAAAGGGGGGAAAAGTCCTGACATGTCACATGACATTGCCATGATGATGTGAGTTTGACACACCAGGTATAGTGCAACTATAGTGCAACTATTCAAGAAGCAGTTGGAAAAAGATGAGCTGATGATCTTAAAATGCTTTTTTTTTCATTAGCTGCTCCTTGTCTTTCAAAGTTGAAAGGGACAAAGTTTGCTAATGTTCATCCTCACCTGCCCTTGCCTGACCTGCTCAGATTTTTTATTCATAAAGTTGACAAAGTTACTTGAATTGACATATACCTCCTTTTACTCTTGCACTTTAGGCGTGAATGGTGAATGTTGGAACAGGGCTGCTTACCTAGACTTCTGCTGAACTAAAGAAGTAAACTTGGGGAGTTGGAGGAGAATAGAGTATGTGTAAAGATGATTAACTTTTTTTGAGGCAAATCCTAAATTCTCCCTTCCAGTTTGAATTATGAGAGTAACACTTAAATGCCAAAGTCTGCATTTTTACATTCCCTGCTTCTGTGTCTTTAAGAGCAACCTGCCGTACAGAAATTTAGTAGAGGAACTGTTTTGGGCATAGCAATTATGTGATAGGGAAAACCTTCATATTGATGTGCAGTTAAAGGTAGAAGATGAAAAGAGACTGTCAATTGTACACTGTTAAGCTTTTAATCACAATAAAACTGTATATAATCAAACTTTGTAAACCTTCATGCATTTGTGCAGCATGCTTTTTTGTGGTTGAAGCTAAGTATGATCAAGCAGCCCAGCAGTTAAATTTCTGTTTTGATTTTCTCTTCACTTGATATTCCAGCCATCTTTGGGGAGTTGAGTAACTGGCACTGTTTATTAAAAGCCTAATAAGCAAACATGGTAACATGATATAGACTGATCTACCTAGGATAAAGAACAGCTTATTTTTATCCATTCTATATTTATCTTGAGAAATCTTGTATGGAAATTTTGTATGCATTCTATTTTACATGTATTATATAGGACATATTGTGCATGTATTATATAGGACATATTGTGCATGTATTATATAGGACATATTGTGCATGTATTATATAGGACATCCAGATGGGCTGCACTTGTAGAAAAATCTATTTGCACTCACTCCCACTTCTATATCTTACCAGTCCACTCAGTTTGAATAGTATATGAAACTGTGACTGTCCCAAGCAACTGTACAGTAAACCAAATACTAAACTGTGGTTAAAGTGATCACAAACTTTGGAAGGGATTAAATATAATTTTGTAGCAAATAGCATTTTATTTCCCTGTCATGAAAAGCTTAAGCCGTTGTTTTCTGCAATTCAGCTTATTGAAAATATTCAAGTGGGTTATGGGATTAGTTGTTCATGCCATTTATCATCAGGATTCATACTTAGCAATGATGGCAGTAATGCCAGAGGGGGGAAAAACAATGAAATTCTTCAGAGGGCAAGAAATCTTATCTAACAATTGAATTTTTTTTCATTAGCTGTGCCATTGTAGAAAATGAACTTATGAAAAACTAATTTTTAAAAACAAACAATTAATTCTAATTTGAACTTTTCACATGTGGGTTTGGTTGACCATATCTGAGACAGTCTATTGGTTCAGCTAGCCACTATTAAGGGCTGTGTGATAATTTAGAAAATCTGCTTCAGAAGTTCAAGAGTCCAAACAACACCTTTCTAAAACTCTTCTAAATCAGACACATATTGCATGGCAATCTCATTGCAATTGCCACAATGCTGCATGATCCTTTGGAAAGGATGCAGCTGTTTTAAAGAGTTCCAGACTGGTACAAAGATGATCCACTGATACTCTAAAGCTGTATGGGAATGGCTAGATGACCTTGGAGGCCAAAGAAAAAGATGCTGTCTAGGAAACAGATAAGAGAGGGCCCTCAGTGACAACAATCACAGAAAGAAACTTAGGAAGGATCCATCCTTTCCAGCTGGGAAGTTTGCATCTTTAAACTTACAAGATACTCTTAATGTAACCTTACAATAAAGTAGATTTAGTGCATCTAGATATTTCTTACCTGTCTGATTTACTCAGGAGGGCTGACATCAATTTTGTAAGACTGAAGATACAAACTTCCCACTACCACATTTACCTGTCCGATCAATTAGGACAGACCCTTCCTAAGTTTCTTTATCATTAAATCCTTGTGGCCCCCCTCTCTCTTGTATGATTGTTTCCTAAGCAGTATCTCTTTCCTTCATTCCCCAAAGCCACCCACTTACTCCTTTACAGAAGCATCTTTGTAGAATCAGATCTGATGTATTGTTTGTATACTCTCGCTCTCTCTTCCATCACTTTCAGTCAGCATGGCTGACAGTTGTATTGATTGGGATGATAGGGACTGCAGTCCAATAAAACTGGATGGCACTAGTGGTGGGATTTAATTTTTTTTTTACTACCAGTTCTGTGGGTGTGGCTTGGTGGGGCGTGGCTTGGTGGGCGTGGCAGGGGAAGGATACTGTAAAATCTCCATTCCCACCCCACTCCACTTACCTGCTTTCCAGCTCTCTTCTCCTGTGCAGGGAAACAAAAGAAGCCCTAGCCGATCAGCTGGGACTCGGGAGGCAGAGAATAGATGGGTGGGTGGGGGTGGCAGTCAGAGGTGGTATTTACCGGTTCTCTGAACTACTCAAAATTTCCACTACCGATTCTCCAGAACTGGTCAGAACCTGCTGAATACCACCTCTGGATGACACCAGGTATACCTATCCTTTGTGATTCCAGATTAGAGTCCATCCCAATCTGTCCGGAGGTGCCAAGGATTAGGAAATGGACCTTCCATACATGCACTGTTTCTCTGAACTACATTCCTTCTCCTAGAATGCAGATTTTCAGACTTTTATAATTGACCCAATATTTCCTGGTATTATTTCACAAATGTACTTTTTTCTACAAACCAAAGAGCATAGATAACTTACGATTTAAAAAGCAGAGTTTTGAATTTTCTAGCCTGATGAATCTTGTCAGGTTTATCATTTGTTCTCTTTCAGTATTTGAACTTGGGGGTGGCAAATGATGACATGTGATGTTATTCTCTTTTGAACTCATCCTTGAACTGCATCACCAGAAAAATTTAAATTGGTTGTAAAAGCCATGTTTTTACTACAGAATAGCTTATAAAGAACGAAGCATTTAAATTCTCACTGGTCCATTCATCATACTGAGAGTCTCCACCTTTAGCAGAAAATTATCAGTCTGTGACAATGGATTTATTAAAGATTCCCATGTCTTCCTTCCTCTGCCCATAAGATCCTTGGGGGACTTACTGGATGTAAGAGAAGAATTACAGTTTCAAATTCAATGGCCCATTTCAGCAGTCAGAAAGGAAACAAAAAATAAATAGTTGCAAATGCATGTTACACTTTCAATACATTCCTTGTGATTTTCTCAAGATAGAATTCCTCTAATGAAACAGCCGGGCCAAAGTGAACAATATGTGTGAAACATTCTAAGTAAAATGATAATGTGTGTCTTTCTTTCTTTCTTTCTTTCTTTCTTTCTTTCTTTCTTTCTTTCTTTCTTCCTTCCTTCCTTCCTTCCTTCCTTCCTTCCTTCCTTCCTTCCTTCCTTCCTTCCTTCCTTCTTTCTTTTCTTTTCTTTTCTTTTCTTTTCTTTTCTTTTCTTTTCTTTTCTTTTCTTTTCTTTCTTTTTAAAGGCTGCTTTTCCTTGTTTCTCATCTGCTTACCAAATCAACAGTGCTTTAATTGCCAATCTCTCATTTGTTCTTGTCTTGCTATCTTTTTGAACAAAATAAGCCCAAAGAACTTTTGCTTCAGCATTTCTACTGCAGAAATGTTGGTACCCAGGGGAGGGATGCAAAGGAAAAAAAGAAGAAGTAGGTCATCTATGCTATATGGTGCATCCCCAACAGATTTTTCTTGATTGGATTTTTTTTACTGTTGTTTTAATAACAAGACCTGTCTGTTTCTCCACTCTGTTCTCCTGAATGAATCCTATTTTTCACATTTCCCCTGAATGTGCTTTCTTCCTGTTTTTAAAAATGAATCAGTATTAAAAATTAATATATTTGGGCTTTTTTAAAATACGGTTTTCTGAATTCATTTGGAAGCTTAACTGAATTTTATAGCCTTATTGTTTTTTAAAAAAAACACCTTCCAGTTGCAAAGTGAGTTGGGTGCACTCTGTTACTCTATGTCTCCTGTGTGTTGGTACCACCTCCAGGAAAAATGCCTTAATTCCTTCCTTCCCTCATTCCTCTTTATGCATTAGCGTCACAGGATCTTCATTTCCAAAACTATCTAAGTCTCCCTTGTGTTGCTCAGCAAGGGTAGCCTGTTTCACTTGATTTTAGGAGCAAAAATTAAATATGAGTTAAGTAGGAGCCAACTGTGTTATGCCTATCCTGGGGCCAGTGACATATCTGCATTTTCTTTCTTCTCTGTTCACACAACTACAGTGGATCGTGTTTTGTGTGTGTGTGTGTGGGGGGGGGTGTCTATCATTCAGCATAATCTTCCAAAACATTCCTCTGGACTTCTCATGTTTGACATCCTGAGCTAATCAATCAGTTCCCGGCTTTATTAAAATTGATTTGAAGTATCACAGGAACATCGCTAACAATTCTGGCCCCAGGAACTTCTCCAGGAGGGTTGATCCCAAGATACTCTGCATTTAAAAAAAATATCATTAGGAATCTCTCTACTAATTCTGGCCTAAGGTGTCACAGAAATATCTCCGTTAGATTTGGCCACAAGGTATTTTAAACTCATTACTTATTTAATCGTATATCCCAGAGCATCAGACATGGCCAATGCACACGCATTTCAGCAAAGCTCTGCATAGAATTTTAATAGGAGACAGAATGAAACCCTTGTTCTGCCTTGACTGAATTAATCATATACATTAAGAACTGGGTGAGAAGTAGCTTTTTATAGCAGTTTATTGGTATCCAAATAAATAAGGCAAGAAAGCAAGCTGCCACTACCACATACCATATGCCCTGTACTGCTTTGGGTTTGACTTTTACAAAAGGCAGAGAAGAACCCTGCCACAATGTGCATTGTAAGGACTTTTTAGAGAATCTCTCAGGATACATCTAGTAGGTTACAGCTTTAGTTTGGCAAGACTCTGTCCAATAGGTGTAAGCCAATAAAGGATTGAACTCAATTGGATTTTGCTGTGTTGTCTCTGGGCTTGAGCCTCACATACAATTTTATAAAATTGTTAAGTTACATATATAAAATACATGTTATATGTTACAACATATAAAATTGTTATGTCTTTTAGTAGTATATACTGTAGATGTGCAATAAACCTCCATAGAAGGTATCACACAGTTTGAAAACACACTTGTTTGATCCAGTCAGAGAAGCTCTGCCTTAAATGTTGGGTGATTTGAAGGTTTTGCCAATATATTATCTTCCAAAATGTGTTGTTCTGTTTTTCCTGTAATATTAATGCAGGTAATCCTTGACTTACAACAGAATGCATAGTGACTGTTCAAAGTTACAAAGGCACTGAAAAAGTGACTTATGACCATCTTTCACACTTACAACCATTGCAACATCCCCATGACCATGTGATCAAAAGTCAGACGTCTGTCAACTGACTCATATCTATGATGGTTGCAGTGTCCCTGGGTCATGTGATCACTTGTTGAGACTTTCCGATGAGCAAAGTCAACGGGAAAGCCAGATTCACTTAACTGTGCTACTAATTTAACAACTGCAGTGATTCGCTTTATAAAAGTGTGGCAAGAAAGATCATAAAATGGGTCAAAACTCATGTAACAAAGGTCTCACTTAGCAACAGAAATTTTGGGCTCAGTTGTGGTTGTTCAGTCGAGGGCTACCTGTACTTAATTTTTCACTTCATTGGAAGAGAGAAGAAAATACATTAATGGATTCAAACTCCCCCTGATTCCTCTAAATTAATAGTGTCTCAATGAATTGATAACCATTTCTGCTAGTATTTAGACACTCAAACAAGGTAGTGTGCCACTGAGCTACAGCCTTGGCTTAGAGAAAGCTTGCAGTCTTCATGCCAATGGTGATTTTAGCTAGAGAATCCAATCTCCGTGTCTGTGCATATTCCAGACACTACACTCTGGATATTTTTTTAAGATATGTACATCTTCTATTTCTCTCCCCCGCCCCCAAGATTCAACAGCCCTGGTTGTGGGGTAGGGGAATGTTTTTAGCAGTATTGTTTTTAAAATATTGTATTTTTTCTTATATATCACTTAAAGCAGTTTGGAATGGAAGGACAGAAAAATAAACAAACAGACAAACTATTAATACAATATTGTTGCTGCTATTTTCCAGTTCCTGCTATGGAAATTTTTCAATGTGTTATTTTCAGGACAAAACTAAGTTGGGCCTTTTCTTTTTCCTCTATGAGATTTCAGCTGTGGGTCTATTTATATAATGGTGGCTGGCTTCCAAGCCAAACATACTAGAATATGTGGCTTTCTCACTTTTGGGAATCAACATCTTGCTCTTTTGATGTTTGATTCCTAAACTGATTTTTCCTTCCCTGGAATAATCTCAGTTAAGCTGCCCATCAAACTTACCACTCCAGAAATATATTTGCCTCCCTCTGAACCCCATGCTTTCTCTTATCAATAGAGAGGTTCTTTGTTTTAAACTGGGCTAATACCAAATAGTTTCCCAGATTATAATAACTGTGCTGCAATTACTTTTCTTTTCTTTGCAGGCATACTTTATGCAAGATAGATAATCAGGTCATGGTTGCTATGTTTCTTCCAGACTAGTGGAGGTCAAATTAGTTTCCAAAGCACCGGAGGGCAGGACAAGAAACAATGGATGGAAACTAATCAAGGAGAGAAGCAACTTAGAACTAAGGAGAAACTTCCTAACATTAACCAGTGGAACAGCTTGCCTTCAGACATCGTGGGTGCTTCATCACTGGAGGTTTTTAAGAAGAGACTGGACAGCCACTTGTCTGAAATGGTATAGGATCTCCTGCTTGAGCAGGAGGCTGGACTGGAAGACCTCCAAGGTCCCTTCCAGCTCTATTCTATTCTAATTTTATTCTAGTGTAGGCAAAACCCAGACTCAAATCTTCATTCAACCATTAAGCTTACTAAGTTGATTGGGCTGGTCCTCCTCAGTCACACTTATTGATTTATATTTTAACTACTCTTGGATTTTCTGTTAATACATGGTGACCATGGGAAGGAAACAATAACAGCAAATGATATCAGGAAGTGTTTGTACAACTGATGCAATCTGTATCATTTGCACAATGATACATGATGGTTACGGTACTGTTTTGAATCAAATATGTATATAGTGCTTATTCTGTTCTCTTTTTGTTGATATGAAATCAGCACTCATCAGTTGGGTAAAGGAAGACATCTATCTTAGGGAGGCAGAGAAAGCAGGATAAAGTGGCTTTTGGGTTTTGGCCTTCAACATCTGGTGGTTTATCTCCTTTGACTCTGGATGTGTTTGGAGGTTCGTCTGAACTCATGGCTCTTGTTTGATGAGCAGGTGGCTAAGGGCCCTTTGCACAGATTTGTCTTGTGCACCAATTACATGTTTTCCAGGGCTGGGAAGCCTCACAGTCATTCATGCCTTAGTCACCTCTTAGCTGTATTATTGCAAAGTGGAGCTGCCCTTGGAGACCACACAAAAGTTGCAACTGGTCCAGAACACAGTGGCTCACACAATATTGGTTCTGCATAAGTTCGTCCATATTATAATTTTGTTGCGTGAGTAAGCACTGATTTCTTTTTAACTTACAGGTTTTATGCTTGTTTAATTTGCTCAGAGTTGCTTAAGATGGGTTGCCATATAAATTGTTTAATTTGAATATAAATAAATATTCAATATCTTAATTTTTACAGGCATGTTTCAGATTTAAGCACATATTATTAAACCCTTGTATACACTGTTAGGAGGGGGAGTTAGCTTTACCATGTGATTTTGTTTTAGTGTCCATTAAACTCCAACATACAACTATCAGAATCACATGGTGCTGCTGTTTTCCCTGAACTCTACTAATATAAAGCTAATATACAATGAAGGGTTTAAATGTATTTTCATTAAAATAACTCTTGCATGTAGACTATCATTGTGGGTTTTATAATCATCTCTTTCGTATGTGAGTGGTTCAGCATTCAGACGTTCGGTCCTCCCTTCTCCAGGGACATAATGATGTAGTACAGTCCAGAAAAACAAAAAAAATTGTTTATCCTGCATACATAGATAAGTTTTAGGAGTGGTAATGGAATAAGAAAATCTGTTTGTACCCGAGAAGTGATTGCAGGAATTTTATGTTCCTGATTCCTCCAGGATGTTAAAAAATCAATGTTTCTGTTCAGCACTTAAAATGAAAACTGAAAGCTAGTTACACAAAGCCTGTACCGTTCTTAAGTTTTCTCTCATCTGACCTATGTTATAAATTAACAGTGTATTGCTGGAAGTATTCATTTGCTTATATAGAAAACTCTGGCCATATAAGGAAACAAAGTGATTCAGAATTCACGGCAAGATCATAAATAAATACTCTCTGGAGAATTAAATGGAACAGGCCTGTGTGGAAATTACTGTATTTCAATAACATTTAAACAAACATAAGGTAAAACAATGTAATGTAGAGGATGGAGAACTGCTCTCCTGTTGAATCCAATCCAATCCAATCCAATCCAGCCAACAAACAAATTTCCATGTTCTGCTTCTTCAAAGGGGCACAATCCCAGATTATTGAGTTACAAGTTGTTTCCTTATGGAGACTTTCCATTCTATCACAAAGAAACCATTATGAACAGTTTTTTCACCAGATTTATCAGTTCCCCCCAATGTTTAGTTTTAGAACAAAGTGTAGATTAGATTTAGGTTAAGTTCGCACACTGTATTAAGTTTTGTCTTTTCATAGAACAAAAATAAACCATAATTGACTGACTTTGCATAACACTTTTAAGCCATAAACCAAACAAACCCCGATTCTGGCTTACTAATATGAGTGAATTGAATCCCAGAGTCTTCACTTCTGTTGCACCAAATTACTGCTGACAGATCTCCCCTCCATGTATTCATCTTGCCTTTCTGTTTTTCCATTAGATCACAAAGTAAGGATTCCATCGGTTAAATGTTGATTGTCTGTGTTAGAGAGATTTGTTTTTAAAGTTTTAAACAAATAGAAGTGAAGAGGTGTTTTTCTCAGGACTAAGGAATTTTGATCCAAAACAGTAGAGAATGACAAAATTGTATGGACTAGATATCTACTATACCTCAGTAGAAAAAAAATTAAATTTACTGCCATTTTTGTGGTTGAGTGAAGGGCAGATTTGTTTGGCTCCTATACTTGCTCCCAGTTTTTTTGTTTGTTTCTTATTTAGACTTTTAGATACAGTTTGTTTCTTTTTTAGATCTTTCACTAGCTGATAGCACAGATCTATTGCAATCAAGTCCATGAACTTTCTTTCATTAAGATGAGTTTTCATTGTCTGTAGCAGCTCAATATGGGTTTTTTGATTAAAAAGTGTTAGCATTCAAAAGTTAGGCAAGTTACCAAGTTCAGGGCTGAAACATGAAATCTGTTGCAAAAGGAATTTGCATGGATACACTGTGGTAGCTAAGATACAGATAGGACAAGAATCTTGTGTCAGGCAACTTACTTTCACAGCTACCTTTTAATCTTTTGTTGGTTCAGCTACTTTTGTATCTAACCTGCTGTAATAATTGCTGAGCAAGAAAAGGTTCCCATCTTGCAAAAGATTTATTAAGGGTGAAATGAAAGAAACTTCTCTCTTGGACACAATAACTGAAAGTATCTCAGGAAGCTGTCAGTTTGACTTTCTAATTTATCTTCCCCCTTTCCGATCTATGCTTCACATTTTTTTTTGATTTTTCAAGAAATGTATCTTTTGTTTTTGGCAATGACCTTTGCAGAAATGGAGGTGAGCCAATAGGAGTACAACCTAGAAAGCTAACTGATAGATTTATGATTCAGAAAGGAGTAGTTCCAGTTCCAGATAATGTAAGCAAACATTGTTCATAGCAAACAGAAGTAGGTAAATTGCCTTTAAAAAAAAAAAAAAAAAGGCTAGCGGCTTTTACAGAAAGCATTAGTTTTACAAGAGAAATCTAGTCAAGTTGGTTGCTATTAATGTTGGTTTCTCTTCTAGGTTTCCGTCTTCCAGTTTGACCACTGAAATGAATGTACAGTGATTACTTCTCCATAAAAGCATGGAACCTCTTAAAACTTCATTGGTATCTGAAGAACAGACTTCTACAGAGATTGATGATCGACATTATTCATTGCAAGGTAGGCTTCGTTTAAATGCCACAAAATATATTTATTTAATTTTTTATGCGGCAAATGTTTATGGTCATAGCCTCATTAGAAGTTTATTTCAGATCACAGGATAGACTTGAAATAAAGTAAAATGAATAAGATTAATCTAACTTGGTGTCTTGCTTCTGATCATAATCAGCTGGATTTTACCAGCAAAGAAATAATGTTGTCATCTGAATACTGATGTTGTGCTAAACTATATTGCTGTTTGTTTGGTTTGAGATCAGAGCATAGATATTATTTTATTCAAAGCTAAGAGCCACTTGTATCTGAAGGCATGCCAAGAGCTTCATTACAAAAACAGTGGGTAAAGTCAGGTTAAATATTAAATTTAATATATCTGGAATGGAAATGAAATGCTAATATATTACTACATGTAATTGAATATTCTCCAATCATGTATTTTTTATTCTTTTGCTACATTAAAAACTATAGTTTGGATTGGTGAGGGATGTACTTAATTTTTTTAAGGGATAGGGCAAATGCAGGCATTTAAAATTATATACATTATATAGAAGCCAAATCATTACATACAACCGAGCATAGTTTAATACATTCTGGGTTATACCAAAGGTGCTTTTCAAAAGGCAACTGGTCTTTGTTATTTGTGTGAAGACCAAGAAGTTTGCTTGAAGATCCAATAAGCTTTTTTTTAGTTCAACTGAAGAAGCTTCTTGGATGGAAAGTGAAATGTCTTCAAGCGAAGAAACAGTTGCCTCTTGAAAAAAGCACCTTTGGGACCACCATGACCTGGATGACAGAATCTCCATAGACATTCTGGGTTATACATTTTTTATGAATAAATTTCACAAAATTGTAAGTGTATGAATTTACACTCTGAACCTTCATCTAATGGCATTAGTATCAATTGTTTCCTCTTGTTTAGAATGTATTGGTTGTTCTGTTTCACTAGTTGAAAAAAATAATTTGCTTTTGGAAGAAGAATGATGTTGAAACATGGTAAATTGGTGAAACCTAAAACAAGTGAACCAATTCTGGTCCATTGGAAGTGGTGCCTCTGATATATCCAAACAGGGGCAAGTGGGAACCTTCTGCAGGACATGCCTAAACTTTGGAGGAGGATCTTTGTATAGGCTCAATAAAAATTGTAAATTGCTCTTTTCAAAGGTTTTGCACAGCCTTAATAGAAATAATTTTGCTTTCATACTCTTGCTCTTGTGAAGAAAAATTTCTGATGTTCAGAAATCCTCAGCCCAAGTACTTATCTATTTTGTACTTCTTGAATGGAGGTGCTCATTTAATATGAAAAAGCAGATTGGAAAATGGGATGATTGTTTATTTAATTTTATTTCTGAATGACATTACAAGCAAGCATTGTAACCTGCGGAGCAGTATACATACTAAAGGCAGAATGTCACCTGGGGCTAAAAAGGACCCTTGAACATAAACTTGGGGAACCTGTGCAAACATTGCAGAGAATACTATGTTATATAGATGAATGATCTATTGTAAATCAATTCCCTTTTAACTTTAAGAATATGAGAGGCTAGTTGGGTACTCCTTTAATCAAACTTTCATTACTACTGCCAAAATCATGGATTTAATACATGGACAAGATTATAACAGGACATGGCTAACTTTGTACATGGTGTCTAAATATGGTTTTCTTAAATATGATTTAGTGAATTAACTGAAATTAATTGGCTTCATAACTAAAATGTATGTGATCAGTGTAAGATAATGATTATATTTGTTATCTGTATTCTGTGATTAACTTTGGTTTACTGAATTCTGTCTGTTTCTGAATTGCCAACAGAAACTGGACTTGTACAATACACTGGGCTAAAATGACTAGATAAACAAGATATTTTGAACAGATTGACAGAAATATGATTTAAATCAGTCAACATGACAAATCATTTTTTCCAATTTACTATATTATGTGAAGCCAGTGTAGTGGTATGAAAACCACTTGAGGTTTATATGACATGAGGCTTATATAACATAGTATTAAGCCAACCAATTGTGCATTGATTGATGAACTATGGATAACACAATATGTGAATCCAGTATATATAAATACACCCACAAAAATTTACACTTCTGAGCTTGTTTTTTATTACTTCAAAAGTTAGGAATTTAATTTTTTATGCTTGTAATTGCAAAGGAGGGATAAAGCAATCTATGAAATCTTAGACAGCTTGCTTTCTCACTTGCATGGAATTCTAGTTGCTCTTGGCTATTAGGCAAGTTACAAGCCTGTATCTACATGCTAACAATGAAGAAAGAGTAACACAGCAATTGTTTGTCATCTTGCTTAGTCACCTTCCTGGAATTGTGGTTGGCTAGAAAAGTGGATAAGCACAAACCTCATCCAAGTGATTTAATAAATCAAGTTTTTTGGTATATATCTTGACATTATCTGTCTTCTTATTGATACACACTTATCATTTGGAAGAGAAGGAAAGTGCAGTTCAAAGAAAATCTTTAGCCCTAGTTATGAATACATCCCTACTTCATTGCAAAAAATGTGAAAGAGCTGTATAATTTATCAAGTAAGTATTCTGTTGGTAGTGATTTTCCTGGTTGGTTTTCATGAACGGAAATGCATAGACTTTATGCTTCCTGTGTTTTTATGACTTGCTATAAAAACTTCTGTAAGTCAAAGTCAAACATCAAACCCACATGTTCATATTATATATACATATTATAAATACTACTAACGTGGTGCAGTGGTTAGAATGCAGTACTGCAGGCTGATTCTGCCCACTGCCAGGAGTTTAATCCAGACCGGCTCGAGTTTGGCTCAGCCTTCCATTCTTCTGAGGTTGGTAAAATGAAGACCACATGCTGACATTTGTAAACTGCTCAGAGAGTGCTGTAGGAGCACTATGAAGTGGTATACAAGACTAAGTGCTATTGAAGTTATTTCCTGTGGTGCAGTAGCACCTCTGTTTAATATTTGTTTTTAGAAAGGGAAATCAGTTCAGGTGTGTCTGGCACCACACCCTCCTTAAAAAACAAATAAAGTCATAAATGCCAAGGATGAAGAAATAGTGTATAAATTCCATGATGACTCATAGCATTTTCCATTTGATTGGGCTACTATGCAACCACACTGATTTGAGATAAATATTATCGGAAAGACAGATTGTGGTTTTAATCTGCTTCTCCTTAGTCTGAAAATGTTTGTGTGTCCTTTCTGGAGACAGAGAGCTAATGTGGATGCCAACAACCTCACTGATATATGAGAATCCAAGAGCCATTGTGGGTAAAGTAAGCCAGGCTACACCTAACATTATGGGTATGGATATCCATTTGTGCAACAGGACTAAAAAAAGGGCTTCCTTCCTCCTTGCATGACCCAGGTATCTTCTTAATTCACCTGGAACACATTTGTGTATACTTGGGATAATACAGAGAGGAAGAGGAACCTGTTCTGCTAACTGACAACAGTGGTTACAATTTGTAATTGCTTGCTCTTCCTTGCTGTGTATGAAGGAATAAATTAATATTTCTGATGCTGTGCCACTTGCACAGTTATGTTGTGAATAAGGAACATTTTATTTTACGCTGCTTCTGGTGTAATGACTTAGAGTGACCTTCAAATATCAAAAATTATTAAGGCAACAATATTGCAGTACTTAAAAATGAATAGAAAAGAAAGAACATTCATCCATAGCATTCCCACAAGGAAGGCCTGGGTGGAAAGGTAAGTCTGCAATAAAGGCATGGTGGATAGTCCTTGACTTATAACAGTTTGTTTAGTGACCATTCAAAGTTACAATGGCACTTAAAAATGACTTATGACAGTATTCCACACTTACAACCATTGCAGTATTCCCATGGTCACATGATCAAAATTCAAACACTTAGCGACTGGTTCACATTTATGACGGTTGCAATGTCCTGGAGTCATGTGATTACCTGTTGTGACCTTTGGACAAGCAGAGTCAATGGGAAAGTCCGATTTACTTAACAACTGTGTCACTGACTTAACAACTGCAGTGATTCACTTAATTGTGGCAAGTAAGGTCGTAAAATGGGGCAAAATTCACTTAACAAATGACTTACTTAGCAACAGAAATTTTGGGCTCAATTGGTCATAAGCCAAGGACTACCTGTATAGTAAGTTCTCATGGATTTCAGGGGAAAGAGTATTCCAGACAGCAGGTAACATCCTAGAGAGGTTCCCTATCAGTAACCATAAGAGAACATTGCCAATCACAGCACATACAATAAGACCTCTTTTCATAAGCTTTTTGATCACCCAGTTCTGCAATGGACAAAAAATCTGGAATTTAGACTACTGCAAGTTGTTTTATACTTACAGGCCCAAAGAAAAACTATGAACCTGGGTTGGAAATTAATTGGCCACTTATGCAGTTGCTCTAACACTAGCAGTAACATCTAATGTAACCGATCCCCTTCTCAGCAAACAAGTAATTGCATTCTTCATCAATTGCAGCTTCAAAACAAAATATATCATTCTACTGTAATCTCAATGTATGGTTACTGGTGTACACCAGCCAAAGCTAGTAATAGGCAGCAGACAGACTAAAGATAGACATTGTTTTATGATGCAATATTGAGTTCACCATCCATTGTTGACTCTGGATGATGCTATTTATCAGCAGCTTACTGCTGCTGCTTACATGACTTTACCTCAAAGCAAATTAATTTTGCTTAGCATCTATTAGACCTATGGACAGAAAGAAGAACTCTTCAGACATTTGGTGACAAAGATTGGAAGTATAATTATATGATTATTATGATCTTCCCTCTATCACACTTGTTCTGGCCTCCAGTTCCTATGGATACTAAGCCTGAGAGTGCCAGGAAAGGGAATGAGGTATGCATCTGGGAGAGAAGGAAGAGGTGGGTGTGAACTCCCATTGAACAAGCCTGTGCAGGATTTACATTCCGTGCCTGCTGATCCAATTTGCACACCATCTGCCAAAGCACAATTCCCTTTCTTAACCTATTTAATTCTCATGCATAGGACCTGATTCAACAGACATTTGGACAAATCAGTTGTAAAAGCAGGTACTGCTTAATTGAACAGGACACTCTCATACCTTCTATCAGAGAAGAGATCATGAAAATATTGAAACATAAGCTAGAAGAAATAGCAATAGCACTTAGACTTATATACCACTTCACAGTGCTTTCGAGCTCTCTCTAAGCAGTTAAGTATGTCAGCATCTTGCCCCCAACAATATGGGCCCTCATTTTCCTGACCTTTTACTGGAAGGCTGAGTCAACCTTGAGCCAGTGAGATTCGAACTATTGAACTGCTGGCAGCTGGCAGTCAGCAGAAGTAGCATGCAATACTGCATTCTAACCACAGCGCCACCACCGCTCTTAGAAAATTGCTGCTTTGTCCTTTATTTATAGAGAAAGGGCTGCATCTTCTAAAAATTAGATTATTTGTCACAGTTTAACTTGTGATTTTGTTGCATTACCATGTTCTTGGAAATATAAATATTTCCATTGAGTCAGTTTCTGAAAGATACTTTGTAAATCTTGATATAATAGATACCAGTAATAGGGTAGAAGTTGGGTCACAGCAGTTTTTCCCGGCCTTGTGTTAAACTAAAGATGCCATAATAACATCAGTAATTGTTTTCTTGTCAGGAAAGGTTCTCATTTATGGCAAAAGGTTCCATATTCAATTCCAAACATTGACATATTAAAAGATCTTAGGAGTAGATGATGGAGTAGTGTCTTCAAAGAACCATCTTAATTCAAAGATTATTATATATAACATCTGCAAGTCTCATAGTTCATTTTAGCTATAGTGAACAATACTGGAAAAGATAGACAGATGAAATAACTGAACCTAAATTCCATACATTCAAATTATAGTTGCATTTCATTTTTAATGAAATATATGCACAGATTGCCTTTTTTTGTACATCTGCTTTAAAATCTGTGTCCGTGACCATTCATTTAGTGTTCTTGGAGTTTCAAATAATTCTTGAGTACTGAGTAATATCCATCCCCTCTTTAAAAGCATCCCATTGATCTTGAGTTACATATTCAGTGTAGTTTGCCTAATTACTAACATGTGCAATCGCCTAGGGTATGTGATTCTAGAGCTTTAATTCTTGCAGCACCAATGCTGGGGATTGGGGAAATTGTGGGATGAGCAGTGAGAAAGATCTGATAGTGCATGATATGAAAAACACATGTACATATGAGATTTATTTTAATTGAGAATTAACCCAAAGGTTTCTTGTTAATGAGGTTGTGCAAGGAAGTTGGCAACAAACTAAACATAAGGGCATATAGCAGATGTGGTGGGCAGGTAAATTAAAATATGAGAAACTGGTTGCCTTGCGGTCCATCAACTGATTCTCCTTACACCTATCCATTTTGTAGTCCCAGGTGTATAGACTTTGACATTAATCCTGCTGATTTCAGTGGCATTTGGCAGAATAGAAATCAACTTGGGGTTAGCAGTGTTCTATAGTAATCTTGTCCAGGTTGGTGCTGGGCAGATGTGTCGAACCCTTACCAAACTAAATCACAGCAGAATAAAGTAATGAAGGTGACCTGTCATGATGCCCTTTTGAACTGCAGTTTAATATTTTTAAATTAAATACATTGATAAATTAAAGACGGAGGGAAGGAAATGTACATGAAAAATTGTGACAACATGATCATATTGGCCATTTCCCTGTGGTAAGATGGGTGGCTAATACATTAAATAAATAAATAAAAATAAAATATGCAGATTAGAATAAAGCCCCCAAAGCAAAATTAAAGAATGGCAGACTTCTAATAATGAATGGTTTCTAGCAGTGAAAACAAGGGCATTGGTATATGACTTACACCAATATTTCAGTATTGTCTAATCTTGGATTTTCAAACTCTTCAGATGTATGAACCTCAGCCCCCCCAATTCTCTGCTGAGAATTCTGTGGATTGATATTTATGCATCTGGAGTGCATCCAAATGGGGAAAGCAGTTAGGATGCAATGGGCTATAATCACTCTAGACATTAACAAAAGTTACTGGAGATTTTAGGAGTTTTCACGGAAAACTACAGCTGTCCCAGTGGTGGGATTCAATTTTTTTTACCACTGGTTCTGTGGGTGTGGCTTGGTGGGCATGGCAGGGGAAGGATACTGTAAAATCCCATTCCCTCCCCACCCCACCAACCTGCTTTCCAGCTCCGTTCTCCTGTGCAGGGCAGCTGGAACTCGGGAGGCAGAGAATAGATGGGGGCAGGGCCAGTCAGAGGTGGTGTTTGCCGCTCTCCAAACTACTCAAAATTTCTACTACCGGTTCTCCAGAACTGGTCAGAATCTGCTGAGTACCACCTCTGAACTGTTCCATTGCCTTTCTCAGATGTGGATGATCAATAGTTATTTACCTTTGGGAAAAAAATCACCTTGCATATATAGTACTTTTAAAAAGGAAATGCACAGTTTCTAATCCAATATCTTGAGTAAAATGTATTGTAGGTCACTCGGTTACTCTAAGCAAGCAACTGGAGCAAGATAAATCCAAGATAATTTACTGTCTTATTAAAATCCTCTGACACAAATAGTCTATTCATCATTCCTTCAGATGTGAAAAGTCTGTTTTAATGAACCACATGGTAGAAGAATGGGAGCTTTTGCAAAATTATTACTTCCTGGAGTTGTCTGGTATGGAAAAAGAATAGCCTCGTGTTGAAAATAAATGAGGGGGAACTTTGGAGGGTGGAAGCAGCAGCTGCAGTGGGGACTGAAATACCATTGGATACCCTGGATAAATAATTACTGCCTGCAGAGTAGTAGTGGCGGCTATACAGTCTTTTGACTGCTACAGACTTCATTGAATTGTGAACAGTTTGACTGAGGCTGCAAGACTTTATGTACAACTTGTCTAGCCAATATTTCTCAACCTCACAAACTTTAAGATATATGGACTTCAACTCCCAGAATTCCCCAGCCAGCATGTATAAAGTTGAGGCTGACAAACACTGATCTAGGCCCAAGGTCTGTTAATATCAATTGTATCAGTTTTGAACTAATATACAAAAGATGGCAGTATTTCATTGCATATTGTTCCAAACTTGTGACTTGTGGCTAAAATGCTTTTACTTGCTTTTGTTAAAAAAATAATAATAATTTTATAGGTGTCTGATAGAAACCATAATGGTGTGATATATATCATGATGTCATTGCACAAAATGCATACAATACCTGTTTATTTGCATAATAGAATCATTATATGCCCCCCTTCTCTAGATATCCTTGCTAATTTCTTTGTCTTTCAAAAAATAGGACTATAAGAGTAACCCACAATGAAATATATTTTAACACTAATACAATAAAATCAGATTTCTGATTTTAAGAGTTTTTTTCTTTTCTTTTCTGATACTACTCAATCTCTTCAGATTGGAGTCAGATACATGTATTGTAAAGTCAACCAGTAAATAATACAATACAATTTATTAATACCAACCTAAAAGATAGCATGGAAAATTGGTATCACCATTATATATAGACTGGATTTCTAAGTTGTACTAAGCTGTAATGTGGTTTGTTTGGTTTTCACTTAGCATGTCATGAGAACTCAAACATGGTAGTTTGTAAATAATTTTTTTTTTGTTTACTGTGATCAGCCAATCCACTCAATTGTGGATTTTTAAAAAATACATTCACCCAGAGTCAAACAACTTATAACGAAGCAGGATGATTGATCCATGTCTATGTGTTAATATGCTTTCTAAATGCTGATATACCTCTTCAATCTAGTTCCCTATCTAAAAAGTCTCATGAAAGAAGAAAAGAACCTTGAACTGTGCAAAGCATTTAAAAACAGTCTCAAAGATGCTTTTTCAAGAGGCAATTGGACTTTCTGGTTTTTCTTTGAAAACATTTTGCTTCTCATCCAAGAAGCTTTTCAGTTCTGACTGGATGGTGGGGAATGGAAGGATCCAGTCAGAGCTGAAGAAACTTCTTGGATGAGAAGCAAAACATCTTCAAAGAAAAACCAGAAAGTCCAGTTGCATCTTGAAAAGGCATCTTCGGAATAACCATGACCTGGATGACTGAGAATCTCCATAGACATTTAAAAGGAGCTTTGAGCAACGTACAGTGGTATTAACAAAGCAGTTCTCCTCAAAGTGTTAAAGCAGCCAGATCTCCTGGACCACTGTGAAAGCATTCCCTAGTCACCTGCACATGTGTATGCACAGATATTTTAGCTGGGATCACAAGTGAAGAAAAGCAGGTGGGCATGAAGTCACAGCCAAAGCAAAGTGGCTGTGTATGGGCACACATGTGGAGGTAACAACTTTCTTAAGTAGCGCACAAAATCTTTCCCCTTTCCAGTCTGTGGATTTCCCTCCCCCACCATGGAACCAGTTCCTGGTACCCAAAAGGATGGGCACTGTGTTTCTAAAATACAGAAAACTCAACAAAAAGGGAGCTGTCAACTAAAAAGATAGCCATAATAGTAGCCAAGGTGGCTGCTCCAGTTTAAATGGGATAATCCTTTATCTCTTGCTCTGATGTTGATTCCTCAAGCAAGTCAGAAAATATCTGTGCCTCTGTGTAAGGAAAAATGGTCAGATTATTATTTCCTTGGCTTTTAAAGATGCAAAAACTCTGGCACATTGAGTAATGCTTGTCATTTGAAGACTTCTGTGCCCCACATCATATATTGAATTAATCTTGTCTGTCTGTCTGTCTGTCTGTCTATCACATTTTTAAACCACCCATCTCCCACGCAGAGGGCCTTTCAGTAGTGAAATTGTTTTAGCACAGATAATGAGAGTACACCCTGCCCCTCATCTCTAACTTGACCTGAGCCTATCCTTAAAGAAATCCAGCAAGGCCTCCTAGGCATTCCTCCTGCACTGCCATCCTTGAAATTAGTTTGCTTTATCTTCAGTTACACAAAAGTTTTCCCTTCTGTGAGAAAGTAGTTCAACCAATTAATCCTTGTACTGTAATGTAATAAGCTCTTAGGCTCTTCTGTCAACATCCTGACTGCTTCATTAACTTCCTCCATTTTGCTTTCCTTTGAGAAAAATACCTCTTTGTTGCAGCCATTGTCATTAAAGTATCCCCAGAATTCCCTTAAGAAGGAAACCTTGCTCTTGTCTTTTAGTTAGTTAACCTTCAGGAGATAACCTTTATTCTTCCTTTCCCCC
Source organism: Notechis scutatus (assembly GCF_049901735.1). Classification (NCBI taxonomy): domain Eukaryota; kingdom Metazoa; phylum Chordata; class Lepidosauria; order Squamata; family Elapidae; genus Notechis; species Notechis scutatus. The sequence goes on along the minus strand of NC_142009.1, from coordinate 312,941,261 downwards.
GCTTTTTGCCTGGATCATATCAGAAATTGTTAATTAATTAATTAATTAATTAATTTGATTTGCCAATCACTTACAAGATAATAGGAATAAGTATAAACATGGTTATGAATACATGAAATGGCTACAGATAAGAAAAACAAAAAGAAACAATAAGACAGGGACGGTAGGTATGTTGGTGCGCCTATGCACGCCCCCTACAGACCTCTTAGGAAAGGGGTGAGGTCAATAGTAGACAATTTAAGGTTAAAGTTTTTGGGATTTGGGGAAGAAACCACAGAGTCAGGTTAATAGTTCTCCGATATGCTCAACTGTAACCAATTACTGAAGGTATATGTGCCACCATATTTAACGTTTACTGTTTCTGCTTTTTAATACACTGGAAACAGTCTTCAAAATTTCCAAAGTGCCAGTCAGGTGTTATGCAAGTAATTGCCTCAGCAGAAGTTATGTGCCCATCTCTCTGCAGTCCAACAAAAGCAATCATGGAGGGTAATGCATATTCTCAGAAGCCTAAAGTGCCTGGAGTAGCATGGCAGCTCTCAATCCATATGTGTCATTAACTGCTTGTTTGAAGAAGCATCATAAATCATGTCAGTGGTCAAATCTATATTGGATGAAGAGAGAAAACAATGGCAAAGTGGAACAACTAAAGACAACTTGAAGCTAGCTCATCACTGTGTATGGGTAAAACAAAGCCAATATCAAGAGCCCATGGAATTGAAAAAGAAGTTGTGGGACACTGTTAAGCCATTACAGCAATTCTTCCATGGTTAGAATGATGTAGGATATGATTAAGCCCCGAATGTTATTGTGATGACCCAGAATATCTCAGAAATATAACAAAAACCAAAACGTAACTAAAAGTCCTTTAATGCCTTCAACTTGGCTTCACTGTTTAATTGTTCACAGTGGAGGAGTTAACTATTTTCAAAATAACACTTCAAAGGCAAGAAACACAGTTCACATTCAAAGAGCCGATAGCGAAGCAAAAACCAAAAACAAACCACACTGAATAAAGTTCCTCAACAGACCAGGATAGATAATTGCCAACTTCAGGAAGATAACCAGGTACAGTCCATTGGAAGAACACCAACCAAGATAAACCTTTAGGAATAAAACACTAATTTGTCTCCAGCGTCTGTTAGCACGCAGGTCCAAACTCTTATGCAAATCTCACACATTTTACCCTGATGCTCTCCTCCCTGCATGCCCTAGGATGGATAGGGGATGGGCCTGGGTCCTCCTCTGATTGCTCAGCCGGCCTCTGCCCTTCCCCAGCCTCCTCCACCACCTCTGGAGCCACACTTCCACTCTCTGTTAGCTGTTCCTCCTCTTCCCCAGAGTCAGTCTCCACCAGGGGCATGACAGTTATGATCAAAGGGATTCAGGCTTGCTCTCCTTGGCTGCTATCATCTTCACACCATAAAGGACACAAAACACTGTTTGAAACTTTAGTTCTGCTTACAATTTGGTAGTTCAAATCTCACCAGACTCAAGGTTGACTCAGCCTTCCATCCTTCCGAGGTGGGTAAAATGAGGACCCAAATTGTTGGGGACAATATGCTGACTCTGTAAACAGCTTAGAGCGGGCTGTGAAAGCACTATAAAGCAGTATATAAGTCTAAGTGCTATTGCTATTTCTATACCATGTTTAACTATTGTTTTGGCAGTAATTTGTTGAATATGTTATAGTGTAGGGGTCACCAACCTTTTGGACCTCAGGGACCACCAAACTCATAATTTTAAATCCCGCAGACCAGTGACCCTGGGAAAATCCCAAAAAAAGTTGGTGACCCCTGCAGTGGTTGCCGACCACTGATATAGTGGCTGGGTTTATCTATTGCAAGTCATAAACGATGGGTTTTCATCCTACTAAGAACTGGATTCTTACAATGTTGAACATGTACTCCATAGCCTAGCTATAATGAAATGTATGGGCCACCTTGAGGAACAAGGAGAAAAGGTGCTGCTTAGAAAATAATTAGACGAGAGACAGAAGCCCCCAATGACTTAAAAGTGAGAGAAATAAATTTAGGAAGAACCCATCTTAATGAACCTAGCAGTTAAAAGTGACAAAGGGAAATTTGCAGCTTCAGACTTGCAAGACTAATATAGCCTTACAATAAAATAGAATTAATTCATCTTGTCCTATTTCCTGTCTGGTTTTCTTGGGAGGACTGATACAGTGTTAGCACAAGGGGCACACAATGTTTGTAGTTTGTCTAATTGTGTTTGCAATGGTTTTGAAAATATTAGATTTCTTGTGGAAAATGCCTATGCTAATGATTTAATCCTTATTTTGAATGAGGAACAAGATAATCCCTTGTGACTCTTTGCATAACAAATACTGGTGAAATGTAAATTAAATGCAAACTTAATGCTGCCTTGAGTCATGGTGTTGAAAAATATCTTGCTAGCAAAGCATTTTAAAAAGGTATTCAAAGTAAAAAAAAAACCTTCCTTACTCATGAAGTACAGTGTGAGTATTTCTCATTGTAAACAGGGATTTTAATATAAGCTGGTGATATAAGGTAGCATTTTTTCTAAGAAAAGTATATTTTTGAAAGTAGAAAGTAGGAGTGTGTATGGATATTCCTAGTCATCCAAGTCATGGTTGTCTCAAAGGTGCTTTTTTCAAAAGGCAGCTGAACTTTATTTTTCCCCTTGAGGAAGAAGACATTTTGTTTCTCATCCAATAAGGTTAAGCAATTGTGACTGGATGGCGGGGTGGGGTGGGGGGATGGAAGGATCATGTTTCTTTGCAGTCATCTGGTCACTACCACTGAGTTAGCACAGTCAGAATTGATGAAGCTTCTTGAATGAGAAGCAAAAGGTCTTACTCAAGGAAAAAACATAGTCCAGTTGCCTTTTGAAAAAGCACCTTTGAGGCAAAGTAGAAGTAAATTGCTCTTTAATTCACCACAGTATCTGTATCTGGGAGAGCATTTCTTAGATTGTTGGGAAAGGAAATTGCATTCGGCCCATGGGCCAGGAGTTTGACAGCTCTGGCCTACTGTGTCTGCACTTCTAGATATCTCTAATTTTCCACTCAGATTCTAGAGATGCTAAATTCCAGGTTCTTTTTCTTCTAGTCAGTATCAGTTCACAGCATAGCACCTGCAGTTCAATAGATGTTTTGTTTTCTCTGCAATCTTTAGAACTCCAGAGCACATGTGCTTGATTAAGTTGCAGCCTCACTGAGCACCAAGTCAAGGCACTAATAAAGAATATAACTCAATGTGATGCAAGGCTAAGATTGTTGTTTAAAAACACTGTACATGGGGAGAATACCATTAAGCCAAATATAAAGAAACCTCTCCCTTTCATTTTTCCACTGAAATTGTACACATTTGATGATCCAAACTCTGTCAAGGATCTTGGAGTACTCATCTCTAATGACCTAAGTGCTAGAGCCCATTGTAACTACATAGCCAAAAAGGCATTAAGAGTTGTTAACCTAATCTTACGTAGCTTTTTCTCTGGTAATATTACACTAATAACTAGAGCATACAAAACATTTGCTAGACCAATACTCGAATACAGCTCATCAGTCTGGAACCCACATTACATATCTGATATTAACACAGTTGAGAAAGTCCAGAAATATTTCACAAGAAGAGTTCTCCACTTCTCTACTCGTTGCAGAATACCTTATGCCACCAGACTCGAAATTCTAGACCTAGAAAACCTAGAACTACGCCGCCTTCGGTTTGATTTAAGTATAGTATATAAAAACATACATTGCAATGTCCTACCTGTCAATGAATACTTCAGCTTCAACCATAACAACACTAGAGCAAACAATAGATACAAACTCAAGGTTAATCACACCAAACTTGATTGCAGGAAATACGACTTCAGCAACAGAGTGGTCAGTGTCTGGAATACTCTACCTGACTCTGTGGTTTTTTCCCCAAACCCCAAAAACTTTAACCGTAGACTGTCTACTATTGACCTCACTCCTTTCCTAAGAGGTCTGTAGGGGGCGTGCATAAGCACAGCAACGTGCCTACTGTCCCTGTCCTATTGTTTCTTTTATATTTTTTTATTTTTCTTATATGTATCCATGTATTCATAACTATGTTTTTACTTATACCTATTATCTTGTAAGCAATTGACAAATATAAATAAATAAATAAAAATAAAATAAATAAACATGCCCCTGCAAAGAATCCTGTGTATGAATTTGAATATTTTTAGCTTGGTGAAGTAATACGCAGAGGCAATCGAGTCATTATTTCCATGCATTTGAAATATTGTCACATATGTTATATGATACATTTGTTTTTTGCTCTGGAGAATAGGGTTCAAATCATATGGCCACTTATCAACAAGAAAAAGATATTAATATTCATAGAGTCTGTACTTGCTGTTATATCTTGATATTTTTTTTGTGGGTGGGAGTTGATTTCAAGTCAGTTTGTTATTCCTGGAGATTGCCTGGACAAGATTTTGGAAGTGGTTTGCCATTGCCTTCTTCTTAGGCCTAAGAGAGAGCAACTAGCCCAAGTCACCCAACTAGATTTGTGCCTAAGGCAGGACTAGAATTTATAGTCTCTAGTCTGCTGCCTTAACCACAACACTAAACGGGTTCTCTATTTAAATAAATAGTATGCTGTAGCCGGACGATATGTACGCATGCTGTGCTTGCTTTTCAGAGGCTTGAATGGAGAGATGCTATTTGAAGGACTTTCTTTTTCTTGATGTTTTCAGTTTTTAAACTAAAACTCTTAGAGCAGGGGTCTTCAAACTTGACAGCTTTAAGACTTGTGAACTTCAACTCCCAGAATTCCTCCTTCAGTCATGTTTGCTCATGAATTCTGGGAGTTGAAGTCCACAAGTCCTAAACTTGCCAAGTTTGAAGACCCTTGCCCTAGAGAGAGCTGAAAAGCACTGTGAAGTGATATATAAGTCTAAGTGCTATTTCTAAATGTAGATATTTAAATGGGACCTTTAAATAGACTTTCCCAAAGCTGGAGCTCAAATCCTTGGACAACGGCAGACTGGAGAAGGCTAAAATAGCATATAGCTTTTAAAAATGGATTGAAGTTGATGTCAAAATAATTAATGTATGTATTTTGTTTTCCCTGACAATTAGAGTTTATAGAGTGTTTCAAAACATATATAAACCATGGGGCATAGATCTGCACCATTGCAAACAATGCATTCTCAAGAATTGTAATTCTTGTCTAACTTTAAAGTCCGCATCTCTCATAGTAGTTTTCATAGAATTGCATATATTCAACATCTATGGGAGCACTGATTCCCCCCCATTCCACAAATGACAACCTGGTTATCTAAAAGTGTTTTATACATCTTGTTTTCATTCATAAACAAAATAAGCATTAAGAGTAGTAAATATTGTATTTTTCGGAGTATAAGACAGACTTTTTCCACCCCCAAAAGTGAGTTGAAATGTCTGTGCATCTTATACATTGAATGTTGTTGAAGCCCCGCCCATCCTCCAGCCCCCACCCTTTGGCCTTTGCTTCCCAGCAATTTGCCTCCTTGCAGCAAACAGCAAACAGCCTGTTTCAGTGTCAGCACAGCCTGATTAGCACAAGCAGCTGATTGTTGGTTGGATCAGCCTCCCGACGATCAGCTGTTTCAGGCTAGAGGGATTGCCATCACTTATTGCCGCCTCCGCATCCCCCATTTTTGGCCTCTGTGCACCTCATTTTCCTCCACCTAGAATGGGCGGAAAATGGGAGACATGGAGGCTGAAAATGGGCTACACGGAGGTGAAAAATGGGATGTGGAGGCCAAAAATGGAGCATGTGGAGGCGGCAATAGGCGATGGCAATCCCTGCAGCCTGAAACAACTGCTCATCGGGAGGCCTTTCCAACCAACAATCAGCTGCTTGTGCTAATCAGGCTGTGCTGAAGCTGAGCAGGCTCCTTGCTGCAAGGAGGCAAATTGCTGGGAGGCAGAGACAGATTTTCTTTTCTTGTTTTCCTCCCCAAAAGTTAGGTGCATTTTATACTTCGGAGAGTCTTATATTCTGAAAAATATGGTATATTTATAACCTTTATTTTTGTTTTTATTTTACAAAATAGCTAAGCAAGAAGACATTCAAAAAAGAACTTTCACAAGCTGGGTGAACTCACAACTAGAAAAGGTAATGGCATGGTGATGCTGTAGAATATCTTTTCTAAAATATATGTAAAGTATAATAAATGTTTCAGTCCCTTTTGTCTTATTAAATATTTGAATCTCAGTAGGAAAATTATATAGAAACTAAGTGTTTACAGCAAGTATCAAAACTTGGTGAAATGCCTGAATTAATGGCCATAGAACTTTTTCCAAAAAAAAAAAAGGTCAGACCTGTTAGTTAAACCAATTTATTGTGGATTTATTGGCTTAATTGGTCATCTTTTACCACTTAGACCAGAGGCCTCCAAACTTGGAAACTTTAAGACTTGTGGTCACAAAATGCCCACTTATCAGTCTGGTGAATATTGCTCCCAAACATTCCTTGTGGTCTCTCAGGATGATCCGTATTTCAGCAGTTTACAGTAGCTTTGTCTTTTGAAGGGTAGGGAAAGGACAATCCCCCACCATCTTATTTTCTAAGAATGCCTATTTACAAATTGATTTAGAAATATATAAAAAAAGAGATGATGCTAGAGACTGATGCTTTGGTTTTCAAATTGGCAGAATCTTTAATATCATTATTAGTACTACTAATTAAAACATTTTTTAAAGTACTAAAATCTCATGGAATAGGAAGCCTAGCAAGAAAGTGTCGCTTAACCTCTAGTTGACAGTATGACAATAACTGGCGGGTTTTTACGATGACCCAGAGACTAACACACTGAGGTGCTATTTGCAGAAGAGCCCCTTGGGTCCAGAAGAAAAAGCAAAATATGTATTCAATTATGCATATGGTCTTGTTGTAATGCATACTAAAACCACTATAGAATATATAACCGAATATAAATAATTATTCTGCAGCATCCATCACCTTCTCTTATCTTGGACTTGTATTCAGACATTGGGAAGGGACATGTGCTTTTGGATCTACTGGAGGTCCTTTCCGGACAACAATTGGTAAGAGTATTATGAATAATTCAACCACAAGAATTCATAGAAAGGCTTTGTACATGTAGTTCTCAAGTTTCTCAGTCAGTTAATCAAATAGCCCACGTTTCTCAGCTGAGAAAAATATAGATGCATTTCCTAAATCCTTCGTTTATTATTTATTTATTTTATTTTTATCCAGCCTCTATACTTTTTTATAAAAAACTGAAGACATCAAACATATCCAACACACATTCCTCCTATTTTCCCCACAACAGTAACCCTGCTGCATTGAGTTGGGCTGAGAGACAGTCACTCAAGATCACCCAGTTGGCTTTCATGGCTAAGGCAGGACTTGAACACACAGTGGTATCCTGTTTCTAGCTTCATGCCTTAACCACTAGACCAAACTGTCTCCTGCAAAGATATACCTCTATGTGACTAGTTGAAGAATCTGAATCACAAAAGCAAATTAGGCAAAATGGATAAAATGTGCCACTCTATTAAACACAGTTTATTTCTAAGATTCTGTGTTAGTATTATTTTTCAAAATACAAGCTATTTTGTGCCAAAAGGGTTTAGGGTGATAATTATCTCAGAACATGTGCTTCTTTTTCCTTATGTATCTATTTCCTCCCTCTCCCCCGCATTGCCTCTCTATAACTCATTGAAAAGGGTAAAACCCTTTGGGGCAGTGAATTTTACTTTCACTCTTTGTAAAGCATTACACATACATAGATATTCCTGCAATATTTACAAGAACAGTGGTAGCAGCATATAAGAGGACAGAATCAAAGTAGAAAACAACTTCAGATCACAGCCATCTGCAAATATAATCAATTGTTGCTACATCCTTGAATTGTCCTATTTTTATTGTCGGTTTGCCTTGTAAGATTGCAATCAAGAATATATATGTACAAATAATAAAACATTGTTACTGTTGATAAGGATCAAACTGTTCTTTTCTGTTTCTTTATATTTTATAGTCACGTGAAAAGGGATCGAACACTTTCCAACGCAGAAGCAACATTGAAAATGCCTTAACCTTCCTGAAGAATAGATCAGTTAGTATTCTGGCTTTGAAAGGAGCCTGAATTTACTTAGTTGCTAAAGCATTAAAATAATTATTAAATGAATTGTTCAGTGTTGATTTCCAGCAATTTCACTACAAAATTAGTTACAGATCTCAGCTATATAAGAACATTTTCCAACATGTGAAGGACATCCAGATTGACTGCTAGGTCTCTCTGATATTTGCATATCTTGTACTTTTATTGTATCTTCTTTTTGCAATAAGCACACATGGTACTCCTTTTTTGGTGCCTGAATCACAATTGAGCAAGTTGTTGTTACTTTTCCAGGGAAGAGAAGCAGATATTTGTGTCCATCAAGAGTTGGATTTGGGGCACTGTGTTCTTATCTTAAAGCAAGCTTATTTTCTTTCTACACTATTGCAGTTTGTTCCACCTCTAACATTGGATCAAGATTGTTATTATAAAAATCATATACTAAACATTGCAGATTTGTAACACAAGCCCGTCTTTCCTATGGGTGTCCTCCAAATGTCCTGGGATTGTAACTCTAAGAATTTTTCAGTTGACTAGGAACTTCGGGAAATAATCTCAGCACATCTGGAGCTAGTAGTATCTTCCTGTTTATCAAAACAATAAATCTTCCTTTTTCCCCAGCTGAAACTTATAAACATCCATGTTGCTGATATCATAGAAGGAAAACCATCCATCGTGCTTGGTCTCATATGGATCATTATATTGCATTTTCATGTAAGTATTAATCAACATAAAGAGAAAAGTTTTTCATTTTTTTCAAAGTTCCAGTTGGCGGTTGTCCCACAATTTCAATACAGTACTGACTTTGTCAGTTCTGCTTCTTCTACCATGGCTAAACCAGGAAACTATTTTCAAACATACAAATTGTAATGTAAAATTATGATAATTTTTCTAGAGTTTTATGATCTTTTGGCAATGTTCAATAATTTTTCAAGTTATTTATCCTATTTTATCATGGCTAGTACAAATTGAAATTGAAATATTATTGCTGTTACTTGTTTTCCTCCATATGATTGATAAGGAAAATATTGAACAATTAGTTACATATTTTTTTCAACTCAGATGCATAGTGTTGAGATAGAATAGTTCCTAGGAGAATACCAAGCTCAATGTATTGGGTGACTATACTTATTTAATGTGATAGAAAAGCCAAATCCTGCATGAAAAATATGTCTTGTCAAAATCATGGCTAACTAGATTTTTTTTTTGGTAGTCTTTTTTTCTGCATGGTTTTTCTGGCTGTTATATGAGGAGCAGATCATATCAAAACCAGCCATTTGAGCTAACTTTTTCTTTTAGGTACAGTCAGACATTTTCAAATGCGTTTTTTCTCTCTTTCTATGTGCATGGATAGATTGAAGAATTAGCCAAGGCTCTTTCTTGTGGATACAGCCATTCATCTCTGGACAGTCCAAGCACTGTGGATTTATCACCAGCAATGAGCCCAACAGCTAGAACTAATGTCAAAGCAAAGGAACGATGGAAGATATCAGCGAAGAAGGCTGTCCTGCTATGGGCTAAGGAACAGTGTGACAAGTATGTCAGGATAGGAAAATCAGCCTATCAGCTATAAATCTGTTGTGTCCCATTTCCACATTTATTTGCTTATTTTAAAGTTTGAGCTATAGGGTAATTGCAGACAAATGCAGATCTAAGAAGCAGCTACATCTATATCAGCATATTAGTCTTAAGCCAATTTGTGTCAGTATTCCCCAAAATTGTATCCTTCAAAGACCTCTAAATGCATAAGATAGTATTTAAAAGATGAACTTCAACAAGCACATTGAGATGTATTTTTCAGCTGCTCTTTCTTCATGGAAAGTTTACAGTACAAAATGTAACAATACCTGGGTATTTAACACTTAATAAAGCCATATTGCATGACTCAATGCTAAATCTAAATTAAAAATGTAGAGGAAAAGAGAGATAGATGGAAATAAGGAATAGCAACAGAAGAAGAGAAAGAGGTGTTTCTTTGTGTTGCATATTATAAACTGGACTAACATTAGAAAGCTGCAATATAGCAGGGTCTAATTCAGAGTTTGCAAGGAATAAATGTAGTTTACTACAGGTGACTTTAAATAAAGATTATGTGAGGCTTTCCTGATTCCTTCCAGATGTTTTGGACAACAACTCCAATAAAATCTCTGCCCATTACAACTACTTGGAATTTATGGGAGGCAGAGTCTGAAACATCTGCTATACATTAGTTGAGGAAGACTGGACTGAATAAATTCATTATGAGTGCATAATATAAACAGATGGATAGAATGCAGCTTGACTTTATAATGAATGCAGGATGAGTTGAGGGAGGTAATTAGAGGTTGGTGTTATAGCATTGTAAACAAAACTTTTTTGAGAGGTTGGTGCTGTCCTTCCAAACTCTTGCATAGTAATGAAACTGTTAATAGCTGTTGGGACTCTGCCCAGGAGATCAAAAGAGTTGGGTAAGTTATGCTGAAACAAATGGCAAGCTGATTTCCTACTTCCCTCTGTGCACATCTGAAGCTCTTCCAGTTAAGTTCAGCAAATGATGTCAGGGCTTCAATGAGCCATTTCATCTCTCTGCACGCAGGAAACACCTATTAGGTTGCACCTAAATGCAGCCTATTCTCTATCTGTGTGGAGCTTTCTTAGTTTCAAGTCTGTATTCTGCTTGTGATGGAAATTATATATAGGGTAGGGAGAGTGCCCATAACTATGATTCTATGGGATTGTTGGGCTAAGTGGGCTTAGGAAGTGAAGGTAGTATTTGCAGAGTGTCTTTGTGGTTCTGTTATGCAGACAGAACACAACTGATTTCCCATTTTGCAAGTAATTCAGTTATTCTTCTAAGTGAACAACTTTTATTTCAATTGGTTAGGATTAATATATGAAATTAGACAAGAAATCTTTCTGATACAAGTACATTCCTTCCTTGCTTATTTTCAGTTTAAGTTGTTTGGTCACCATTCATCTGGTTGAACTGCATAGAAAGAAAGTGTGGTTTAAGGAACAAATGGTGTAAAGTTTCTTTCAAAATATATTCAAATTATGTTAGTAATCCGTTTGTGATGCCATGGAAAAGAACCACTCGTCTTCTTAACTTTCCCAGAGAGTTTATATTGAAAGTCAGGGCAAACTATAAAGAACCTCCCACATTTTCTATTTTCTTTTCTTTAGAAAAACCTATCCATTCATTTGTTAACAGAACTTCTTTACTTTGGTCTTTAAGATAAGGGCAAAAGGATTATAGCTAGTTTTAAAATCAGAATGAGGGGACAGGTTGGTATGCAAATTTTTATTTTCTTCTCCAGCATAATATTTCTCCCCTTCTTTAATTTTGTGTGTTTTTAAAATGCTTTTGATCATAGGCATGGGTCTATCAACGTTGCAGATTTCAAATCCAGTTGGAGGAATGGATTGGCTTTCTTAGCCATCATTCATGCATTAAGGCCAGGCTTGGTTGATGTGGAGAAAGCAAAAGAGAGATCAAACAAGGAGAATCTGAGAGAGGCGTTCCAAGTAGCAGAGAAGGAACTCAATATACCCCGGCTGCTTGAACCTGAAGGTAACTCATAGATTTTACATGCACTTGAGCTTCAATCTGCTTGGTGTTGAGTTTTGAGCATCATCAGTCCCAGCTGTGCTTACTGTATTGTGCTGATTTATTCTACCAATTTTGGTTTCCTTGGCCTTAATATTAGATTATTATTAATAATATTGGATTGGAACAGATAAAATGACACGACTATTAAGGAAAATCAACATTATGGATATTAAAAGTGGCAGTGACAGAGATATATAATCAAATGTGCTTTGCAATTTTCTTCAATATCACTATCAAGCATAGAAAACACAAAATACAAAAGCATGTAATCCTTTTGATTGTTTTTAAGATAAATACAAATATATGGAGTTATTTTAGGTTGAACCATAGATCTGTTTACCCCAGGATGGTCTAATTCTGAAGTTCTCAAGTTCTACTTAAGAGGGCAAGGGAGTGTAGTTGAACTCTGCAACCTCTTCAGCCATGAGGGTTCTTCACTGGGTTCTTCTGGATTGGATTTAGATTTATTGTGAACAAATTATTTAGACATAGTGAATAATTTATCCCCCCACCCCCCAGAACCTTATTCAGGCTGATAGCTGCATTTCCAAAAGTAGCAAGCTGGTCCACACCTAAAATTTTTGGAAGCTTCTTCTTGGAGATTCTGAATTACTTTGATATTGGGAAAGGGAGTTGACATATATTGGATGGCAGAGATTTCCCACTCAAAGATGGGAAAGCATTTCATTCTTGCTAGGAGTCCAGAAGTATTTGTCCCATGATTTCCTTCTCTATCTGCTATGCAAAAGGAAGGGCTGATAACATAATTTCCCACTAGAAAATATAAAGGTGAATACAACACTGGAAGTTTTTAAAAAGATGTTGGATAACCATTTGTCAAAAGTGGTGTAGGGTTTCCTGCCTAGGCAGTGGGCTGGACTAGAAGACTGCCAAGGTCCCTTCCAACCCTGTTATCCTATCCTATCCTATCCTATCCTATCCTATCCTACCCTATCCTATCCTATCCTATCCTATCCTATCCTATCCCTGTAATTGCTTGTGTTGTCACATAACAATACTTTTTGTTGTTATATTGGTCTAATTTATACATAATATTAAACTAGAATGAATGGTTCATAAATCATGCTGAGCTGAAATCCAGCAAAATTTATGTGTGGACTATACAATTTTGAAACCCAACACTAATACAATTATGGGCAATGCAGATCTAATCAGTAATATAAATAGTGGATTGGTTTTCTGGACAGCAGTGCAATGTATTATTAGAAGTTTGTACTTTGGAATATATTCAAAGCTCTTAACGTTCCACAGATGTTGATGTCATCAGTCCAGATGAAAAATCCATCATGACTTATGTGGCTCAGTTTCTCCAGTATTTTAAAAGTTTACCTGTGGCTGAAGATAGAATGCAGGTACAGTATGTGACATCTAAAGCTTTAGAACATGTTTTATAATTTTTTTGCATCCTGTTTTTTTCCAACTTTTTCTATGATTGTTTTTTTTTTGTAGAAAATCCATATCATGATAAATTTTATTTTTCAGAATTTGATTAGACCTGCAGCTGGTTTCACTGATAATTAATGTTGCTTAAGATTTTGATCTTGTTACATTTATAATGCTAGATCAATTTTTTAAAAGCATGGTTTATTAAAACAAGTAATATGTGGTAATGTGATAATGATTTGGTTCATACATTACACCAGTGGTCCCCAACCTTTTTTGTACCAGGGACCGGTTTCAAGCAGAAACATTTTTTCAAGGACCGGGGGAGGGGGGGAGGGAAGAGAATCGAGTTTGGTAGTTTGCTTGCAGACGTTTCATTACCTGACTAGGTAACATCTGATGTTGTTACCTAGTCGGGTAATAAACGTCTGCCAGCAAACCACCAAGTTCAGGGAGCGCCTCGGCCCTGCCTCCCTCAGCCCCATCCTCAGGTGTCTGCCTCCCTGCCTCCCTCAGGTGTCTGCCTCGTTCCTCTCTCAGTCACTCTATCGCTCCTACAGCAGCCCAGGAAGAAACTGCTTCAAAGAAGCCGGGGGTGGGGGTGGGGTGGCTTTCCCTGTCGCCACAGCTTCCCGGCGCCCGTTTCACCCCACCCCGCCCGCCCGCCCGCTCGCGGTTCAATCCACAGTGCTCCGTTCTACCTGCCTGCCTGCCTGCCTTCTTCGTTTCGGAGCAGCTTCGGCTGATAAAAAGAGGCGAATAGTTATTATTCTCAGCCGAAGCTGCTCCCAAACAACCAGACAGGCAGGCAGGCAGAACGGAGCACTGTGGATTGAACCGCGAGCGAGCGGCGGGTGGGGTGGGGGTGAACAGGCGCCGGGAAGCTGCGGCGACAGGAAAAGCCACCCCCCGGCTTCTTTGAAGCAGTTTCTTCCTGTGCTGGTGGAGGAGCAACAGAGCGACTGAGAGAGCTGAGCCAGAGAGCAGGACAGGCTTCGGTTGCTTCCTCCCTCCCCTTCTTTCATTTGTGTCCTTGATCCCGATCCCAGCAGCATTCACCGAAGGCGAAGAAAGCCGCCATTTTTTTTTTTTTTTTTCTTTGCGCCCGGTAAAGAGTGCTCCACGGCCCGGTACCGGTCCGCGGCCCGGTGGTTGGGGACCCCTGCATTACACTAAATTAATACAAATAGTTCATATGATGGCTTAGGAGCCTGGGTGGTTAGGAACAGTGGTTAGAATGCAGCATTGCAGGCAAATTCTGCCCACAGTTTGGAGTTCAATCCTTATGGGGCTTGAGGTTCATTCAGACTTCTATTCTTCCGAAGTCAGTAAAATGAGGACCCAGATTGGGGGCAACATGCTGACTTTGTAAACTACCCAGAGAGTGCTGTGAAGCATTGTGGGGTGGAATATAAGTGCTATTGCTATAGCTGTAGTGCAATATGTGAATACAGCGAGATTGATATATTCTAGACACTGTATCACATGCTAAAAAGTGGTTTATTTTAACCATGTTTTTTGGTTGAAGCATAGAAGTCTCAGTCATAGATAATGCTGAATTATGCTCTAAACACTCAATATTTGAGGTCAAATGACTTGCCCAAACTAAGAAGTCATATGAATTAGAAGCAAATATTATTTTACAGTTGTTTGCAATACAGTCAATCAAGGGCAAACTCTCTGGGAATAGAGTAACAAAGCACTATTTTTCTGTAACAATGCAAACAGGAATATATGTACAAGTATATACATTTTTTGTTCTGTTTTCCAGGAAAAAATCAAAGAGACTTTGAGCTGGCTCAATGCACAGGAATGCAAGTTAACAAAGTTGCTGACTGAGCTAGAGAATGCATCCTTCTACAGGAAGTTTGAAGTAAGTAACTTTGTAAATGTATCCTTTGGAGGATACATTATATGACAAGAAATATGAAATAGTAACAATTGAGCCCTTTTTGTATCCTTTAATGAAATCAAGATTTTGGATTTTGCTTTCTATGCTCTTTTTAGTCACGGTTGCATTTAGCAAACTCTGATTGAGGCCCCATAAAGAATGCATCAGCCTTAGCAAAGGCCAAGGTAAATACATTGCCAAAGTTGATCCACGAATATGTTAGCTGCTACATCGCTGGTGTTATTGAAGAAGCCAAACATAATTTCATAAAAATATTAAAACAAAATAAGACATGGTATAAAGAGTTTACCTATCACTCAGGAAGTTGATGATAAAGATCCAGACTACTGAGAAGAATCAGACTGAAATGTTGTTGCTTAGTTTTCTGTTCCAATAATGGCCAAGCGGAACAGATAGACATGGGTTGTGTTTATGCAACATGATTTATCAAAGTACCTTAAAATCTAACACAGGTAGTCCTCGATTTATAACCATTCATTTTGTGACCATTCAAAGTTGCATTGCCTCTGAAAAAAAAGTGATGTTAACAACTGCAGTATTTCACTTAACAGCTGTGGCAAGAAATGTTGTAAAATGGGGCAAAACTCACTTAATAATTGTCTTGCTTAGCAATAGAAATTTTGGTCAAAGGATTGTGGTCGCGTTGATAAGGATTATCTGTTTTAATACAGGTATTAAAACAACATGTGAGTAATTTTAAGCTTGGTTAATTTTTGTGCAATAGGCTGTTATTTGAATCTACTTCATTTTGCATATAATTCTTGTGTGCAAATTATTATTTATTAAATGTATAAGCTGTCTAATCCCAGTTGTAGAAACTATGTAAATGATATAACCAGACTAAGTTCATTATGTAAATATTATGTTGTTCACTTGAGCCGCCATTATTCGGAGATAAACTACCCTTGTATCCAGTTCCATTTAAATATTATGTTTTATAACCATTGATGATCCTCTTAATGTCCCTAGTTCTTTTAAGTGTCTGACACTGAACATATTGATGCACTTACACTTTTAAATATCAATTTAAATCCTTAGGCAATGCTATCATTTACAGAAGCATTTAATGAAGAAAAAAAACCCTTCCTTCCCATCCTGGAATCTAAAAGAAAAGGGTCAGAGCTGAATGAAGATTACTCAGAGATGAAGGAGGCATGGGATAACCTATCACATCAGGTCATTAGGATGTTTACAGGAATTTGCATTTATTTTGTTGTAAAGGGTTTCTTGTTCATGCATTTGAATATATGGCTTCCATGAGAACACATTTCCTGCCTTACAAATATGAAGCAAAGATGGGAGCAATAGAATATTTTGCCTGTCAGAAGGATAACTTATCTGCACAAACAGAACAATGACTCTAATATATTGGCACATTTTGGTGACATAAAGTATGCATAGTTGAAGGAGAAACTTCAGAAGTTTTGGGTGGTTCATCGCTGGAGGGTTTTTAAGAACAGACTGGACAGCCACTTGTCTGAAATGGATAAGGTAACAGATAACAGATAATCACAGTTGGAAGGGACCTTGTAGGTCATCTAGTCCAATTCCCTGCCCAAGCAGGAGACCCTACACCATTTCTGACAGATGACAGTCCAGTCTCTTCTTGAAAGTCTCAAGTGATGAAGCTTCCACAACTTCCAAGGGCAAGCTGTTCCATTGGTTGCTTGTTCTCACTGTCAGAAAGTTTCTCCTTATTTTCATGTTAAATATCTCCTTGTTCAGTTTCCATCCATTATTCCTTGTCTGGCCTTTGGGTGCTTTAGAAAATAGCTTGACCCCTTCGTCTCTGCTGCAGCCCTTCAAATATTGGAAAACTGCTATCATGTCTCCCCTGGTCCTTCTCTTTACTAGACTAGCCATGCCCAGTTCCTGTAACCATTCTTCATATGTTTTAGTCTCCAGTCCCCTAATCATCCTGGTTGCTCTTCTCTGTCTCTTGCTTAAGCAGGGGCTTGGATTAGAAGACCTTCAAGGTTCCTTCCAGCTCTATTTTGATTAAGCAATGTGCTGGTATATTTTTGTGATATAAAGTATGAATAGTTGAAGAACCAACATGAATGGCATTTCTCTGTTTATTTGTCTAGATGAATGAATGGAAAGCAAAGCTGGACAATATGTTACCTCCACCTCTGGATGCCATTGAGGCTTGGCTGAAAGAAACAGAGCAGCATCTGGTACACAACATACCCATTTCTCAAGATCATTTGAAAGCAACAGCTGCCCTTGAAGAAAAATTAAGAGCTGTACAGGTTGGTTAAGTAAAGTAAAATATTTATTGCCTCCCACCTTGTGGGCCACTTACAGCATAATAAACATTGAAAAACATTAAATTGAATATATCGTTGAACATAAAATGACACAACAGACCAAATAAAATCATTAACACAAGATGGAAAAGGAGGGAGCTGGATATATGGCAGGGGAAGGGGAAGAGGGATTAGCTTTTAATTAATCAACCACCTCAAGTATAAAACTTTCCCATTGGGTCCCCAAGCCATCTGGCAGAACCAGATCTTAAGACTTTTTTTGAAAAATCAGGAGGGTGGGAGCCAATCTGTCCTCAGGGGATAAGATGTTCTGGAGGCAAGAGCCAGAGAAGAGAAGGCTCTTTTCCTGGACCCCACCAAGCAAAATTCCTTTTACTAATATGTGTTAGTAAAATATATCATCCTCTTATATACTTGCCTTGCTTAAAGCAACCATCATGGCATTTACTGTTGTTTGCAGCACTGTTAGCACTGTAATACAATCATCAGTGCCTTTTTCCTATTCTCCTATTTGGGGAACCGTGAACAATATTGAGGAAAAAAGGACCACAAGCTTACATTTGGTTCACTGTATGATAAGAATCTAAACAATCAAGTAAATCCAACTTACACATTTTTGTAAGCTGCCTATATTCACCCGAGGGAGTGAAATAGGTGGTATATAAATTTAATAAATGAATAAGACAAATCAGGGTAACTTCAGTTTAAATAAGCATGCATTTCTATTGGAATTAATCTTCTACACTTTTATATACACTTTTAGGATGTGTTGCATGGCTTTGATAGATTTGGGGTTGCTTTTCAAATGATTGGTTGAAGTCACATTTTGAGATAAGCCAAAACTCTTGACATTTCCCACATTCTTTATGCTGGATCGGGCTTTGTAAGACATTTAAACAATGACTTCATTCAGCCTTTTAGTTCTATTGAGTGGAAAATGTAAAGGGCGACCAACTCTAGTATTGCTCTGAATAATATCTCTTTGAGCAAATACAATCCCAGTCATACTCACCAGGCAACATCAGTGGGCTCTGCTGGGTTTTGGGGCTTTTGGCAGCTGCCCCAAAATTACAGCAGCTGATAATATATCCTGGGGTGTAAAATAAAATAAGGTAAAATAAAAAAAAAATGTAATATTCAGCCATGCAACCTCATATTGCTCAGTAACAATACTGTCAGCTCTTTAAAGAAAGATGCAATATTTCAGGAACCATCGTTATAATCATTCTGTAAACTAGTGCATAATTATTCAATATTTTTCTTTGAGAAATTTATTAGCCTTATTGCTCTTCTGTCCTATTGCTAGAAAAATAAATGCATATATAGATCAATTAATTATAAGACATTTGTGAATAAGTGCTTCTGTTTTTAGAATTTGATGGAAAGTTTTCAACAACATTTGGAAACCCTCCAGTCCTTTGACAATAGAGATAATGCTGGAATGCTGGTAGTTCCACCTCAGAAGCTGGAAGAAATGAGAAAAAGGTTTGTGATGTCAAATTTCTCCTTTGATTGTTCCATTCAGCTAAATATAATTGTGTTCTTATCAAATTTAATACCCTAATTGCAAGACTGATGGTGGGCATCTCTGCTGCTCTTATTGACATACATACTGTATGCATTTCGCACAACCTGATATCCTCCAGATGTGATGTATTCACTGGATTAGGGAATTTATTCAATCCCAGGACCTGATTTTCCTTGTAGGCAAGTTGTGTGGTCTTATTCTCCCCATGATCAATTCAAGCCTAGTTTGTGGTTTCTCTGAAAGCACTGCAGTGGCTGAATTGGTATAACATATTTACTTGTTTTGGGGGTGGATTCATATAAGGTATTGTAATATAAACCAATCCAATAGTCTGAATTTTCACCAAACAAAGTTAAAACTAATTAACTAAGATTAAGACAAATGAAGCTCACCAGGAATGTGTGTAAATATAGAAAACAATGGTTCTCTAAATGATCTGTTTAAGTATCTGTACTTTGTGCAAATCCAGCTAATAGAAAGCAAAATGTAGATGGGTCACAGGCCTGATTCAACACAGCTCTTCTTACATTCTTTGTTTCTGGAAATTTTCTGACTTTCATCATTCATATTTTTGTATCCAGTTTATAAATGTATGAAGCTATTTAATTCTGAATCAGACTGTTGATCCATCTGGTTCAATTTTGCTTCTATTAATTGCCAGGGGTCTTTTAAAGCAGTGGTCCCCAACCTTTTTTGTACCAGGGACCGGTTTCAAGCAGAAACATTTTTTCAAGGACTGGGGGAGAGAGAGAATCCGAGTTTGGTAGTTTGCTTGCAGACGTTTCATTACCTGACTAGGTAACATCTGATGTTGTTACCTAGTCGGGTAATAAACGCCTGCCAGCAAACCACCAAGTTCAGGGAGCGCCTCGGCCCTGCCTCCCTCAGCCCCATCCCTCAGGTGTCTCCTCCCTCCCTCCCTCCCTCAGGTGTCTGCCTCGTCCTGTCTCAGTCACTCTATCGCTCCTCCAGCAGCCCAGAGCCGGGGGTGGTGGCTTTCCTCGCCACAGCTTCCCGAAGCGCCCGTTTCACACCCGCCCGCCCGCCCGCTCGCGGTTCAATCCACAGTGCTCCGTTCTGCCTGCCTTCTTCGTTTCGGAGCAGCTTCGGCTGATAAAAAGAGGCGAATAGTTATTATTCTCAGCCGAAGCTGCTCCCAAACAACCAGACAGGCAGGCAGGCAGAACGGAGCACTGTGGATTGAACCGCGAGCGAGCGGGCGGGCGGGGTGGGGGTGAAACGGGCGCTCGGGAAGCTGCGGCGACAGGAAAGCCAGCCCCCAGCTTCTTTGAATCAGTTTCTTCCTGGGCTGGTGGAGGAGCGAGAAAGCAAGCCTCCTTTCTTCTCCCCCCGCCAGAGAGCAGGACAGGCTTCGGTTGCTTCCTCCCTCCCCTTCTTTCATTTGTGTCCTTGATCCCGATCCCAGCAGCATTCACCAAAGGCGAAGAAAGCCGCCATATTTTTTTTTTTTTTTTCTTTGCGCCCGGTAAAGAGTGCCACGGCCCGTCCGGTCCGCGGCCCGGTGGTTGGGGACCCCTGTTTTAAAGTCCTCCAAGACTTCATGTAGTAATTAAAGTCTTTAGGCCCTCCAGCAATTGAAGCACATTTCTTCTGCTCTTCAGATGCATCTACTTTATTCTATCATTCTTGCACCACCATGATCAGATCACAGCATTTCCTGTTCCTGGGTCAACCTAACACATCTGTAAATTGGTTGGTAATAAAGACAGAACAACTTATTTAGCCAGTAAAAAGCTGTGCATTTTTCTAGGTCATAGCATGCCTTATGGAGTGCAGATCAGGCTCATTGGTTTTGTCTTACATTTTATAGACAAGATGTTGGATTTATTTTCAGGTTCAGCAAAGTTCAACTTGAAAATTTCAGCATTATTGTGGAATACTACTGCTCATCCAGCTCAGCTGTCTTCAGCGAACTGACATCTAAACTGAACATCTGGCACATCAAGTTTGGAACCAAGGAGACTGTGGAGTTATTGCAATTAGATTGGCATGTAAGCATTATAGTTGCTTCTTGGATAGCTATGCAGAAGAGACTAAAAAGTTGAATCAAAGGCACCCATACCAATATGTTCATACTATTTATTCATTTTAGTTTTATTTTTTATTAAATATTTTATCCTACCTTTACTACTTTTATAATTAACTCAAGGCAGTGAACATAAATAATATTTCCTCCTCCTCCTATTTTCCCTACAACAACAACAACCCTGTGATATGGGTTGGGCTGAGAGAAAGAATGATTGGCCCAAAGTTACCCAGCTGGTTTTCATGCATATGGCAGGACTAAAACTCACAGTGTACTGGTTTCTTGGCCAGCACTTTAACCACTACACCCATCTGGCTGCTCTAAGCAAGTAATTTTCATCCAAATATGCATTATGGATTTAGCATGTTAAAAGTGCCATATCTTAGCTGCGGGTGTAAATAAGTAATATATATTTTGTCAAGGCTTTGTATAGGTATGACAAACTCCTTCTCAGCAATGCATCCCCCATCAAGATCAAATAAGTTATGATAAGTACATTCATTGCAGAGTGCTGCAAACCCATATGAACAAAGCAGTTCAGCATCGAGCAGTATACAGAAATCCAGCCCTATATGTGTATGAACTGGTCTAAGGGTTAAATACTGAGTTCCTTCCTCCTGCCTTTTCAAGTCAACAGCTTTTGAATTGCTTGTTTTTTTTATCATCGAAGGTTTCAGCTATCTCTTTCCCATTTTAAAAACAGCTTTGTTGCACCAGAAATTCTCATCTTATCGATTTTAATTCTTCTTATACAAACATCCAGCAGATGTCAGTGTAAATCTACAAACATTTAATAAAAGGCCTGAGGAAAAAAACATGATTTGTTTCTCCAAGTAGGAAGACTTGCCAAATGTTGTAAGGTCTAAACCTTGACAGTGTTGTTGGTGGTTTGAGAGGCAGAGAACACTATTCACTCTTGAACTGTCTGTATAAAGTCCTGTTGTTTTTAAAAGCTGTTTGTTAATAGAGCTTTGAATTAATTTATTTCAATTGAGATCATGTGTTCCAGGCCTATCACATATTTCAAAGTTCATGCCTGGTACAAACTATGCTGGATGAGGGTTTTTTTGTTTTTTGTTTTTGTTTCTTTCATCATGTTATCCTCATGGACATTTTAATTATTAAAATTATTTCTCACCCTCCTCCACCTCAGCAGATTAAACCCTTACTTTGTTTCCATTTCATCTGATCCACATAAAATCAGAGAATGTAAATCTCAAATGGAATTACTTCTAATTTTCTACAGTGGCAGATATTTCTCAAATAATTATGTCATTTTATTTTGGGGCAGAATTTTATTGAAGAAAAAGGTTTTCCTGGTCAACTAGACACTGCATTACAAGTATGCGAAGCACAGAAAAATAAAATGATAAAGGCTCCTAATTTGGGTAAGAATTCATAAACATCACAGTGGTTCTGTCCAGGCTTCAACCTTCCCTTGATTTTCAGCGCTTGGTCTGTAAGGATTATTGTTACAGAGCCAGAATCACACAACCCATGAACTACAGCAATGCATTTAAAGAAACTTAAGATTTAAGGGCATATAAATTTTAAAAAAGGGTGGGGAGGAACTGTCAGAAGACATCTTTTCCTTCTTGAAAACAGCTTTAAGAAAATGTGTGTTTGTTAGGCATGAAATAGAGAATATTGGATAGAGACAGAGCAAGGAAGTATAAGGAACTAATGGAATGGCTAGAATCTTGAACATTCAAGGAGATGCATTTATTACACTGTTATGAGATCTTTGGCCTTGTCCTCGATGAAGTAAAGAAAAGTAAAAATTCAGCTTTTCAAAAAGAAAAAAAACCAGATAATCAGAGTTGAAAGTCTGGTCTTCTGGTCATCTAGTCCAACCCCCTGTCCAAGCGGGAGACCCTACACCATTTCTGACAAATGGCAGTCCAATCTCTTCTTGAAAGTCTCAACTGATGGCGCTCCCACAACTTCCGAGGGCAAGCTGTTCCATTGGTTGATTGTTCTCACTGTCAGAAAGTTTCTCCTTATTTCCAGGTTAAATCTCTCCTTGTTCAGTTTCCATCCATTATTCCTTGTCTGGCCTACATGTCCCCATCTTCTCCCAAGTGTTCTTGTTTTTAGCATGAAGGGATTTTTATTGTATTAGTAATAAGTATTTCATGAAAGCAACATGTGGAGCACCAAAATAGATTTAAAGGTAAAGGTTCCCTCACACATACATGCTAGTCGTTTCCAGCTCTAGGGGTGGTGCTCATCTCCGTTACAAAGCCGAAGAGCCAGCGCTGTCCGAAGACATTTCCATGGTCATATATCTTCCTAAGAACAACGGAATGTACACCTTGCCTTGAAAATGGCAAAAATTCCTAAATTCTTAAGGAGTTTCAGGAAAAATTACTAAATAATGTCACCATGATTTTGTTTGGTGTAAGATAGGGAAGAAAGAAACACTGGCAAGCTTTCTGAATGCCCTGTTTCTTGACTTTGCTTAACTAGGACTGGTACCCTATGACCCACTAAGCTGTATTAGTAAGATTTCATTCATCTTTAAGGTAACTATTTGGGACAGAACAAACAATATATTGTGTACCTATTATTCCCTTGCTAGTGGATACATGTTTTCCATCTTATGGGAGCCTAATAAAGAATGGTTGGCAACATGAAGTGAGACAATTTCATTAAATATAGGATGAAGGCTTGATCCTTATGGCAAATTTACTTAATTGCAGTCCTTCCTTCCTTCATTCATTCCTTCGTACATACATACATACATATTGCAAGAAATGAATTATAAATGCATGTTAGATATAGCTTGAGTCCCATCCCAGTAACAAATGTATTTATCTTGTGCAAGTAGTTCTCTTTCAATATTGATTTCTGATCTGTAAAATCTGCTTATAATTCTTGGTTGTATAAAGTGAACCAGGAAGGTAGAAAGTCTTTGTATACAACTGTGGAAATGGTTAATGATATTATTTATTTTAAAATATTTTAGAAATTGATCCTGAAGAAATAGCCAAATTGTTTAAGATGACAGAAGTTCAGATTGCCAAGTGCAGAGAGTACATTAACAATGTGAATGATACCTTGAAAAAAGTTTTATCGTCTTGGGCCATCTATATGGAGAACATCCAGTTGCTAAAACCTTGGCTGGAAGAGACTCGAAAAGACCATCTTAAGAAGGTATGCTTATTTTTTCCCCAGTTACTGATATTGTTTTGAAAATTATGGACCCCATAAACATCCTATGGATTTTAATATTATCCTTTAGATCTCCCCAGAAACGTTGGCAGCCTGGAATTCACGGCATGGTTCTTTGAACGAAGCTGGAAACTTTTTGATTGAATCCAGCAATGCAGAAGTGGGATCATCTGTTTCTGGAGAATTGAAAAAATTGAACAGAAAATGGGCTAAGCTTATAAAGAAGACAAAGTTTGTGAGTGGACATAAATATTTTACTTTCCTAATTTGATCAAGTCATACTTTACAGTCCAATGAATTGTTACAATATTAACACCTGACTGTACTGTGAGGTTAGAAGTTAATAGAAGGAATAAAATGTTTCATATCATCACTTTGGGTTTAAGCTCAACGCCAGTAGTTCAGTGTTAAATTTACAGAGCAATTGCATTTTCAATAGCACTTAAACTTATATACCGCTTCACAATACTTTACAGCACTCTCTTGAGCAGTTTTCCGCAACAATCTGGGTCCTCATTTTATCGATCTCAGAAGGATGGAAGGCTGAGTCAACCTTGAGCAGCTCAAAATAGAACTCCTGACAGTGAGCAGTGAGTTAGCCTGCAGTACTGCATTCTAACCACTGCACCACCACAGCTCCATATTTATGTATTAAATCTGCAGACTTATCCCTGGTTTTTTTTTCAAAAGGATTGAAAAAAACTCAAATGAAGTGATAAGCAACCTCCCCCAGATAGATGATAATTGCTTGACAAAATAAATAAATAAATAAATAAAAAAGATGTATCCAATTTTAATCCTATCATTCATAGTCAATCACATTTCATTCTAATATTAAGTAATATTGCAGTGAATATTGTTATTCCTTCTGTAGTTAATTATTTTTTCTTTCTATCAAGTTAAAATTAGAATTCAGTGGTTGTAGGGACCAATTTCAGATTTTCTTAGTCTACAATTATCAGTTTTACAGAAATGGAATTTGCATGTGACCTATTAATTAAAGTCTTCAAAACTCATTGATGGTTTTGTAATAAATTAGTAACACGAGATTTATTGTGGCATATGCCTTAATAGACCTACTTTCTCATATGCATGAAATATTCTTAATTAGTAGTTTTTTTAAAAAAAGCATGGTGAAAAGACCTTGATAAATGTTGATACTGCCACATTTATAAAACTCCAAATCTATACAAGAACACCAACCATTCATAGTAGTTGTTATTTTATGGTGTTAATTGAGAAAATCAATTAAAAGTATCATGTTTACAGATTCTTGGATGACTTTCATTAATGCAAACACATACATAGAATAAAGCCATCAGAGTCCAACTAGCAAACTTGGGGATTATAACAAATGTTGCTTGATGTTTGTAGGAAATGAAATTGTTGAGGATGCAAGAGGAAGAAACAATGTTAATAACAGATAATAATGGAAATGTTGAGACTTCTAGGAAATCCAATCCAGACATGTTTAGTAATCCAGTGGAACCCTCAAAGGAGCTTCCTAAAATGTGCTTTGAAAAGGCAGAGGTAAAGAATCTGCTACTTTATATATAAACTAGAATTTTAGTACTTGCCTTATTTGCTGCATTCCGAACTAAATCTCTACTCTTGCCATTCATTACGGGTGATATAGTGTCTGTGCATTTGTAAGGAACTATGCAGGGAAGGAAAAAATCCCACCCATAATCCTGCTTCCAGATCTGCAGATATATTGGTTTAAGACTACCCATTTAAAAGAGCCCATACTTATACTGGGCAGTTATTAGTGCTCTTATAGTTGCAAGTCATGGTAACTGTATGCTGTTTTCAAATTACTAATAGCTGGGGAACAATAGTAGAAAGAAATTTATTATTATTATGTTAGCCAGATATTCAGATTGGGTTTGGAATTTTTGTCTACATATTGAGCCCTTTCCAAGGACCTGGGATGGGCAGATCTGGATGTTTGATGCAGTGGTGGGATTCAAATTTTTTTTTACTACTGGTTCTGTGGGCTTGATGGGTGTGACTTGGTGGGCATGGTAAGGGAAGGATAGTGTAAAATCTCCATTCCCTCCCCACTCCTGGGGGAAGGTTACTGCAAAATCCCATTCCCTCCCCACCCCACTAACCTGCTTTCCAGCTCCGTTCTTCTGTGCCGGGCAACAAAAGAAGACCCAGCTGATCAGCTGGGACTTGAGAGGCAGAGAATAGACGGGGCAGGGGCAGTGAGAGGTGGTATTTGCCGGTTCTCCAAACTACTCAAAATTTCTGCTACTGGCTCTACAGAACTGGTCAGAACCTGCTGAATACCACCTCTGGTTTGATAGTGTTACAGATATCCTTACAGGATGTGAGCTGTTCTGGGTAAAGCTGCTTTTTGTAATTAACTGATGGCGAATTTGTCAATGTCTATGGTGTTCAAGTGGTGCTCCTGTTGTTTTTGGGATTGCACCCAAGGTCCCTATTACTATTGCTACTACCTTTGCTTGTTTGCAATCTTCTTGCTGCAACTTGCCAGGTGGTCCACTGTATCTTCAGCTTCTTTGCATAGATGGCATTCATTATCTGTTGCTGTCTTCTCAATTCTGGCCTTGTATGCATTTGTTCTTAAGACAGAATTAGTCCCTCGGTCTCCTCCTCCTTCTCTTCCTCCTCCTCCTCCACAGGGGAATCTGGTTTACCATGGTGAAAAACAGAATACTGAACTTTGGTCTAGCCCAATTTGGCTTGGTTTGTGTTTTTGTAATATCTAAGGAATATAGTGTGAGTCATATTAACCAAAATTAGACTATAGTTCAGATGCATTTATGGAGAGGGCCTGTCAAAAACATTATTCTGCCAGGCATGGGTACACAATTGAAGCTCCCTCCTATTTTGTTAGTGTCACCCACATACAAGGGAGCTAGGCTTCAATCTCATGGTTGCAGTGGCCACCTTGACTTCCCTGCAGAAGTTTGTGCTAAAGTTTCTAGGCTGTTCTCAGGTTAAACCCAAGAATGACAGCACAGCAATCCAGAGTTCAGTTCTTTATTTGCTTACATACAATAGACAGAGCACTTATATTTCCTGGGCTATTGTTTACCTCTTTGGCTTGGTAAGCTTGGTTACCAAGTCAGTTACCCAGAATACAGGCTTTTACCCTTGGTTAAAAGTCAGTTACCCAGAATACAGGCTTGCATAGACTTCTAATGGTACCTTATTGGAAAATAGAGCTTTTTTGTTAAGCTAAATCCCAAAACTAAATGGAACAATCAGCTAGAGTTCAGGACTTTATTTGCTTATATGCAGTAGACAGAATCTTGCCAGACTAAATCCTTACATCTCTTACCCTAACCGATATATCCTGGGAGATTTTAGGGATGGCTGTCCAAACTCTCTTATTTGTCTCCAATCCAGGTCTGGGTTGGGTTGTCTTCCCCCCCCCCCATACCTTCAGGAATTATTTCATATTCTGCAGTGAGTAAGAATGGAGTGAGTGAGAGAGATGAAGTCTTGACCCTATTCTGAGAGATATCCTTTTAAATATGTGAAGGGTGTCATCATCTCCCTTCAGTTATCTTTTCTGAAGGATAAGCATACCCAGTTCTTTCAATCCCTCTTCATAACAGTTTCAATTCTCCTACCGTCTTCATTGCCCCTAGTTGAACATTTTTCAATTTTCTCTGAATCCTTCCTAAAGTGTAGTAGCTAGAACTTGACACAATACTTGATGTGGAGGTCTGATCAAAGCAGAATATAATGGGATGATTTCACCATTTAGAAGTGGTACTTATGTTTATGAAACTTAAAATTGAATTTACCTTTTTTGCAGCCACATCTCGTGCTATATTATCTATGTCTTATATTTATCTTTTCCATTTTCTAGTTTTTCAGAGGATCAGATCCATAAAGGGTTTTTAAAAAATGCAGTCCTATAAGAGAATTAATTACAGAAATGTACACAATCCTGAAATATATACATCTTCCCATAATTGTTTCTATTTTGATAACGGTCAGAATTATTCCAGCTCTAGAAAAGGATTTTTAGTATGCAATTAATTTAAAGAAAGTTCAGATAGTAAGTTTTCCATCTTCCATCTAAACTCTCTAACAATTGAGTAATAGGAAAAGATGAATCACAGGCCTTTTGATGGATATATGATAAGACTACATGATGCTTTTTCCTATGATTTTTCTTCCTAGATTGTTCCTATTAGCCTTCAGACAGATCCATGTACACCAGATGAGTTTTCCTCAGAAGATGAGGACAAGCTAAACTTTGAGAAAGCTCACAAGGAACTTGAAACAATTGTTCTAAAAGCCATGCATCTTGTAGGCCAAAAAACGATTTCTGAAGAACCACATTCAAAATATGAAGTGAGTTAATCCATGATACCACTGTAAGCACCCTAAAGGACAGAGTACTGTGGTTGTCCTAAATGAAAAACAAAACTGGGTATTATGCGAGCTTTAAAATACATGTTAAGGATCTCTCCAGGCAGAAGTAAAAAAAAAAAGTATGCTCTACTAGTGTTCCTTTTATAATGGTTTGAGCTCTGTCAACATTTTTAGAGATTTAATGGGTTCTTTAAATCTTGTACATGCTGAAGGCATTCATTTTACCTGTTAAAACCAACTCCCAAAACAAGCCTGGCCCTTTGTATTTTTGGAATGAGACCCTCAAAATATTATGCAAAACATGGTGCAGTATTTGAACTGATGGAAATTGTACATCTCTGACATAAATAATCTGGACTGTGAAAAACACCAAAATGATGTCTCCAAATCAAGTCTGAAAGCACATTTTTCAGTTAACACATTTTATTAAAAGGCATAATAAGCCTTTGTGAGCTGTAACTCCTGCATTGGTTGGAAAAGATATTACCAGACCCCTGATTTTTTGCTGCCATAGATTAACCACCTGTTAACAGAAACAGCAACCTTATGTTTATTAACAGTTACAATTTACAAACCACAGTTAATGTTGATATAAAGTCTTTTCCTTACCTGTAAAATTATAAGTTGCCTAAATCATTATAGCATTAATAATATCTAGTTCATATGTATAGATACCACTGTACCCAAATAATATAATGTATTACTTGCATCTTGCATCTTACAGTTCAATAAAACAATATTTTTCTTTTTCTTTTTTTAAAAAGGAACAGCAGTGCCTGTTTCTTCCCCGTTTTCCTTCTGCTTTTGATTATAAAGTAATTGAAATATGATGGTATGTCTTGTAGGGATGCAGCTTCTTGGTAGGAAACTGCAACTAACAAATATACATGAGTGTTTAACTTAGGGTTCCAGTTGGCCTCACCTGCTGGTCTTATCTTGTGAGGGCTGTGGGGCTGAGATCAGCACACAATAGAATGGAGATACTTGTAATTTCCCTATGCAGTGCCCCAGAGTTATATCAAAGATCTAGTGGGAAGGGATAGTAACAGGGCTTCAAACTAATGAAACCAGAGAACATAGGAAAGATAAACAAACCAGATGGGCCCTATCTTCATGTTAGGGCTACAGAAGCTATTCAGTGCATTATGTCCTAGGGCCTGACTCAGTGTTTCTCAATCTTGACAACTTTAAAATGTGTGGACTTCAACTCCCAGAATTCACCAAGCCAGCATGAATACACTGAATGCACATTAGATGAGCTGTTCTTGTTCTGACTATGGCTTCAAACATGTTATTTCAAAGGCTGTCCATCCACGTCCAGCAAACCTTGTTTTAATCTGTAATTGTACTGGAATGGGAAGGACCCTTATATCACCTAGGCATGCATCTACTTTGGGACGGAAGGGTTGCTGTTTTGATTATCATTCCATAATTTTATGTCATTTTTTTCCCAGGAGGCTTTTAGCATCTTGGATACTAACATTCTTAGCAAGTTTTTGAAAGCAGCAGAACAGCTGAAAAGCATTTTATCAGCTCATGAAAAGGCACTTGTGGAGGAAAGGAGCAAAGATGTTTGTGAGAGATGGGAGGTGAGAAAATGTGCTTGGAAATATATATTTTAATAAAAAAACAAGCCACTTGAGTATTTAATATTTGCATGAAATGTTTGCAGGATTTTTTTTTGCTACAATATGAATAATATAAGGGCGAGAATTATTAGCTTCCATCCAAAGAGACCTAAGCTGAAGACATATTCCAATAAATTAGTTTCACTTAGTAATGATGGACAAGTTACTTTTATGTGGTTGCCAGAACTTTCTCCATATCTACAGCAACTGTATATATCAGCGGCAGCCCAGCGGGAGGGGGAAAGAGTGGTAAACTCGGCCGTGTGACTGGCAGGGTGGCAGCTTTGCATGAGTGGCACACATGCATGCATATGCCCTCTGGCCTACTGCTCACAGAAGTTGAGCTGCAGGTGCATGCATGGTGGCCAGCCACTCATGTGGCCCAGTTCTGAATAGGCCATAGTGGGCCGATGCCCAGGAGTTGGGGATCCCTGGTATAGAGGATGTGAGACTGTAGCATTAGACTGTATTTTGTTGCCAGGTCAGAGTTGGTTAGGAGGAATCTAGATGCAAATTCTTGTGGCTCTCCATACTACTACAACTTCTTCACTTGGGAGATTTTGGCTGGTATAATAATAATATATAATATATATGCAAGGATTTTGATGTACATTGCCAGGAGATTCATTGAAAGCATGCATATATATACACATACCTACCTACCTACCTACCTACATATATATATGGTATTCAGCTTTGTTCATGGGAAAATACCCAAACAAAGCTGAATACCATACATGTAAGTACCCGCGAAAACTTAAGAAAACACACACACACATATATATTTTCTTAAGTTTTCGCGGGTATCTATATGTATGGTATTCAACATTGTTCGGGTATTTTCCCACGTCATTATAGCTGTGCTTTTAAAGTTGTAGCGACATTTCGGCAGAGTCTCATCTGCCATCATCAGGCTTATGTATTGTGTTCATTTGTGAGTCAGGATTTCACAGCCGTTTCTGTTTTAAATTTGGTGCTAGCCTACTGCTGTGTTAGAATGGTTTTTTTCTTCATCCTGATTGGTTGGGAATCTTGGTCTGTGTTTATTGGTCTTGGAGTTTGCTGTGTTCTGCTTGATTGGTGTTTCTAATATCTTCTGTCTGTTTTGTAGCATTTTTTGATTGGCTGGCAACATTGTGTATCCTGTATTGGAGGTTTTTAGTGCAGCTTGGCTTCGGGTAAAAGGACGGCTATCATTTATTAGGAAGCTAGGTTTCATCTGGGTGCCTGGTTGGTGTGTGTTTGAGCTGGAGGTATCAGGGGGGGTCTGTTTGTGCCCAGGTGTTTGCTTGGCTTGTGGTGCGGAGATTTTTTTGTTTGTGAGTGCAGGCTTCCAGATAATTGACAGTCTGGTGGAGTCATCTTTTCTATTAATGCTTTCAGGTCTTTTTTCAATCTCTATGGCTTCTCTGATAATTCTGTAGCTGGGGTTTTCTATAGCAGATATATATATATATTATATCCATTAAATATATATCCATTAAATATATTATATATATCCATTAAAGTAACACAATGCTGCCAGCCAATCAAGATACAAAAAGAACCAAAAAACAGACAGAAGATATCAGAGACACCCATCAAGCAGAACACAGCAAACTCCGAGACCAATAAACACAGACCAAGACTCCCAACCAATCAGGATGAAGAAAAACCATTCTGGCACAGCAATAGGCTGCCCCAAATTTAAATCTGAAACCACTGTAAAAGTCTGACCCACAGACGGACACAATACAGAAGCCTGATGATGGCAGATGAGATTCTGCTGAAACGTTGCTACAACTTTAAAAGAACTACAATGACGTGGGAAAATACCCGAACCAAGCCGAACACCATACATGTGAGTACCAGAAAACTTAAGAAAACAAATATATATATATATATATTTGTTTTCTTAAGACCTGTCTTCCCATCTGTACCTTCATGTTTGTTGGTATTTTCCCACGTCATTATAGTTAAAAGCACAACTATAATGACGTGGGAAAATACCCGAACAAAGCTGTGAGATGACTCTGGGTGGCTTACAAGTTATTACAAATTTTACAATATTACATGAAGGAGTGGTCCCTTTGTGTTATGAAATAGACAGTGAGGTCTTAGGATCCAATCTGGGTCAGTCACCGGAATCAGAGGTTTAGTCTTCCAATCTTCTGGACTCATGCTGGAGCCCATCCTTGGGGAACTTCTCTCTAACAAAATGTGAGCTTTTAATTTGGAGAGGTATTGCACCCACTCAACTTATTTGTTTTTCTGTTCTATGTTTTAATCTGTATTTTTTATATAATCATGTTTTAGCTTGCTTCCATTTTCAACAAAATTGTAAATAGAGTTGACATATTTAATGTATATAAATGTTAGATAAATGTGGCATATGATATGGTTTGTATTGATAGTTTACTATAATTCTCTTTGTGTTTTATTTGTTCACTTATTTTTCATAATGGATTTTATCGTTAATCACTATAGACATTTTTAATGAAGGGAAGTGCCTAAATACACTGCTCAAAAAAATAAAGGGAACACTTAAACAACACAATGTACCGTATTTGCCGGCGTATAAGACGACTTTTTTGCCCTGAAAAACATGCCTCCAAGTGGGGGGGTCGTCTTATACGCCGGTAAATACGTTGTTGTCACCCTGTGCAAGAGCGACGGGGGCGGAGCTCCGCAACTTGCGAAGCCCCTTCAAGCCCAGCCGGAGTCTCTCTTCCTCCTCCTCCCCACCCCCCCCTCCGCCCGGCTCGGGCGCTTGCGGAGGCCAATCTGGAGGTGGGGTGGGGGTGGAGCGGGAGGGTCTCTGGCGGGGCCGCTCGCCCAGCCAGCCCCGAGCCGCGTAATGGCCCAGGGAGTGGGGGGAGAAGGTGGTGGGGGTGGACTGTGGCGCCCCTCCTTCTGGGCAGCGGGGCGGGGGGCGGCAATTTGCTCCTCCCGCTTCTCCCTCCCTCTTTGAAAGACCGGGAGGGCTGTGCTTGGGGCGGGGGTGTGTGTCCTCGGGAAGTTCCTGATGGGACCCCGCTGGGCAGGGCCACCCGGCTCCCGAGCTGCTTTCCAGGGTCCCCATGGGAAGAAAAGGGTCCGGTGGGTGGTAGAAGAAGGCGAGGGACCTCCTCCCACCCCCTATCCCGTCCCATCCCTCCTCTTGTCCCCTCCTCCCCTCCCCGCTTAAGAGAGAAAGATCTGCCTCTCCGGCACCGAGCTGCCACCCAGCGCCACGTCTCCCGGCCAGCGCGCGCTTGCGACTTGGGAACCGGCCAAGCGACTTTAAAACCGAGCGGAGGCCAGAGATAGCCGGAATTACCCTCCACACCACACACACACACACACACACACACACACAGAGAGAGAGAGTTGGCAGCTGTCCATCCCCCACCCTTGGAGTCCCGATGGCACGCACACGGGGGCTGTCACAAAGAAAGGGAGAGGAATTGAGTGCCAGCCTGAGAAAGGCGAAGCTGCCTCTCTAAAGCATTTTGGTGGCTTTGTAAGTTTGGGGGAAAGGGGCGGGGGTGTCAATCAAGAATTATATCCAGAATACCCCAAGTGTTACAACTTACCGTATTTGCCGGCATATGAGATGACTTTTTTGCCCTGAAAAACATGCCTCCAAGTGGGGAGGGTCGTCTTATACGGCGAGTATATAACAAACTATATTTTGAGTGGAAATGTTGGGGGCTCGTCTTATACGCCCAGTCGTCTTATACGCCGGCAAATACGGTAACTCCAAGTCAATCACACTTCTGTGAAATCAAACTGTCCACTTAGATAGCAACACTGATTGACAATCAATTTCACATGCTGTTGTGCAAATGGAATAGACAACAGGTGGAAAGCATAGGCAGTTAGCAAGACATCCCCAATAAAGGAGTGGTTCTGCAGGTGGTGACCACAGACCACTTCTCAGTTCCTATGCTTTCTGGCTGATGGTTTGGTCACTTTTGAATGCTGGTGGTGCTTTCACTCTAGTGGTAGCATGAGACGGAGTCTACAACCCACACAAGTGGCTCGGGTAGTGCAGCTCATCCAGGATGTCTGTGGCAAGAAGGTTTGCTGTGTCTGTCAGCTTAGTGTCCAGAGCATGGAGGCGCTACCAGGAGACAGGCCAGTACATCGGGAGACATGGAGGAGGCCATAGGAGGGCAACAACCCAGCATCAGGACCGCTACCTCTGTCTTTGTGCAAGGAGGGACAGGAGGAGCACTGCCAGAGCCCTGCAAAATTACCTCCAGCGGGCCACAAATGTGCATGTGGCTGCTCAAATGTTCAGAAAGAGACTCCATGAGGGTGGTATGAGGGCCCGACGTCCACAGGTGGGGGTTGTGCTTACAGCCCAACACTGTGCAGGACGTTTGGCATTTGCCAGAGAATACCAAGATTGGCAAATTCGCCACTGGTGCCCTGTGCTCTTCACAGATGAAAGCAGGTTCACACTGAGCACATGTGACAGACATGACAGGTTCTGGAGAAGCCATTGAGAACGTTCTGCTGCCTGCAACGTCCTCCAGCATGACCGGTTTGGCAGTGGGTCAGTAATGGTGTGAGGTGGCATTTCTTTAGGGGGCTGCACAGTCCTCCATGTGCTCGCCAGAGGTAGCCTGACTGCCATTAGGTACTGAGATGAGATCCTCAGACTCCTTGTGAGACCATATGCTGGTGCGGTTGGCCCTGGGTTTCTCCTAATGTAAGGCAATGCTAGACCTCATGCGGCTGGAGTGTGTCAGCAGTTCCTGCAAGACGAAGACATTGATGCTATGGACTGGCCCACCCATTCCCCAGACCTGAATCCAATTGAGCACATCTGGGACACATGTCTCTCTCCATCTACCAACGCCACGTTGCACCAGAGACTGTCCAGGAGTTGGGGGATGCTTTAGTCCAGGTGTGGGAGGAGATCCCTCAGGAGACCATCCTCCACCTCATCAGGAGCATGCCCAGGCATTGTAGGGAGGTCATACAGGCACGTGGAGGCCACACATACTACTGAGCCTCATTTTGGCTTGTTTTAAGGATATTACATCAAAGTTGGATCAGCCTGTAGTGTTTTTTTCCACTTTAATTTTGAGTATAACTCCAAATCCAGACCTCCATGGGTTGCTAAATTTGATTTCCATTGATAATTTTTGTGTGATTTTGTTGTCAGCACATTCAACTATGTAATGAACAAAGTATTTAATAAGAATATTTTATTCATTCAGATCTAGGATGTCTTATTTTGTGTTCCCTTTATTTTTTTTTGAGAAGTGTATATCAAACAAATATGTAGAGGAGGATTTTGTGAACCCTTCTATATTCTCTCTCTTTCTCTTATCTACATATCCTTTGGATGAACTTTAATCTTTTAATTACAATTTCATTCTTTTATGTTTATTTTACTGTTAACTGCCTTGAGTGGAAACTCAGGAAGGTTGTAATGAACAAACACATAGCTTGCAGGATTATTCTGAATCTAAAATGTTATTCTGATCTTAGAACAAGATTTGGATGTAAAATGTTTCCCTTGCTGCTTAAAATGAATATTTGGATTTGTCCATCTCTTTTGCAGGCTGCTCGCTGTGAAATCATGTCTTATATTCACCTGAAATTGAAAATTGAAAGAGAGAAGTTCAATAAGACTTTTTCAAATCTCAATAAGCAGATAAAGAAAGAGAAGAAACTGCTCAATTCTGGGAAAACCAAAGGACTTATTGAGGAGCATGAGGTACCATATCAAACGCATTCTCTTTTGTTTCTTAGGCATTTTTTTTTAATTCTACAAGCCACCATGTAATGGGTCAGAATTACAATTGTGGTTCTCCAGTATCTCAATGCCACAAGAGATTTCCTTTGACTCTGTTTCCTGATGTCATTGTCACTGGGGGAGGCCAAGAACCCATACTGGAATTGTCTGCCTGCTCAACTGGGAAACAGTGTAAAATTGAATGATGCTGTGGTATAATGATGCAATCATGTGTTTAGTAAGTTGTTGAGCTGCATGTCCCAAAGTGAAATAATTATAACCTACTAGTTCAGTAAAATCTATATGCCTGAGCTGAAAGTGTGCATATTCTGCCTGTCTACAGTAAGTAAGGATAATTTTTTTAAATCCAAAATGGTACCTGTGAGCTAAATTACCGGTGAACAGTACTGGGTAAGTATTCTGATCCTTTTAGTTCTTTCTCTGATATTTGGCTGTCAGTGCTTTGGACTTCCCCCCCTAAAAAGTGCCTTGGAGCATGTCCCTGCTTTGAATTTGGCAGATATTACACTTGCCATGATGCATACTCCAAGGCACCTTTGGATATTGAATTTGAAGCACCATATGATTTGGTCATTTAATGGAGCAAACAGTTCAACTTCACATCAACAGACAATTGAATATGTTAGCAGGTCAGCCCTCTGGCTTCTGAATTTCAGCAGACATTCCTTATCCATAATGTAATCGTAGCCATGACCTTTCAAGAATACGATTGGTTAGGTGAGGCTTAAATGTGTTTGTGGGACTGGCATTAAGAGTTTTATGGGATGAGTGCAGGTGATTTCAACTGTCAGTTAGTAAGGACTTGGAGTACTCAAGATGGATGAATCTGCATTTCTTTATCCATTTAGGCCTTCTTTTCTCAGCAAGGTAGCCTGGGTGAGCTTAACACTTGCTTGCAAGCTTTGAAAACAATGAGTGATAAAATAACCAAAGTGGAAAAGGAGTCCAAAATAAAGCTGCCAATTGCAGAATATGAGCAAAAGGAAAAAGAACTTCAAAAATGCGCAGCAACTATTTACAATCAGTTGGTATCTAGGACTGGCGATGACCATTCACCTGAGAAAGGGTGGGTATTTTCAATAATTAGTGTAGAACTGTGGCATGGGGGCACTTATAGTTGGTTTAGCATCAAATAAAATTGCTTTTGTGAGAGATTCTTAAACTATTTCACACCTTTGACTGTCCCTCATTTCATGGCTGGAGTAATGGATTTCATTATGCTGTAAATTAAAACCAGACATTTTGCAAAAGTGTGTGTAGTGTGGTAAGCTATTTTGAGGAAGAAGCTTATAACTCACCATTATGTGTAAATTGATCTTGAAATTAAAGTACTTTTTTTGAAAGGGGTACATGGGGGGGGATCACGGGGAGGGGTGGGCAAAGAAAAATTAAGAACAGCAGTGGGGTGATTTTATGTCACCAGTTCCAACCATTTTTTACACGCATGGCAGTATCACATGTGCCCCAAAAGGGCAGAACTTATAGCACAATGTTGTAATGTTTTCATCATTGCAATGAAAATAGCAAGTCCCTGCAGATGCTACTATTTGTGATGTATGAATAAAACATGTTGAATTCCAAGGAAGAGCCAGGAGTGGAGATGAGAGGGAGAGAAAATAAGAAATGAAGTTTGGGAAACTTTGAATTATTTTCTTAGTAACATTACATAGAATTGGGATGGTGCTTCCTCCCCCCGGTGTTAAGATGTATTTTTCATTGCTTTGCTCTGGTGTTATTTCATTTTAAAATTCAGAGAGTTTACATCTGCTTCAGTCAATGAAGAGAAGGTATCATCTCAGAATCCTGAAGCTGAAAAGGTAGGACCCACATTTTAATGTTCATGTAGATCAGCCTTCCCAAATCCAAAGCTGAGTTTGGGGAGTTGCATTCCAACTGGTTGATCAAGACTGATGCATGTAGATAAACGTCTGTAGATCAATGCCTATTTTTTATTATGTGACACTCTTGCATGAATCACAGAGCCACAGATTGGAAACCTGAAATTCATAAGGTACTGTAGTATTTGCCATTCTTCGCACAATACTTTTCTCCATTGGTGATTATAAGGTCTGTTTAGTATAGCATAGCAGTCATGCTATTAATTCATTAATACCTTTTGATATCAAGGCTTTTAATATGAACTCTTATCTTATAATAAGCAGCTATCCTGCATCCCCCTGAGGTACAAGCAGTCCGTTGCATCCCTTCTGCATCATCACCTCCTGACTTTTACCTTGAGTGCTAACTCCTCGGGCTTCCAGAGTGCAGCTGGCTAAGCCAGTCTTTCTCAACCTTTAGCAGCTTGAAGTCCACACATCTTCAAGTTGCAAAGATTGAGAAATACTGGGTTTAGCAGTTGCAGGTCTCCTCTCCCTGGAAGTTCCCTCTCACTGACCAAGATGTTTTGCTTGGACACTTCAGACCAGTTGGATAGCTGGCTATGGGGACAGTGAGTAGGGTGAGAAGGTATTGTGGCCTCTCGGCTGCTGGCCCCTCCAGCAGCCAAATCAGAGGAGGAGGAGGATGTGGCGTGGGGGTCAGGGTCAGCATCAGGGCGATCTGGGAGCTCCGAGGGGGAAGAAGGAATGGAGCTGGTAGGGAGAGAGAGACAGAGGTGGAGCCTGGGCTATCCATCAGTCCTCAGATGGAGAGTCAACAGCCCCCAGGTCTGGAGGTGGTTGATGAAGAAGGGGAGGAACAGCTGGGTCCAGTGCCTGATGCGTGGATATGCAGAAGGCAGAGAAGGGGAGAGCAGTGGGAAACCGTGGGCTGATCCTGGGGAAGGAAGAGCCACCACTGCTGATGAGGCCGCACCCTAGCTCTGGGGATAAAAGGCAGGGGGTGGAGATGAATAGGTGTGGCAGACAACTATTAATCTTCTGGCCAGATGGACTTGTTAGCATGTGAGAGAAACTTTTTGCTGGCATTTCTAATAAAGGAATGTTTTGAGTTCACACATCAGAGGGTTTGTTGTGTTTGGGGAGCTGGGTCAGAACGGAAGGCGGTGAAAATCACAGGCACGCCTTGAGGTGGATCTTCAACACCATTGCATCACAGCATTATGATGCAGATGACATAAATTGCAGTTAAATTTCATCCTTTGTATGTAAAGTCTGATGCACTGAGGCCTTTCAGATCAAGTTTTTCCTATATTGCAACTTTTTAAAAGAAGCAGAAAAAGTTATTACAATCCTTCCTGAATTCAGGCATGAGTTATTCCCCTGACAGCCTTGGAATTTTATGTCTGGATAAATCTAATTTAAAAACATCTTGGAAGTTCCCATTAGTATTAACAACAACCCCCCGATAATAGTTTTGAATAAAAATATATAGCCGAATTTATTTATTCTGCATAGTCATTTATTTATTTAGTGTAAAAGAAATTGTGAGGAATAATAGTTGTCACTTTCATAATTCTAACTGATAAACTAGAGAGCAAATCTCAGGTGCTTATTTGAAAATTCAGATTGATTTAAAAACTACCTTCTATAAGCATTTTTGATCTGTATTCTGTAAAGCATGTACTTTCTAGTCTGAGCACATTTACTATTTTACTATTCCTAATACATAGGAAAAAATACTGTGATAAGGACATTTAAGTTTAGGTATGGATGAATGCAGCCTTTATGCATATGGAAAGTTCCTCTTTATCAACATGAATGGGAAAACATAAATGTTCAATATCCCAACTTTTCATATAAAATGTCCTGAATTAGGGTAAAATAAATCTGTGAAAGTAATTTTCCTTGTGACTTTGTAATCTTCAGTCTTTTAAAGTGTTTAATTTTGGGGGTGAGATTTCTTTTATATAGAAAATTAATAAGGTCTCATTCCATTGAATCTACATAATTATTTTAATGGATATTATATCTTACAATTGTTTAATTATTTTGGTTATATTTTTAGGATTCAGAAGATGTTTCTTGTATAAAATTGGAATCAGAAAAGGAATTGCAAAATGGCAGACACCACACAGAAAAGTTGGAAAGTGAGGGAGACTTGGCCTTAAAAAAATTAAAAGAAAGGTATATTTCAGTGTTAAATATTGAATGACGAGAAATAGGTATTTACCAGAAATATCTGGAATAAATTTGCAAACATCTTTTTTTTTTTTTTTTTAATAAAGCTGCATTTTCAAACTGGTTTACCATGTTTTAATCTGATAGATTCCAGTCCTAGAATTATTATAAAGAGTAACATAAAATGCATTTTCCTCATTCCCTCCCTTCTTTGGACTAGTCTGAATAATTATTTTAGATTTCACAATTATTTGGTCTTGAAATAGACTAGGGCTGTTCCAATTGAGTGTCTTGCTTTATCTCCCTTTAGGAAATCTCCGCAGTGTTCCTTCCTCAGCCTCAGAAATCAGATCTCTCCTGGTTGGATTTGCTTATTTGCATGTTGAACATTTAGTTTAAGAACCTGCTTCTTTTTGTGCATAGTTTTTGTGGCTCCTGGCCAGAAAATAAACTTAAACATAAAAAAAAACCCATTCATTTAGGATGTGCAAGTAAGAAGATGATTATATAAATCAAGATGGCTAATAGAACAAATTAGAAAGTAAAGCAATAAAAAAACAAACAGTTGTATTATTTCATGAAGACAAGGAGAAGGCAGCATTAGAAGAAACCGGAATTTTGTTTTCATGTCCAATTTTGCATAATAGTACTAATAATATCATGTTTTCTCTCAGCTATGACACAGCAAGACATAATCTGAAGCTTCACCTAAAGAGCATCAGGGAGACTATAACTCCGTCTTTAACTGATGATGTGAGAAACATTTCTTCCCTTAAGAACAAATTGCAAACACTGGAAGTAAGTGTTCAGATGCTTTCCTAAATGGTCTATTAAGTCAGGGTTCCTCAGACATTTAGCACAAGTGATTATGTTTGGAATTTTGAGAGAATATGGACATGTTCATAAAATGGTTATTAGGTCAGGTTATTAGGTCAGTTACAAAATACCTGTAAACCAGAGCACAAACAACAGCCTAAAATACAACTATCCCCATTTGAGTTTCTGACAGTGAACTCGGGGGCCACGGAGAGAGCCAGTAGCAGTGTAAGATTCTGTTTGAGACAGATTATTTGGTTTATATCCTGTTAACTTAATACTAATTTAAAAAAGAATTTAAAAAAATTAAATTGATAAGACAGGAAGCTTGGCTGATGCCAAAGAATGTCACAATGCAATTTGCTGCACACAAGCACAAAACATTATCTTGGGGTATTATGTAGACAGGTGTTTATCTTCGCAGTAAAAAACAAATGGATTCTAATGGGTCATCCATGGAACAGCTCACAAAAGAAACATATTGCAGGACATGTTACATGCTTATGTACTTCTTATAAAAGTAAAGATTATATTTTGCCATCCTTAACTGTTTCTTGGAATGTAGCAGGGTCTAGCACAAGAGTTTGAATAATACATTATTCTTTTCAATTTTAACAGGGTTAGCATTGGTAGTTATTGATCATTCATTAAGTTCCTGTGCAGAGAAATTGACAAATGAATTAAATTATTTAATTTAATTTAATTATTTGTTTTAATTATTAAAGTAATTAAATTTATTAATATTCCAATTGGAATTTATATGAATGTATTATAATCAATAGACAAGGGTTGTGCTTTGTCTCAGTTAACACACTATGGTAAACTATGGAAAAAAGCATAGTTAAAATTATTTCTGTGTTTGTGTTTATAAATCCGATACTGTTACTTAAAAATTATAGCACGCCACTAATATTTATACATTTTGTTTCAGGCTTTAGAAAGCAAAGGTAATTCTTCCTGGAAACTCTTTGATTCTGTGGCTTCACAGTTAGTAAAGTTCTCAAGTGAGATGGACTTGGAAGATTTGCACAAAGAATGGGATGAGCTCCAGTTTGCTTTAGATAAAAGGTACAGTTGGCAAATTAAAGCTTGATGAAGCAGTGGGCTAATTGACTGGACATAAGGGAAGCACACATAGATTTTGTCTTCAAGAAAATCAGTGATGCCCTATTCTGAACGAGTCTGACTTATCAGATGGTGTGAGAGATGGGGAAAGTTAGTTTAGCTTGCAGATTGCCTCTTAAGTATTCAGCTGTTCATGTGAAGAGGGGATGGCTTGTACTCCTTATGGACTGAGACCACAGAAAGTGAGAAGAAGTTATAATGCACAATCTGGATTGATTTCTAGGAAGGTGTCCTTTTTAAAAAAATATATTCATCTAGTCATAAAAAGGAAGAACAGAAATTCCCCAGAAATGAAGATAACAAAGATGTGCTCAAGTTACCCCATCATCATTATGAACTCCTAAGGGAAGTCGTAGTAACTGATATCAAACATTATATCCAATTAGATTTGTCAAGCATAGCACATCCACATGGATGGCCAGTTCTTTCAATAACTTCTGCAGGCAATGAAAGTGATCTTGGGAAGTTTTGCTCTTTTTCTAGACTTTTTCTTTAGGCTCACATGGGCTTGATATTTTAGACAAAATGGTGAGTTAGGGCGTTGATTATCCTACTGCTGTTAATCAAAATTTTGCAAAGCCTGGCTGATCCTCAAAAGCTAAGACCTATGAACTTCAATGAAAAAGCAAAAAAACAGAAATTCCTGGGTATATACCACATTCTTTGTTAATGGAGTTGTGTCAAGAACTTCTCTGTCCTTATATATTGTACAAAGTATGGAGACATTTCCTTAAGTGATGTCCTGTTCCATTTGCGTTTGCTGTCCTGCAGGATGGAATCTTTAAAGGCTGCTTTGGCCCTTGTTATGCCAATAGAAAATGAGTGGGTCTTACTCTGCAGATCAGAAGAACAGCTTTGCAAAAGAGACATCCCACGTTTTGTGATGAGTAAAACTGATCTTCTGTACAAGAAAGCGAAGGTTTGTACTGATTATGTTGAAATTTTCTTTGGAATTTGAAGCGCACCTATTCATCTCCAGTAGGTTAGCACCAGATTCATCTAGAGCATTACCTATATTCACAGAAATCCTAAGTGCAAAATTGCAAAAAGAAATTTTCAGAAAAGAACTTGGAAGCAGAAATGCTGAATCCTCCTCTTTTCTCAGTTAAAACTTCCCAATCTCAGCCATTTTTCTCTAACGAAAAGTGGTAGAGAGGTTCTGAATCTTTCTTACTTTGTGTTATACTACAATATTTATTATGGCCCAAAGATTTCTTTAAGTGCTTTCTTCCAAATCTGTTTATTCCCCTTGAAGAATAAATGTGTCTTCTCATCATTTTTCATCTACAAAAGTAGATGTGCTTAGGAATATAAGAAACTAGAGTATATCAAGTTGGTCTATCAACATTGACCAGTAATAGCTTTTTAGACTATCAGGCAGGAATTTTTCCAGCCTTACTTAGAGAAGTCAGGTTTTCAACTTGTACCTTTCTGAATAAAAGTATGCAGCCTAATATTTTGCTACAGAGCTATCTCTCATTCCTCAGATTTAGCAAGTGTAATAGCATTGTGGTTAATAATATGCATAAAACATAGTGTCCTGATCTTATCGTTCTTTCTTTCAGAAAATTCAGGCATCTATATCAAATTGTATTGAACAATGCAACAGCCAAGAACTAAAGAGCCCTGCAGGATGGACAATTGACCAAAGAGATAGGCAGGCCATTGGTTTAATGATCAGCGAGTATAAAATACAGTTAGAAGAACTGAATCAAAAGATACAAGCCATTGAAACAGTTTTGCAAGATTTTGAAAGTTTTCTGGATTCCCTGAGACGTATTCAATGTTCTATGGATGCCTCTACATCGCTGAGCTGGTCTCCACAGTCAATGGAGGAGGTTTCTCACCTGGAGAAAGAGGCCAAGTCTCTAGATGAGAAATTGAAGCAACTTAATATCTATTTGGTAGAGGCTGAAAGCGATAAAAAGATGGGCTGTGAAGAGTTCGTAGCAGCTTTACTTGTAAAAGAATTCCCCTCTATTAGTTCTGAAGCAACTCAGAATCAAAAGACTGAAGAATTTTCCTTAAGGAATAATGAGCTATTTAAAAATCTTCAAGATATATATGATTCAATCAGTGTGATAGGCTTGAAGGACCCAACAATTCCTGCTATTTCACAAAGGTGAGAAAACTTTTTTTCATTAATTCTTAGATATGGTTGGGAATTATGGAAGGTGAAGCCCTTCTGGAAACTGGAAGTATTTTAAAATAATATAATGATAAAATACAACATAATAAAATACAACATAATGAATCTGAAAGATGCTTTTTCAGGAGACAACTGGACTTTCTTGTTTTTCTTTGAAGATGTTTCTCTTCTCAACCAAGAAGCTTCTTCAGCTCTAACAAGGAAGTCCAGTTGCCTCCTGAAAAAGCATCTTTGGGACAACCATTACCTGGATGACTGAGAATCTCTATAGACATCATAAATCTGAAATAAAGAATATCAGAATAGTCACAATGAAATTATAAGGTATCAACCTATTTTTTTCTCCTCATAATATAGGTTGAAGTTGCTTGATGAACTGTGGAAAAAGCTGGATCGCTGTGCTCCAGAAATGAAAGCCTTGAATGAGATTAGTCAATTTTCCCAGTTGCCAAAAGCCCAGGAGAATGAAGTCAGTCGGCAGTGGAAACTTACGCAGGACCTATGGAAGAAGACTAAAGTTGCCATTACGGAAAAGTAGGTCACAATTCTATACTTATATGGGCCTCCAAGGAAGTCCTGCTGGAATTCAATAAAACATACTTCTGAATAGATTTCATTAGGACTGTACTATATACTCTATATGCTGTTCTGCTATATTTCATGCAACTGTAGGCTGAAATATTACCCATCTTCACACGTTGCAATAAATTAGAGATAAATTATCACTCATGCTGGAACACATAACTTCCCTTTTCTATCTTCTTTAACTGGACGGTAAAGAAAAAAAATTATGTTGATCAAAATTATTAACTGTCAAACAAGTCAGTTATCGGAAGCCAAGAGCAAGCCATATTTTCTGCCTGTGGTTGTGGGAAAAATCAACCTGGAACTTTTGGTTAAAATACTATAAACAGACATGATATTCTTCTGATTAAAATCGGA
Source organism: Notechis scutatus (assembly GCF_049901735.1). Classification (NCBI taxonomy): domain Eukaryota; kingdom Metazoa; phylum Chordata; class Lepidosauria; order Squamata; family Elapidae; genus Notechis; species Notechis scutatus. Next base: position 312,896,474 of record NC_142009.1, on the reverse strand, counting down.
ATTCCGATTTTTTGGGAATCGCCCCCTTCCCCCCTTCTTCTCCTCCTTCCCCTCCCCTCGGAGGCCCCAGTCAGGAGTTGCTACCGCCGGCGCGGCTCTGCGTGGCTCTCCAGTCCGCGTTGCCTCAGGAAGGGAAAGGCAAAAGGAAGAGCCGCGGCGGCGCTTGCAACGGCAGCAGCGGCTCCTGGTTTTGCCTTTCCTTCCCGAGGCAACGCAGTGCGAGCGGAGGCCGGGCGGGCGGTGCAAGCGGCGGGCGGTGCGAGCGGTGCGAGTGGCGGGCGGGTGGGCGGGCGGTGTGAGCGGCGGGCAGGTGGGTGGTGCGAAGGGAGCTGGGCAGTGATTTCTTGGCGCGGTGGGGGGTCTCTTTGGCCGGCCCGATTTTTTTTTCAGAGGGGAATATCATGCCTGTATAAAAATAAAATGATGAAAAATGTGACCAGAAATTGAAAAAAGAACATTATTTTTGAAAGAAAAATGTATACACAAGCAATATATTGTATTTAACAAGTGTGTTGACTTGTTCATAGAAAGCCAGAATTCTCATGAATCCTGGCTGGGTCAGTTCTCTTACTTGGAAGTATATTACAATTTTTAAATGATAACCTGACACTACATCAGGGGTGGGCAAACTTTTTGGCTCGGGGCCGCATTGACTTTTAAAATTTGACAGACGGGCCGGGTCAGCACAAGATTTTTTGGGAATCACCCCCTTCCCCCCTCTTCTCCTCCTTCCTCCCCTCGGAGGCCCCCTGAGTCAGGAGTTGCTACCGCCGGCGCGCTCAGCGCGGCTCAGTACCGCGTTGCCTCGGGAAGGGAAAGGCAAAAAGGAAGAGCCGCAGCGGTGCTTTGCAACGGGAGCAGCGGCACCGGAGGCTCAGGCTCAGCGGCTCCTGGTTTTGCCTTTTCCTTCCCAAGGCAACGCGGGACTGGAGCCGCGCGGAGCTGCGGCTGCGGCTGCCCCAGCCAGACACCTGAGCGGAGCCCGGGCGGAACTGCCTGTTGCTGCTGCCGGAGCACCGCCGGGTTGCCTCCTCCAAGCAGCTCGCCCGCTCACGGGCTTCCCCTCCGCCACACGGCTCGGGGCCAGGCACGGCGCCCGCGAGTTAAAAGGAAGCCGAAAGTTGCTGGGAAGTTGCTCGGGTGCTGGGAGCAGGCTTTTAAAGTGCCGCCCGAGCAAAGTTTAAGCAGCCCGCCCGCCGGGCGGAACCCTTCCCGCTCCTCAGCGGGAAGATGCTCCAGCCCGGAAAAAAAGGGGGATCGGCGGGGACTCACCTTCGGAGAGGTCGCACTCGAAGGTGATTTCGAACTCCCAGCCGAGGCCTTTGCAAAGTTCTTTTCTTTCCTACCCCGAGAGCGCTCCGCACTGTTTTGCAGCTTTGGGGGCCATGCGGCACAGGGCAATACGCCACCCCAGCGATTTTTTTTCAGGGCGGGCCGGATTGGACAGACCAACAGGCCGGATGTGGCCCGCGGGCCGTAGTTTGCCCACCCCTGCACTACATGACTGAATTTTAGTTTGTGTAAGAAACTCTCTATGTTGGTAAGAAAGTAGAATGTCAGAGAATTAAAAATTTTCACTATGAAAGAATGAAAACTCCTCCTCCTAGCATTCTAAGTGAAAGAGTCCAAGAAGGGATCTCCTACTTCGATATTCTGAAATGGCCATTCTTATCGTCTCCTTGCTCACTTTGTATATTTGTTTTTATAATATTTATTTTAAATATGGACTGTTATATTTTTATGTGTTGTTTTCATATTTATGGTTTTATTTGATTGTTGTATGTTGTTCAGAGTCACTTTTAGAAAGATGAGCAGCTTTAAAAATTTGATCAATACATACAATGTAGGCATTATGCTGCCAGTGATGTATACAGGTAGTCCTCATTTAGTGACTGCCTTGTTTAGTAACCATTTGCAGTTACAACTGTGATGAAAAAAACACTTTGTAATCTATTCTTGCCTTTAGGATTTTTACAGACCTGTAAGCTGAAATAAGATCATAAGTACAGTTGTGTGTTCATTTAACAACTGCCTTGCATAATGACCAAGTTGCTAGTCCCAATTGTGGGAGACATAGTCTCTTTTTCTCTTTACGTGGTCAGTTATCTTCATAATAAACTGATGCCAATTGTCATAGACATCTATTATAACTAGAACAGCAGCTTAGGAGTGGGCGATGCAAAACTGAAAATAAGTTAAACTCCTCTCCTTATGTAGTATGATTCTAATTTTAATTTTCCTCTAAGATGGTATATGAAACTATGAAAGAATATTCCTGCATTTAATCCCTAGTCTGTCCTAAAGTCTACTAATTCTTTTCCTCCTTTTTGTGAAAGCTTAGTTACTTTGGAGTTGAATGGGCATACTGGATTCCATGACATGTTCATAATCATTGAAAAATAAGGTTTTCTAATTTTAGACAGGTGTATAAATGTCTTCAATTTTCTTTTGGCTTTGTTCCCTTCTATAGGCGTGAGTACTGTAAAAGCACAATGGAACTCTTGAAGCAATATCAAAGCTGCAAAACCTGTTTGACTAGCATTATTCTGAAGCAAGAAAATGCCCTATCACAGCAAGTTTCTTACATGGGAAAAGAAAACCTGCAGAAGATAATTGCTAAGGTGAAGGTTTAGGGAATTTTTCTACATATGAAACCATTTCCTTGGTTCTCTGCAAACGATCAATGCCCTGTAGCATTCAGTGATGGGCATGGGACATAATGCATTGACAACTGGAAGTCTTTAAACAAAGACCTAGAAATTAGTCATAAGTATTTTTTCCTCCTTCTTATTTATTTATTTGGTTTGTCAATTGCTTACAAGATAATAGGTATAAGTAAAAACATAGTTATGAATACATGGATACATATAAGAAAAATAAAAGAAACAATAGGACAGGGACGGTAGGCATGTTGGTGCGCTTATGCACGCCCCCTACAGACCTCTTAGGAAAGGGGTGAGGTCAATAGGAGAAAGTCTATGGTTAAAGTTTTTGGGGTTTGGGGAAGAAACCACAGAGTCAGGTAGAGTATTCCAGACATTGACCACTCTGTTGCTGAAGTCGTATTTCCTGCAATCAAGTTTGGTGCGATTAACCTTGAGTTTGTATCTATTGTTTGCTCTTGTGTTGTTATGGTTGAAGCTGAAGTATTCATTGACAGGTAGGACATTGCTATGTATGATTTTATATACAATATACTTTACTTAGATCGGACTGAAGGTGGCGTAGTTCTAGCTTTTCTAGGTCTAGAATTTCGAGTCTGGTGGCATAAGGTATTCTGCAACGAGTAGAGGAGTGGAGAACTCTTCTTGTGTTAACTGTGTTAATATCAGATACATAATGTGGGTTCCAGACTGATGAGCTGTATTCAAGTATTGGTCTAGCAAATGTTTTGTATGCTCTAGTTATTAGTGTGATATTACCAGAGAAAAAGCTACGTAGGATTAGGTTAACAACTCTTAATGCCTTTTTGGCTATGTAGTTACAATGGGCTCTAGCACTTAGATCATTTGAGATGAGTACTCCAAGATCCTTGACAGAGTTTGGATCATCAACAATGTCTTGACTATTCAGCCTGTATTTTATTTTCTGATTTTTTTTTTGCCAATATGTAGGACAGAGGATTTATTTGTTGAGATTTGAAGTTGCCATTTGTTTGACCATTCTGATACATAGTCAAGGTCTTTTTGAAGGGTACCAGTATTGTCTGTGATGTTGAATAGCTGTACATCATCAGCGAAGAGAACACAGTTGCTCTTGATATGATCACAGAGGTCATTTACGTAGAGTATGAAAAGAGTTGGTCCTAGAACACTGCCTTGGGGGACACCACTGTTGACAGGTACAGAATTTGATAGAACGCTCCCAATTTTGACCATTTGTTGTCTGTTTGACAGGAATGCTTCTATCCAGTTATGCAGGTGTCCTGAGATACAGTAAGATTTTAGTTTCAGGAGTAGTTTGTTGTGTACCACTGAATCAAAGGCTTTACAGAAGTCTATGTAGATTGCGTCTATTGCTTTGCCCTGATTGAGTTGTGTAGTCCATATGTTTTTGCAGTGTAAGAGTTGCAGATTACATGATAGCTTTTTCCTGAAACCAAATTGTTTATTAGAGAGTAGGTAGTTTGTTTGTAAGTGGAGGATGATGGATTGGTTAATAATTGATTCCATGACTTTACAGGTGACGCAGCATAAAGAGATTGGTCTGTAATTTTCAACTAGGCTGGGATCTCCCTTTTTGAAGATTTTTTGAAGATGGGCATGACCGTGGCTTGTGACCATAGTTTTGGCAAGGAGCTGGTCCTGAAAGATTTTTCAAAGATTATGCTTAGAGGTTTGGTTATCGCAGTGGGTAGCTTTTTTAAGAAGTAGGCACATATTCCATCTGGTCCAATAAATAGAGATGGTTTTAGATTGCATAGTGCTTTTTCAACATTATCTTCTGTAAAACTGATAAGTATTAGATCATTGTAGTTGTCTGTGGTTCGACTAGGAAATACTGGGCATGATCCATTGCTGTTTACAAATACTGAGCCAAAGAATGTTGGCTTTAATAGTGTCATCGTTGCAGTCTTTACCATTAGGTCCTTTCAGGGGTGGTATGGACATTGAGTCTTTTAGTTTGTTGTTTACAAAACTGTAGAAAGTGCAGGTGGAATTGGTGCGTAGGAGGTTTTCCTCTTGTTTAATGTGATAATTGGTGCATTCAGTCTTTATCTGGTGGCATAAATTTTTGCACCGACTTTTGAAGTTGGCAAAGTGACCAGATTTGTTTTTCCGCCAAAGTGATCTCTTTTTGGATTGAAGCTTCCTTATTGTTATGGGTAATCTGTTTTTTTCTTATTTTTGGAGTTGTTATTGGTACATATAGCTTGATGACTTGTTTGACTTCAAGTGAAAATATGTTGTAATGGTCTTCAACAGTATTGCATCTAGTGAATAGAAATTGCCAATCAAGGGATGAGAGATCGTTGTCTGTAAGATCATAGCTGCCTTTTTTGAAGTTATAATTGGGGATCACATTGTTGTGTTGATTTTTGTGTGGACGTATGTTGAGATAAAAGTCAATAATGCTGTGGTCACTGTTGGAAAAGGGTTTTTTAATTTGCATTCCATAAATTGAATTCAAACTATTGCAGAAGATCAGATCGATCAATTCGATTCAATGCTGATACTGCATTAAAACACAGCTGTAATGTTTTAAGTGCATCATCAGTTATATACTGCTTTAGGTATATCATCAGAGGTGGTATTCAGCAGGTTCTGACCAGTTCTGGACAACTGGTAGTGGAAATTTTGAGTTGTTTGGAGAACCGGCAAATACCACCTCTGACTGGAGGTTTTACAGTATCCTTCCCCTGCCACATCCACCAAGCCATGCCCACAGAACTGGTAGTAAAAAAAATTGAATCCCACCACTGTATATCATCAATTGACACAAAGGTCTAATCCCTAGTCATGAAACTCTATAACGTCCTCAGTTCAGAGTGTTATCCTCAATTTGAGCTGCCAGTGTCTGGCTCAAGAACATTATGTTTGATAGGCTGAAACTGTGCCTTACTTTTTGGTCTGTTGCTGCCTATCCAGTGCAGCTAGTAACTTACAGATTCATATTGAATAATGATAAAATCCTAATAATCCTACTCTAGGAGTGTGTATAGCATGTTCTAATGAAATGGGAATTACGAATCCATGCAGATTACAGTCCAGAGATGCATTGTTTGGTGCCCTTTGGCTAATACCTATTAAGTGCCAATTGCATCTGCTGTAGATGCAATCGGAAAACAAATCTTCTCTGCTATGGAACACCGTCTTCTTAGCAGTGATTCATTGGAGAAACTCCACCTGTATACAGTGTTGCCATCAACACTTCATGGGGAGATAGGAGACAAAAATCCCAAGCCAACAATTTTTGGGCTTCTTCCAGGCCTCATCCTGCAAGTGTTGAGATTTTTTAGCTGTTACCATGTCTATAGGCAAAGTTCCCTGTGGATTAAGATACAGATAAGTTTGATGGAAAGTGCTTACTGTAGAATAGAAGAATTGCTCACAGATACCCAACTTTCCATAAATCATGAAATATACCTCTGAAACAAGATGTTAATAGAGGTAGCCCTTAACTTATTACCTCAATTGAGTCCAAAATTTCCTTTGCTAAGTGAGACTTTGTTCAGTGGATTTTGCCTTATTTTATGACTTTGCTTGTTCAGTGGATCACCACAGTTATTAAGTTAGTAACACAGTTGTTAAGTGAATCTGGCTTTCCCATTGACTTTGCATGTCAGAAGGTCGCAAAAGTTCACATGATTCATGGGGATGCTGCAATGGTCATAAGTCACTTTTTTCAGTGCCATTGTAACTTCAAACAGTCACTAAATGAACTGTTGTAAAGTGAGGACTACTTGTTTAGGATATTTGAGTATGTCAATATTTCCATGCTTGAATGGGAAGCAAAGTTTATCAATAGGCAACAATGTCAACGTTAACTAAATATATAAAGCAGGGCTGTCAATCTCCAAGCCCATGGGCCGGATGCGTCACATGCTGGCCACACCCATGCCTGGTTTAGCAAAGGGGGAAAAAGTCCTGATACGTCATGTGATGCTGCTGTGACGACATGAGTTTGACACCCCAATATAAAGAAAAGAGATGATTCAGAATTCAATAATACATTTTTGTTACATTACCTTCCTTGAAAATTTAACTTCACCTCAAAGAGGACTTGAAATGGGTCATTCCATTTCAGAAGAATCTTGACATCTCTTTCTGTGTCTGTTACTTAAATAAAGGCCTAAAGATTTATCATTCCTGGTCTTTTAGGATTCTCCCCAACTTATGTATAATGTAATTAATAATAAGAGTCAGAATCCAAATACTTATGTGTGATATATCTTTCCTTTCTGCCAAGGTTGTTTTATTTGGATTCAACAATGCCATGAGCATTCTCTCACACATCAAGTGCAATATTTCCAGTTTATTAATTCACAGGTGCAAAGAGAGGGTCCTTAGCTTTTTTTTTAGCCTTTTTTTAAAGGGTATTGGCACACAGGTCTGCCATGTCGTTCCTTATCTGGCTCAATTCTGTATTGACATTTCTAAGGAAAGAAATTGGTCAGAATTCTCCCCCCCCCCCAAAAAAAGTATGCAGAGTTTCATGCTTATTTTTTTCTGTTAGGAGAATAAGAGGACCAGTTGTCTATCATCTGTTGCTTCAAAACCTTTGTCCTTTTTTCTCATTGTCTAGCTGGATGTACTAAAAACAGAGTATTGTCTGACAGGGAACAAAGCTGTCATTAACAAAAGCTTTATAATTGCCAAGTAGTAAAGGTCAATGATCCACTGCCTGTGTTTATGTGTTTTGGGGGCATAAAAGAGCCACTTCGGAAGCCCAAAGTGGAAAATAAAAATGACATTTTGCAAGTTTCAGAGACGCAGATTTGGTGACACAATTCTATAAATTAAAATGGGTGATTTATTTTGGGAAACAACTGTAGTTATCGAAGGAAATATTGCATTACCTGAAAAACAGTGTTTACTATTTTATATAGCAAAAGTCCCCAAACTTTTGGGCACCAGGTATCGGTTCTGCGGTGAGAGTTTTTTTTTGTGGACTGGAGGGAGTGTGGTTTCATGTGCTGCCTTCATCCCATGGATGGAGTTTCACTTGTTTGCAGAGCCCAGTTACTGGCATACCGCTGACTGGTGCCGGTCATGGACCGGGGGTTGGGGATCCCTATTATGTAGAACAAAATATTTGAGGTTTGATTTGCCATCAATAATCCTGTTCTCAACATAGTTTTGACAGTATAATTCAATATTATATGAACAGTATATGGAAAATGTATGAGAGGAGAATTGCAAGTCCATATATTTGAAAAGAAGATGAATAAACAAATTAACCTGAGATATTGCTATTGTGCAAGTTAATGAGTGCATTTGCATAAAAGCAAAGCAGAATATTGCAGAAGATTTAAAATATTTGAATAGACTTAATTCTTGTTAAAAAATAATTGAATTTTTTAAAACTTGGAAAATTCATATTAAAGCACAGCTCCATGACTTTTTTTCCTCATTCTTGTTTTATGCTGAAACGAATATAAATATTGAAAATCAAAGGCAATGCATTCTCTCTCCTTTTCCATTTTGATAAGTTTCTTACTCTTTAGAATTTCCCACAAATGCAACAGATTTGTTCTTAAATGGATTTTCTCATCTTTTCATAGGTTAACATGGCAAAGGAGGAATTTAACAGTTACTCTGAAGATGTTGATAGATTAAACCAAATGTGCAAAAATCTTCAGTCTCAAGTGAACAAAATGAAGAGTTTTGAGGAGCCCCCATTTGAGAATGAGGCTAATGCTATTGTGGACCGATGGCTGGATGTATGTTATATAAACTAACTATAAGGATTTTCCAAATTATCATTCATTGTAATAATTAATTTTGACTTCCAAATATTATTCAAAGTCAATTAAATTAAATTTAGCATGATGAAGAACCCAAAAGGAGGGAAATTTGAGTTATAATTGGAGCATGTTTAATACAAAATGGGACTCAAAGAAATGCATATTTTTATTGGGTACCACAAGGAAATTCTTGTTGAAGATAATTCTCAAAGATGTAAACAAACAAGCAATATTATGTCGTGCTGTTTATATTGCTTAGCGCTCCCAGGAGTTTTTCTATGAGTGCAGATATTAAGAATGTCTTACTTCAATGCTTTAAAAAGATAGAGAAGAATATTGACTGCTGAATGAATATGCCCAGGCAGTTCCTAACTAAAACCAGTTAGGACACATTATTGGAAGAAGATTCCATCTAATAAACCAAGCCACCTTGCCAAACCTGTTTCTAGAGTCTGGAGAGCTATTGTGATCTTTGATATGATAATATTTAAAGCCATATTTAGCAAGAAATTGGCTGTATCCCATGGGAATGTTGGATTACTTCCCTCCCCTTATTTGTTTCTGTGTCTGGCTTCATTTTACCTTGCCTCTCTTCATGTTCTTACTTGATTAGAAAGCTTTATGTTCTGTTTCTTTCTTTTTTGGGGGAAAACATAATTCCCTCTTCCAGATCAATGAGCGGACTGAAAGCTATTGTGAAAACCTGGAAAGAGCTCTGGCTTTATGGGACAAGCTTCTTGACTTATCCAGTTTGATTGACGAATGGTCAGATGAAGTGCAGAAGAACTTAGAAGATGGGAATGTGACTGAAAAGAAATTGGAAGAATTGGAGGTATGGTTGATAGGGATTATTTGTTATTCTGTAATTGCAGGCAACTTTTTCTAAACTAGATGAATAATGGGACAATGCTGTCATGCTCTGATTCAAGATATAAAATTCTGATCTTTTTTTCTTCCTCCTTGTTCTCTCTTCCATAGTGCCAGCATTTCTGCCATTTTTTCATTTACTTATTGATCACCACAAACACTGCCTTCGGGATGCTTCTTTTATATACATCCCATGTAATATACTGGCTTTCTTCTCCTCTGCTTGAATGCAATGATAGATTCATTCATAAAATACCTTTATGAGATGCAGATATGAAAAAGATACATTTAAAAAGCTATTTTTATCATGAAAAGGGAATTTTAATCAAAATGATAGTAGATTTTGAACAAAATTTAATATGAGATCTTCAAAACCCTTACCATTCTTATGTTAAGATGCAGCCTGTTCTAGAAAGGAATAGGAATCCATTGCAAATAATGTGTCTGTCATGAGAAAGCTCTTTTATTTTCAGTCAAATCACTCCCTTATATTGTTCAGTATTACCTACATTAGCTTTATAGGAGGTAATCATCACTGGTAATCAGTCTAGAGGGGTTACATGGGTATTCTGAATTTGTTCATAACTGCTTATGCCATTGCATTTTGGCCCAGTTGCTGCTTCCTAGCGATCTTCAAGGGCAGCGGATTATGACTTCTACTCAATACTAACTGGTAAAATAAAATTTACAATTGGATAGTTTGTACATAATCTGTTTTCTGTATCTTCTCAGGCCGATGTCCTGTTCCAAGAAAAAGAGTTAGAGAAATTTGATACACAGGTGGATGAAATTCAGGATCTTCTTAACAGCAGTGAACCCCCACTTGAACTACAGGTGAAAGAGGAGGAATAACAAGAATTATGATTGTGGTTGATATAATAGGCCTGCCTATCTTTGTTGTCCAAAAAAGATTTTCTATGCCTTCGTATTGCCTTGCAATAATGAAAATAAAACACAATTGTAAAGGTCTCTTTTGCCATCAGGTCTGACCCACTGCTTTAATTGGACAGTGCAGGGTAATTACTACTTCAGCTAATATTCAATATCACATCTCTTAGTTTCCTCTCCTCGACCAAGTATGTAGGAGAAGATGAAAGAAGGCAAATGTCTTCTATTCTGTTACTTTTCTTCAAGCTGACTATCTGATATTGACTCAAAGTGCTGTGATATTTTGGAAGTAACCGAATCTTTGGTGCCAGTTTCTGAGCTATGTTACCAGATTACAACCACTAAGATACAAACGGGTGCTATCTGATTGTTCATTACATCTAGAGGTCAAGATGTATTATGTTTCTCCTTGAGTCCTATGAAGAAGGTTCTTTTTTCCCCTTTCACTCATAAGAAGGTCTAGTTCTCTCTAGATGACTATAGGAAGAAAACCCCAAGAAGACCCCATTCCTTGCTGTTTAACTTCAAGGGACAAAGATTGAGTTGGTCAGTAATTAGCTAGGCTGAAAATGGTCGCATCTAATGGTTTTAACAGTGAGATGCAGTAGCTCTAATTCACCTATTTTTTTTCCTCTTAGTCATCTCAATTGAGATTAAAAGGATTGGGACATCTGTGTCCACTCTTAAGAAATGGAAATTTCTGGAAACTTGCCTTGCCAGAAGTGCCTGAAATCATGAAAACCTATAAGTGTGCTTGTGCATCAGTATGTACATCTGTGTGTGTTTGGAAAGTGCCTTCCTCATAAATATTTGAGTATCTGTGTAGAAGGGGAAACTTCTCATCATCCTCTCTGTGTTGCATGTCACGAAAGAGTATAACACTAATAAAGATACTTAGCACCTAAATTTAACATTCTGGGGAGGGAGGACTGCAACAAAACATTTGCACAACTTTTACAACATCCTTTGCAGGCCATGAAAGAAGGGAAATATTTTCAGTGACGTTCTCAAGAAAATGATAGAAATATTCTACCGAAGTTACAGGGAAATTATTTGAATAAGAGTGGTAGTGCATAGTAGAAATGATTTTTCTGAAGGAAGAAATATTCTGTCCTGAAGCACATATATTGTTGCTTCTGGCAGTGATTGTTGTCCCTAATTAGTTGTGATGTAGTTGGTCAACATCTCATTTGAATGCTAGGTTATGATACAACATGTTTCCAAACATATTATTATGAAAACAAACTTAATTACAACACAGTTCTCTGAAGACAGGTTCCAGCATGAGTCGAAAGCTTGGAAGACAAAACCTCTGGTCCTGGTGACCGACCCAGACTGGATCCTGCAATATTATCCTGGGACACATGTATTTGCCTTCATTTGTTAATTACAACTGGTTTTCTTGATTTAATTCTCTGAAACAAAACTCACTAAATGATAAGATTTTGTGTTGGAGTGAAGGAAATTTACACTGTAATGTTATCATGAAGACATTGTTACTAGCTATGAACATGGAATGCCTTTTTCAGTAACAACTAGTTTCAACCTTTTAAATAAATTTTGGGTATACCTAAAATATGAGATGTATTTATCAATTCCTGCAAAAAAAGAAGGAAATTGTAATTTAAAGGCAGATACGTATAGCAATATTTCTCCCAAATGTGTACTAAAATAGTCAATGAGAACTTATATCCCAAGACAGTAGCTCTGTTGAATTCCACTGTATAGTGCAGTGCTGGTACGGTGTTGGGGGTTTTCAATTCAATGTGTGGAGTGTGAAGGGTGTGTGTTTGTGTTTATTTTCACAGTCATGATGTGCACTGAAGGTGATTGATTTCGTTGTATGAGGTGCAATGACAATAAACTAAACTAAACTAAACTAAGTTGGCATCTGGTTTTCTCCTTTTCAGGTTATTAAATCTTCTCTTTTGAACAAAATGGAGCTAATAAGAAAGCGTTTACCAAATAAGTCAGAACCTATAGAACTCAAGGGCAGTACAACAGAGCTGAAAGGAGACCTTGATCTTGCCAAGACTCAAATCGGAATGACAGAATCGCTTCTGGAAGCTTTATCTCCCTCTGATACCTTGGAGATTTTTACAAAATTGGAGGTACTTCAGACATGTACAACAGCATAAAGAAGCATCTTTAGTTTGTTTGACAAGGTGGATGATATTCCACCTGAAGATAATACTTCGAACTGCTCTTACAATGACATAATGATGGAATTTCAATGGTTGGTTCAGATATCACAGGACTTTGAGCGGGATCAGAAAATTAGGAGCTCCATCACTCTCTTCCATGTGAATTTCCCATATTCCATTCTCCTGCTGCCTTTCACAGTAGTTAAAAATTATGTCAATGTCAGTCTCAACCATGATTAATATGAACCAGGATTCAGAGAGTTTGTACAAAATATTAAACCATAATGGATGGACATATAAGTAAAAAAAAAACCAGTGTACATAGGTTTAGCACAATCTAGTTATACTTGGACAAGATTCACACATAAATATTAAGCCCTAATGTGATTTTTGAATAGTGTTATGTCATAGTTGGGTTATTGTAACTTATTCAGCAAGCTTTTGTTTGCAATATATGTGAACATAACATAATATAACCTGAGGTACAAATTTCAAAAACTTATTAAAAACAAAATCCAATCACATTTACTTCTGTCAGCATTGCCAAATTATTACATTTGGACATTGGTAATTGTATATTTATATGATTGCTATTATTTATAACTATGCAGAGTTTTAAATTCAGTAGGGAAAGGAGTGATGCAGAGCCTGTGGAGATAGATAGATAGATAGATAGATAGATAGATAGATAGATAGATAGATAGATAGATGGATAGATGATAGATAGATAGATAAAATACTTTATTGGCCAAGTGTGACTGGACACACAAGGAATTTGTCTTGGTGTAAATACTCTCAGTATACATAAAAGAAAAGATACATTCAAGAGTCGAAAATCATAAGGTGCGACACTTAATGATAGTCATAGGGTGCAATAAGCAATCAAATCATACTAGGAAACAGTCAATATAAATCGTAATTATACAAGCGACAGAGTTACAGTCCTACAGTCACAAGTGGGAAGGGATGGGTGGTAAGGAGTGATGACAAGATTAACAGTAATAGTAGTGCAGACTTTGTAATAGTTGAACAGGGTTGAGGGAGTTATTTGTTTAGCAGAGTGATGGCTTTCGGGAAAAAACTGTCTTTGTGTCTAGTTCTGGTGTGCAATGCTCTATAGCATCGTTTTGAGGGAAGGAGTTGAAACAGTTTATATCCGGGATGTGAGGAATCTGTAAATATTTTCACAGCCCTCTTTTTGGCTCGTGCAGTATACAGGTCCTCGATTGAAGGCAGGTGGGTAGTAATTGTTTTTTCTGCAGTCCTAATTACCCTCTGAACTCTGTGTCTGTCCTGTTGGGTTGCAGAACCAAACCAGACAGTTATAAAGGTGCAGATTCCTCTGTAGAACTGAATCAGCAGCTCCTTGGGCAGTTTGAGCTTTCTGAGTTGGCGCAGAAAGAACATTCTTTGTTGTGCTTTTTTGATGACGTTTTTGATGTTAGGTGTCCATTTTAGGTCATGTGATATACTAGAACCTAGAAATTTGAAAGTCTCTACTGTTGATACTATGTTGTCTAGTATTGTAAGAGGTGGTAGTATGGGAGGGTTTCTTCTAAAGTCTACCACCATTTCTATGGTTTTGAGTGTATTCAGTTCCAGATTGTTCCAGTTACACCACGAGGCTTGTTATATAACCTCCTGTCTGTATGCAGATTCTTCGCTGTCTCGAATGAGACCAATCACTGTTGTGTCATCAGAAAACTTCAGTATTTTAACAGATGGATCGTTTGAGATGCAGTCATTGGCATATAGGGAGAAGAGAAGTAGGGAAGCACACAGCCTTGGGGGACCCCTGTACTGATTGTACAGCTATCGGATGTGATTCCACCTAGCTTCACCTGCTGCTTCCTGTCTGTTAGGAAGCTTATGATCCACTTACAAATGTGTTCAGGTACTGCTAGTTGGTTTAATTTACTTAGAAGAGTGTCTGGAATGATGGTATTGAATGCTGAACTGAAGTCTACAAAGAGGACCCTCGCGTAGGTATTTGGAGATTCAAGGTGTTGTAGGATGTAATGCAGAACCATGTTAACAGCATCATCTGTCGATCTATTTGCTCGGTATGCAAACTGCATGGTATGCAAACTGCAGCGGATCCGTGATGGTTTTCAGATGGGACAACACAAGTCTTTCAAAGATTTTCATAACCACAGATATTAGAGCAACTGGTCTGTAGTCATTTAGTTCCTTGATGGAGGGCTTCTTTGCAGTGGTGGTATTCAAAAACTTTTACTACCGGTTCTGTGGGCATGGCTTGGTGGGTGTGGCCATGTGACTGGGTGGGCATGGCTTTTTTGCAGCTCCCACCCGTTTTTGGGAGCTTCTTAGCCACAGAGGAGCCTCTGTGGGGGGGGGGGGCGTTTTTGCTCCCCTAAGGCTCCTCTGGGGCTCTGGAAGGCAAAACATGGAGGGGGGGCTGAGCTCCTCCCTCCATTTTTTGCCTTCCTGGGCCTCAGCAAGGGGAATCCCGGCACAGCTGATCTATGCACAGCTGATTATCGGGAGGGAAAAAAAGAAATACATACCTTAGGCAAATGTCAGGCAGGTGGGCGGGGTGAGCGAGCATCAGGCGGGAGGGCAATCGGGTGGGGGGGCGTGGCCAGCCAGAACTTACTACCGGTTCGGCGACCCGCGCCAAATTCTTCCTACCAGTTCACCCGATCTGGTGCAAACCAGCTGAATACCACCATTGCTTCTTTGGCACTGGGATGATGGTAGAGCACTTGAAGCAGGAAGGAACATAGCACATCTCTAGTTATCTATTGAAGATTTGGGTGAAGATGGGGGCCAATTGGTCAGCACAGACTTAAGCAAGAAGGAGTTATCTTGTCTGGCCCTGGCTTTTGTCTGTGAAATAGATCTTGCACTTCTTTTTCTGTGATCACCAGAGGTTGTGAACCCAATGGGTTGGGGCCAGTTGTAGGAGGCTTGGCTGTTGTTGGTGTGTTTGAGATGTAGGTTGTGGAGATAGGTGGCTGTAGTTTCCTTTCAAACCTGCAGTAAAACACATTCAGGTCATCTGCTAGTTGTTGATTTCCTTCTGCCTGGGAAGGAGGTTTGCTGAAGCCAGTGATGTTTTTAAGAGTTTTCCACATCTTTGCTGGTTCATTTGTTGAGAACTGATTCCTTAACTTTTCTGAGTAGCTTCTTTTTGCTGCTCTGATCTCTCTTGTTAATATGTTTCTGGCCTGGTTGTATAGCATTCTGTCACCTTTTCTGTAGGCTTCCTCTTTGTAGCTGCTTAAGTTTAGCTGTGAACCAAGGTTTATTGTTACTATATATTTGTAGGTTCCTTGTTGGTAAAAGATCATATCTTTTGTCATATTTTTAAATAAAATGTGTCAGATCTGCCCCAACTTAGACATTTTGGAAACAAAGACCCTTGATTTCATTTGACTGAAATGATTGAATTTGAAATTGAGATTGAAACTAAAGTTAAGTGGTTGCAGCAAAAGTAAAGCTAGATCTGAATATTCCTACAGAAAGGTTATACTTTCCCCCCTTTCCTTTGCCCTCCCCCCTTGACCAATCCATCAGTGACCAATAGGATGCCTTTTGGATGTTTTGGGAACAGCTTGGATGTTTGGCACATCTCATTACAGTTTCACATTTGGTTCCCAGGTCAGGTGTCCTTGGAGGCTGGTTCATTCTGGTTCCCTTGCAATTTATGGCTGACTGGTTCATTCCCCCTTCCTTATAATTTATGGCAGGATGCTGTTTTCCTGGATTCTGTATGAGCCCAGGAAAAGATGCAAGTTCTTTTAAAAGATGCTAACAAATGTCATCCTTAATATTCCTGATTTCCTTGACTTTCTAGGACTTAGCTTACCAAAATTATTTCCATATAGGTTTTCTGACAACACGTAAATGATATTCCCTTTCTTATTTAGGAAATACATCAGAAGATTCTTCATCAAAAACAACATGTGAAATTGCTTCAGAAAGAGACAGGCTATCTGAACCCTGATGTTATTGAGTTAAAGAAGCTGCTGACAAGTATCACTGACTTATTTAATTCAAAAAAACAAATATTTCAGGATCACTTTACAACTCTCTTAAATTGTGAGTGAAAAGTTATTATTTTTTCTTAAGTTGCCAATTTTAAGCTGTCTCTGTTTTCTTTAAAAGCAAATTTTAACTGGGGAAAATAGTCTGAATTGACAATTGCTTTATGTAAAAGTGTTTTCGAGCCACAGAAAGAAACAGAATATGATACTTAAACTGTTTAGAAACATTCATGAAGTAACTACTTCAAATTTTTATATAGTTAAAATATAGTTACTATAGTAAGCATATAGTAATATCGATTTGTAACTTAATTTTAAAGATATAATTGTGTGGAGGGAAAACTGCCTCCTTTTTCAAATTGCTTTAAATATCTATACCTATAATTATTTTTCAGTGTAAAATAATTCTTATTGAAGGATTTTCAATTTTTCTGATTGATACTTCAATTTGTAAAGGCTTTTCATCCAAGGCCCAAGAGGAGCCCAACAATGATAGAGCTAATTGCTTTGATTCAAATAATGAAGCCCTTTGTCTCTTCATCCTACTCATCTTTTTTTATATATATATTTTAAATTGCATCTTCCTACAGACCAGTGTAAGCGTTTTGATGATTGGTTCAGCAATGTACAGATCTCTCTGGAAGAGTGTTTTGACTCCTCTGAAACAAAAGAGATGGCAGAAAAGAAAATTCATCAACTAATAGTAAGGCATAAGACTGCTAATTGTGTTGACTACTTTCCTTCATGATTCTTCAGATTTTAAATAAATTAGCCCTGTTTTTCTCACATTAAAAATGAGGGTGCATTTTAGTTTCACATATTCTATATGTGATAAACGGTAGATTCATCTTCTAGGAGAAGGGAAACTCTGATTTCAAACCTCCACTGCCTTGTGGTTATATCTATTATTGGAAAAGGCTTCAGGAGTCAACCTCCAGGTAAAATCCGGAGCCCGAGTCCTGAAAGCAGTTCGTGACTCTGTACAATCACGTTCTGGTAACTCCTGCAACGCAGCTGGAACTAATTGTATTGGCTCTGCCGTTCCATTAGACTATTTCAGTGACATGGAGAGGGGGGATCTGCTGCTTGGGTGGCAGTTTATCTTCCATATTAAAGTACCGAGGCCTTGTGCTCTGGAGAGGACACACCAGCTTTGCGTACAGCATTGAAACAACACGGGAAGTGGCAGTTACCGGTTTCATAGTACAATACCATAGTCTCTTGAGACTGAAGGATGCCAATTCAATTCATTCTGTATTGTGTGTTCTTTTAGAATACGAAAGAGCAGAATTAGTTAAATAGATTAAAGTTGTGATATGTAAATGTAGTGTGGAGAAACGAGAAGTTTCATAGCATTTCCTTCTTAGTAAATTCGCCTTGGAGAGCAATGTAAGGCTTGGCTACTCGATCTGGGTTGCAAATTCTGAATAACCATGAATGGCAATCAAAATATCTAGAAAATTTGAATTCTGCACTACTATCTTGAGTTATCCAGATTTTTGCAGCCCCTATCTGATGATCCTGGTAAAGCTATGGTTCTAGAAACATTTTACCATAACTTACTTCTGTAATAGACCATTGACACTTCAATAGACTGATACATAACCTAGTTTAATTTTTGATGCAGTCTGTGGAAGGCAAATACATTCTTAGAATGTACAACTTCCATCTGAGAGAAAGAAGGGGGGTTTAAATCAGTGTATGTTATGCATTTTTCTAATTTTATCTTTCCTTTTGCTATATTTTTAATCTGTCATTCCTCCAAAGTTGTCCGACAAATAATACATAGTCTTTTTATCTTTAAAATTTTATCTATTGAAAGGTAACTATGACTGTAAGGTAGTTCATGAGTTGGCTGTTATGGATAAGTGGGATTTTAAAACTGAGTCTCCCTGGCCCAAATCATATATTTTAATTACCTAATTTCATTGACTAATTTTATGTAAATTTAATTAATTGACTTAGTAATGAGTCAGTTATGTTGGCCTTTTAGGAGCCTTAAAACCTGGCTCTTCTCTTGGGTTTTAGGTTCAGGATGTTAGTCGAGCCTAGTTTGTGGTTTTTGCCTTGTGCTATTTGAGGAGTTGATTATTTTTACTTATTATCTTTTATTGTCTTTTCTACTGTGTTATATTTGATTCAGATGGGTGACAGTATTCATTTCAGTCTTGAAGTGTATCAAGATTGGAATAGTAAATCATGAAACAGAGGAATAATTTTCTTCTATGAAGGATTCTTTTTTATGAGCAGCATAGAATAATCCAATCATTTCCGATATATATGTATCCAGGGCAGTGTTACCTATTGGAAGGAGGCTAGATCATGCACAGCCACATGAAAGCATCATCTATGGATGGATGTTTTGTGATAGAAGCCTTTGATTAATTGATTACTCACCATTACATGTTAATGGTTTTTCTTGGCTATGCCAAGAGGAATGTGAATGAGTACTTAGTTCTATTGAAAAATCATGCATCAATGTTGAATGAAAAATCAGTTGTGTAGGTGCGGATCAATTGGTTATAATCTATTCAGAAATTGTCACTTATTGCAATAATCAAGGAGTGAGTTATGGATAGATAGATGGATGGATGGATAGATAGATAGATAGATAAAACTATAAAACATATCAAACATCAGCAGCAATGAAAAGATATTGCTGATCTTGGATAAATCTCTTTTATGGTTTTTTTTTAGAGTTTCCTAAATTTTGAAGACAAAGGCAGTGATATTGATGAGGTGAAGACTATTGTGAACCAGGTAAAAAACTATTTGCCCAAACCAAATGTCCATCAGTTGAATAACTGGGTGAGGGACCAAGAAGTGGAATTGAAAAGAATAATTTCCAAATGTCAGGCACGAAAAATGGAGCTTCACTACTTTCTTCAACAGTTTGCTAGGTAAGAAGCCAAAATGAACTTAGCTTGCCTCATCTATATTGTGATCCAGAGTGATTAGATGGACTTTAAATCTAATCCTCCCAAAATATGTTTTGAGATTGATGTATTCCTCCTCCTACAGTACTAAATAAGTAAATAAGTATTAATAGGTAAGCTTGCTGAACTAGACTCAAAATTAATTTCCTGTATAGCATTAAGTGCCACTGTTCATGGTTAGTTTTTTTTTTTACAGCTTAACAGGATTTTCTTGTAAGTATTTATTTTATTTCTTTGAAGGCTTGAAAAGGACTTTAAGAGTCTGCAGAAGTGGCTAAGGACTCAGGAAGAAAAATGGAAACAAGTTCAAAAAGAGAAGATAGGACTTGAACATTTTTATCAAATTCTACTCAAACAAAGGTATTTTGTCTTAGCTATAGCAACTCATTTAACTCTGCTCCTCACTTGAGAGCTAGTTTCAGTGGAATACTCATGTTTTCTAATGAAAATGTTCCTGTCTAAAACGTATTTTCAAAGATTTGGTATTCACAATTGAACACAAATTTATGTATATTTTTCCACATAGGCAATAGAGTAAATATAATGATTTTGAGTTCAAGTTGTCAATCGCTGCCTATTTAAAGAATGACTATTGAATGCAGTGATGAAACAGAAGAATGCAAAGAATGTGATTTTAAATGTTGAATCATCCTGTCTTGGTCAATTGGAAAAAAAAGTTGATATGACGTTGCCTTATATGAAGGTTGATCATTGACTCAATTTGTCCAGTTCTGATATTATTTAATAAATGATGACATGGGGAATAATGATGATAATTAAATTTCACACAATCGTTATTCTTTTACAGGGAGTGGTTTGATTCTTTTGATTGCCGGGCAAATTATTTGAAAAACTCAGGATTTTTCAATGATGAAGCAGTTCTAGAATCTGCCCAGTTTGTCAGTAAATACAAGAGGTTGGTTAATCATGTACAGAAAACCCTTGGAGTTTCTGAGATGTATTGTGTAGAAAGAAAGCATTTTGAAGAACTTGTCAGGAACATTTTTTGCTGGGTGGAAATTCTAAAAAAACCTGTCTTGGAGATGAGTGCTGAAGAATCTGAGATGTCACTGGAAGAAAGGTTGTTCAAAATCCAGGTATCAAAACATACTTGAAGCTCTACATTTTATTAATAAAAGAACCATCCAATAATTCTTTCTTTAGTCTTTTCTCATTTTAAAAACATTTTTAAACGTGCTTGACATTTTTCTTGAATTTTAGTTTTAACTGTTCCATGCTCTGTTTGCAGTTACTATTTATTTATTTGTAATAAAAAACCCCAATAAAAATTTAATTCATAAGCCACAAAGAAAGTCTGGAGAAAGCAGAAGTCAGTTAATCAATTAAAATATTCCAGAAGAGATCAACCACTTATTCTAACTGAGGCCTGGGATAGAGCCAGGTTGTAAAAGTCTGCTTAAAAAAGGCCAGGTGAAGGTGAGCATATGAATTTCAGATTGAATGGTGTTCTAGCAGACTGCAGTAAGATAGAGAAGCCTATTTCCTGCATCCCAACAATTGATATTGTTTAATTGATGGAACCCACAGCATGCTAGGCATGATAGAATATATAGGCCAGGCCAAACCCGTGAATAAATAGCCCTCAAATGAACAAAGTCTGTATCCTAATAGGTGATAACCACAACCTTGAATTGCATCCTGAAGCATATTGACAACTAGTACAGCCACAAAGTAGAGTGTTATGTGAGCATATGTGGTGCATCAGATAAATTTGTGCAAAGGCTGCCTTGGGCATAGTTGCCACTAGCTCCTGCATGCCAGTCCCAAAAGGGGAAATACAATTACATTCCAGACTAAAGATGGAACCACTCCAAGCTCAGAGGATCAAAATAAAGGGTGAAGGTAAAGGTTCCCCTCACACATGCGTGCTAGTCATTTCCGGCTCTAGGGGCCAGTGTTCATCTCCGTTCCAAAGCCGAAGAGCCAGCGCTGTCCAAAGAGATCTCTGTGATCATGTGGCTGGCATGACTAAACACCGAAGGTACACAGAACACTGTTGCTTTCCTACCAAAGTGGTTTCTATTTTTCTACTTGCATTTTTACATGCTTTCTAACTGCTAGGTTGGCAGAAGCTGGGACAAGTAACGGGAGCTCTCTCCATTATGTGGTGCTGGGGATTTGAACTGCCGACTTTTCTGATTGACAAGCTCAGCATCTTAGCCACTGCGCCACCACGTCCCTTTAAATATGGGAAAGACCACTAATTAACATTGTTGCCAAGACAAGCTGTTCTGTCAGTTTTTCATTATAATCAATCCATGTTTCAGAAGCCTTAACTTTTACCAGCACAAATTAAATTAATAAAATAGCAAAATAGTATTTGATAGTTCAATATCAAAGCTGTAGAAGATGAACAGGTCAAGCACAGGCTTAAACATGTCATCAATATGAAGTCATTATGTTCTCCCAAAAGACTTAAGTCCAGCCCCTGTGAATTCTGGCTTATCTGGCACGAATTTGTCTTGAGTGTTAGTAAATCAGATTCTTGTTTATAGGTAGCATGTAATAAACAGTACTTTGAATTCAACCCTTGTTCCTAATAATACCTGACAAAAGCACTTTATAAGCTTAATAAGCACTTAATTGTTTTATTTATTTGACTTATTTATTTGTATCCTGCCTTTATTATTTTTACAAATAATTCAAGGCAGCGAACATATCCTACTTATCTTCTATTTCTTCCATTCCCACTCTCTCCAATATTGGCAATGTCTTCCAATATTTAGGGAATTAACAAAAGAACTTGAAGCAGTTTATTAATTTTCATTGTGTGAGATTTAATTGGAATGACAATTAATTAATTTTTTAAAAAGGGTTGTTTCTCTTGATAATTTTACTATGTCAAAACTAGCCTGGGTGCTAGGTCAAAACAGAGTAAAAACAATTATCTTCATGTTATTTCTTACAATACAGGAGATTGCTTTGTTGAAAGTGGAGGGCAATGCTAAATTGCAAACTATCATAGCTGTTGGAGAACATTTGAAGTGTGACGATAAGAGCAAGAACCTAGCTATTGAGCAGATAGTTTCTGATGTCCAAAAGAAGTGGGACTCCACTATTCATTTCGTTATTGGCTGTCTGAGGTAAGTAGCTTAGATTACACCATGAAAATGTCCACTGAGTTGAAAATGCAGAAGAATCATTCTAAAATAATATCATCCAGTGTAAAATTCCGCCAGAAACTCTCCACTCGGGTAATATTGCTGAAACTAGTGGAAAACTGAAGATTTTTGCTGCAAGCTTTTGACTAATCACTATAGAAAAAAATTATAAATACAATTTTCTTTATTTATATTAAAATATAGCCCATTCCTTTACTGCATATGGGTTACTCAAGGCAAATAATGACCATTAAAATTTGTAAAAATTAGATTAATTTTAAAAAGAAAAAATTAATTACAAAAAGATTTGGTAAAGAAAACAGGGTCCCCAGAAGTTGATGATTATATATACAGTATTTTGTAGGTTGCAAGTATGTTACATCTGTTAACTAATTTAGCATTCTACCCTATTCTTATGAAAAACATGAACTTTTTGCTTTTTAACATTACAACAAGTTTGTCACTCTGTTCTTTATCAGGGGTGTCAAACTAGATTTCACTGAGGGTCGCATCAGGGTTGCGTTTGACCTTGGGGGGCTGGGGTGGGTGTGGCCAAAGTGGGCATGGCCAGCTTGACATCACTCGTTTTGGGGACGCCCGTGGTGGCCCGAGTGCTCTGCCAGTGAAAACGGGCTTCTGAGCTCTGTTTTTGGCTGCAACGGCCTCCTGCAACTCTCTGCCAGTGAAAACATTTTCACTGGCAGGGGCACCACAAGCCAGTCCTTTGCTGTTTCCAGGGTGACCCTGCAGAACAGATCTAAGCACTCCATGGGCCGGATCTAGCCCCCAGGCCTTAAGTTTGACACCACTGCCCTATATATTCAGTGGTCAGTTATTAAACTGATATTTATTTATTTTTCCATGATAGGGACCAGGAACAACTCCAGCATCAAATGGAACACGTCAAGCAGACAGAAGATGCCATCAATGCATTGTTTTATGAAGTAGAGAAGCAGAAGCAAGGATTAAATGTTGATATTCTTCCCAATTCACAGCAAGTGCAAAGTCAGCTAAATAATTATTCTGCACTTCTAAAAGAAATTGAAGGCCTAACACTTCTCTTAAATGAACTAACGAAGCAGCGCAATTCTTTGGAGACATGCACTAATAGCTTCAGTGCCGAATCCTTGATGGCTTTACAGCATCTCTACAAATGTCTTCTTTGCCGATTACAGGTTGGCATCTTGGCAGATTATTGGTTTGGAAGATCCAGAATGAAACTCTATTAGTGTATATCTTGCAATATAAATGTTCATTAGACATGGGATTAGATTTGATTCAAACAAACAGGTAGGATAAGATGAAATCGGATCTAGACCATGCCACTTTAATGACCAGTAGGGTATATTTATTTTAATGTATTTATTTATTTGTAAAAGTTTAATTATTACCTTTATATAGCTGCCTAACTCTAACACAGTGATTCTGGGTGGCTATATAAAGTTGTTTAATAAATAAAATATGTTTGTTTATTTGTATATGGGTTCAGGGAGGTACTATGCTATTTTTTTTAGAAAAGTCTAATAGTCTGCAGAAAATACTTTATTATATTGCACAACTATCTATGCATGTTGGTTTTGATCTTGAGTTTTTCCTTAAATCACAGAATACAACTAAGCTCTTGGAAGGCTCTGTTGAGGGACACCAGCAATGTGAAGAGTTGACAACACTTTTGATAACTTCCCTAGAGGAGTTGTGGGAGCCTATGGGTGCAGAGCAAAACCAGGTCAGGAGGAATTTTGTTTCCAGTGAATTTGAAAATCAGTGAACTAGAAAGAGTAACAATGTAATAATAAGGATAATGAGCTGTGGTGGTGCAGTGGTTAGAGTGCAGTACTGCAGGCTACTTCTGCTGACTGCTGGCTGCCTGCAATTTGGCAGTTCAAATCTCACCAGGATCAAGGTTGACTCAGCCTTCCATCCTTCCAAGGTGGGTAAAATGAGGACCCAAATTGCTGGGGACAATATGCTGACTCTATAAACTACCTAGAGAGGGCTGTAAAGCACTGTGAAGCGGTATATAACTCTAAGTGCTATTGTTATAATATATTAAACTTGTATGCCTCTGAATATCGAGACTCTGAATGGCTCACAAATAATCAAGGAAATTACAATAAAACCCATAAAACATAAAAGACAAAAGTCAGCAAACACAATGAAGTGAGGGTATCTCACTCTCCCTTGCCAAAGTCCTTAATGAAAAGCTAAATTCATTTAAGAAAATTTGGGCAACAGTGTTTCCATCCCAGAATAAAAATGATTGATAAAAACAAGAAAGAAAAATACTGAAAATTAAGAGTTTTACGAGCAGCATCTTTTTATTCATAGCTGATTATTGGTGCAGAGTTTTTATCGATGCCAAATGAGATTGCTTTCAAGATTGCAGCATGAACAATTAAACTGAACAAGGGTAAAAAGAACTCTTGCAATTTGCCCCATGGCTGCTTTCTTACACAACTGAGTCATCTTACACAACTAGCAGTCAGATAAGTCAGCTGGGAATCAAGTGCAAGTAAAAATAATTCACATTCTTTTTAAAGCAATTTGGTATCAGCACCGCCTCTTGTTTTATCAGTCTCTTACGAGCAACACCAAAGCTCAAGCGAGCTCTCATTCACGTCATTGAAGAAGGGAGATCTGAATGTGCATGCCCTTGGGAGCATGGTGCTTTTTCATTTATAGATAGTCCTCGACATATGACCACAGTTGAGGCCCAAATTTATGTTGCTAAGCGAGACAGATATTTCAGTTTTGCCCCATTTTTACAACCTTGCTTGGCAGAGCTGTTAAGTGAATCACTGCAGTTGTTAAGTTAGTAATACAGTTGTTAAGTGAGTCTGGCTTCCCCATTGACTTTGCTGGTCAGAAGGTTGCAAAAGGTGATCACATGACCCCGGGACACAGAAACCGACATAAATACATGCCAGTTGCCAAGTGTCCAAATTTTGATCATGTGGCCGCGGGAATGCTGAAATGATCATAAATGTCAAAAACAGTCATAAGTCACTTTTTTTCAGTGCTGTTGTAACTTTGAATGGTCACTAAACGAACTGTTGTAAGTCGAGGACTTCATGGATTTAAATGAATATGGATATCAGTTGTCTGTGCAAATCAGAGAACAAGCATGATCCCTGACAAAGACATTGCCTTTTGTTTACTTTTCTTTATGAACTATCTAATTCTATATGAAAAAATGTTGTGAATGTTTTACCCTATTTTATTCTCTCCGATAGCCTATTTATAGAGGGCAATAATATTGTCAAACTGCGCAGATTCGCTGTCATTATGATCTTCTTGCGCTTTTTCACTTAAGGTACAGTATGATATTCTTTGTCAAGCTGAAGACAGACTACAGGAGGTTGTTGCTCTAATGGACTCCATCAGTTTGGAACAGACACGTGTGAAAGATGAGATAGATGCACCCCAAATTAAGCCGAAGCATCTTAAAACTAAATATGGACTTGAGCATGAGACTGAGGATATCCACCGTGATATACTCAAAGATAAAAAGGAGATGGATAATGAAACAACAAACAGAGAGAAACTGGTAATTTCTAGCATCCCCTTTGCTCCCCAAGAGGTTAGTTTGTGGAAGAAATATTCCACATTAGTAATATTCTGGGATAAATAGTAATATTCTGGGATAAATATCCAAAGGGGGATGGGAATCCAGAATTGCTTATTTTCTCTGATTTTGTAAAAATTATATTATGTTACATTATTTGGAGGGAGCTCCTCCTTGCCACTGAACATGGGATTATATGAAAATTTCAGTAACTCATTTTACCTGGTGTTTCCACTTATTCCCAAATAAATCTGCTCAAATATTGAACTTATTTTTACAAGCCCTTCTCTACATGTCTTCATCACGGAAGGCTAAGCAGGGATCAATCAGGTTTTTTTTTGGTACCATCATGTATCTGGAAGAACTTGTTGCACAGTGAGGCCCATAGCTCTAGGGTTTCCTGCCTGAGCAGCAGGTTGGACTAGAAGACCTCAAAGGTCCCTTCCAAGGTCCCTTCCAACTCTACTCTACTCTACTCTACTCTACTCTACTCTACTCTACTCTACTCTACTCTACTCTATTCCTTATTCTATCCTACTCTATTCTATTCCAATGCAGATTTATTACAACTGTTATTCAGACTATTTCTGGGTTTTATGGAAGACAGAAGCAGAATTGTTAAGATTGTAATGATCTGAATATTTTATTTTACAATAATAAGCCTGCAGTGCAGTGTTTGTTATTCATGGCAGTTTGAAGATGTGTGGACTTCAACTCCCAGAATTCCCCAGCCAGCATACTGAAGTCTACACATCTCCAAGATGCCAAGATTGAAAAACATTGGTATAAATATATAGTTGTAAACTGCCTAAAGACATTCAAGTAGATGACCTACAGATAATTATAGTAAATAAATTGATGGTGATAAATAAATAAAGACTGGCTCCAGTGTGTAAAGAAAATAAGCAATGCTTGCATGTGTGCCTGTACATAAGCACACACATGCTCAGAAACTATTCTGAGATGGTAGGAACATTCCTAATTGAACTTTATACAGACGTTCAGTAAAAGTTGTTTAATATCATTTTAAAAATAAAATAAAATAAAATTGTGGAGCTTTATAAGCCTACATGCAGCTTTTATTTTTTAATTGCAGAGCAGGGTAGTAAATATTGTACATAAATCTTCCTCTGTAAACTTTAGAGGTGATCAGAAGTCAGATTTTGTTTACAAGTTGAGAGTAGTATTAAAAGCAATATATGCTTAGGCATTTCTTGGATAAAAATAAGGCATTACTGAAATAAAACATGTGTAAATAGCTTTCAATGAAATTACAATTAGCTAGTAAATGTTGGGATTAAGTGAGCTGCCTCTGCAAAATGGGCAATGTAGAAGTCTAATAATAAATAAATAAAAAAGATGGGAAGTTGCCAGATATAATGCAACATTTTTAACCCTTTTAATCAAACTTGCAGTCATATTCTTTTGACAGGACATTTTGTACAATAAAACATTACTCAGAGGTTATTTTTCAAATTTGTATAGACATTACCTTCACAAAACAAGTAACACCGGACAGCGTACAACAATACTAAAAAAACAATCGTTCATAAATAATAATAATTATTAAAAACATTAAAAATGATAGAACACAGCTTAAAAAAGTATGTAAAAAGTATGTTAATAATAATGGAGCTGTCTTACTAGTATACCAGTTCTCTGGGCTTCTCAGGACTTGATGGCACATCCAGATCTTATGGACCTTTGGCTATTATTATGATGTATTCTGAATATAAATATAATATAGTATATAGTATATAATCATATAATATGAATGTGAATACAGAGGTAACATATAATAATTCTCCAACTTCTGCAATCTTTGTTTGACTTAATTATTTCATTATCTTGTCTTTTGAAGGAAAATTCCTTCAGAGTGAAAAATCAACTGGATAGAGAAGCTCCAGAATTATTTCCAGAATGGTTTACAAATAAAGTACAGTTACCAAGCTCCTTAGCACTTGGATATGAGGAGAGAGCAGCTGCCATTACTGGGGTAATCATTTACTCTCCCTGACAATCTTACTTTCAAACATTTGATAGAATGGTTTTTAAAGTTTTTTTTTTTTGGTGCCATTTCCATAAAATAGTGGTTATGATATGGAATGATGAGGCCTGGATTAGTAAGGGATATGACTTTACAGTCACCAGTATATTTTCATTTCTTTCCTTATAAATTTGCTGTTTCTTTATTTTGAAATAGCTGGTTTATTCATTCCCAGAATATTGCTGATAGGTAATAAGAGAGCAAGCATCATTACAGAAAATGTGCAGCACTCAGACACAATTTAACTGTCCTGAATAACTCCTCTGAAAGTAAAAAACTGAATAGTTTTCTAATTCAATGTTCTCCAGCCACTTACCTGAAGAAAAGTCTGTGGATAATCCTGTCCTGAGACCATATCCTGCATTCTTCCATAAAGTTCTGCAGGATATGGACCAGTTGGTTTATTCTCCATATCGTCTTCATGTATTTTTAAGGACATCTATAAA
The DNA here is from genome assembly GCF_049901735.1 of Notechis scutatus. Classification (NCBI taxonomy): domain Eukaryota; kingdom Metazoa; phylum Chordata; class Lepidosauria; order Squamata; family Elapidae; genus Notechis; species Notechis scutatus. Next base: position 312,868,042 of record NC_142009.1, on the reverse strand, counting down.
AGGATGAGCACTGAGTGAATGTGCTTAAAGTCCTTTTTGAAAACATTGGCACAACTCTTCCATAGCAACAAATTTATCATTGCTGTGCTTTAGGAATTAATCTGCTGCTATCACCTTCTCCTCCCACTCTTCCAGCGGGGAGAAAAATGTCCCACAGCTCTTTAGTTGAAAGAAGATTGCAACTCTCCACTGCATTTTCTTTCCCAGCAGCAGGAGGGAGAGCAGGTAAACAAGTGACATATGGATTGAGAGACAACCTCATATTCTGGGTTGGTGCCTCCAATGCTGTGATTATTTCCCCTTGCTGTTGCTGAGAAAGAAAGCATCTCATAGCCATGATCGGTATTATGAGTTTATTATGACAGCATTTTGTCACCTCCATTGGCTCTTGGCTCTTTTCTGGATCTAGTTCAAAATGTTGGTTTGATTTTCATACTTCTTCATAGCTTTAGGCCATAGTACTCAATGGGTCCCTTGTCTCCACGTGTTCCTGTCTGTACTTTTGAGATCATAATGAAAACTATTCACGTGGGCTTTCCTAGGATTACTAAACCGCCAGTGTGTCCGGGCAGAATATGTATGCTCCGTGTCTCTTCTATTAAATGTTGCCATTTTATGGTATCTGGAAAGTGTGCCATCTTGGTGGCTGCTGCCGCCCCTGGAACAAGCATCCTCTCAGAGATACAGATGGCATCCACTTTCCTGGTTTCTGAAAAGCCCCTGAAGGCTGGATTTGGTCCTAGGATGGCCTTCAACTGAGATTAATATGTTGTTGGGGCTGTCATGCTGAGGGGTTATATTTTGTCAATGTTTTTAACTGTTTTAGTTAGTGTTAAATTTTCTAAGCTACCCAGAGACTGCTAGAGTGATAAATTTAAACAAACAAACAAACAAACATGGGCTAAAAACTGGATAACCCACAGAGGGCAACAAAGAGATGCAGGCAACTCTTAACACCAAATTTTTGCAGTATAGATGCGTAGCTTCTATTCCCCACCAAATACCGTTCAATGCCCTCTTCTATTTTGTTATGCTTTCAGCAACAAGTTAATGTCTTATCCAGAGGAGTTACAATGTTTTTGGATAGCAAGCCCATAGTCTTTAGATAAGCAGGAACATACAATTATAATCAGGGAAACTAACGCAGAGTGACACTTTACAAATGCAAAGCTTTCATAACTGAGGCCTTCATGATTCTTCTGGCAATGGTCAATCTATATAATCTATAATACTATCCACATAAATTGATGAAATAAATTCAAGAGGTAGACAAGCAAGGTATTTATAGGATGGTTGCAGCTGGCAAGACACAGTAGAAAAATACTCAGAACTAAGATAAACAGATACAAGAACCATCAGCATTTGATTTCGCTTATATCTGCCATACTGGGTGTTTTTCCTCAGATTCAACTTGTGAAAAGCTGAACAGTCCCGTTCCTTCTATCAAATCCATGGGGATAGTGTGTTAAAGATGCTTCATTCCAGGGGTGGGATTCTCCCAGTTCGGACCGGTTTTATAGAACCGGTTGTTATGATTCTGCACAATTCGGAGAACTGACAAATCGTGCCCCTGGCCCCTCTCTGCCCACCCCTCCCCTCCCCTCCCAATCAGTCCTTATCACGCATGCGTAACATCGTGCATGCCCAACATCACTGACTGCATTCTTCCCTGCCCAGTCACTCCTTAAGGTATTTCTTTTTTTCCCCTCCCGATGATCAGCTGTTCCTGTGCTGGGATTCCCCTCTCTGTCTTTGCCCAGGAGGCTTCCCTGAAGCCCAGGAAGGCAAAAAGTGGAGGGGAGGTGCAGCAACACCCTTCCGTTTTTTTGCCTTCTTGGGCCCCAGGGAAAAAAACACCCCCCGGGAGGCTCCCTTGAGGTCCAGAAGGCCCCAAAACAGAGCATGGGGATGCTGCATGCACACCTCAGGCTCCATTTTTTTCCTTCCTGAGTGCCAAGGAAGCCTTCTGGGAGGAAAAACGCCCCCCCAGAAGGCTCCCCTGAGGCCCAGAAGGCCCCAAAATGGAACACAGGGAGTGCTGCTGCTGCAAAAAAGAAGCCACGCCCACCCAGTCACATGGCCATGTCCACCTAGCCACACCCACAGAACCAGTTGTTTAAAAATTTGAATCCTACCCCTACTTCATACCATAGGGCCAATGTAACTTGTACATGTTTCAGACATCAGTTGTATTATACTGTCTGCTGCATTCTCTTTCTCATCCAAGAAGCTTCTTTAGTGGGGAATGGAAGGATTTATACTCATTGCAGACAGCTGGTCATTTGTATTCTTTTAACAAGTCATTGAGGTCACCTGGAGGTTTACCTGTCATCAGGGTCACCTGAGTGGTGCAAATGAGTGTGGAACCTTCTTGGAACTGTTGAAACAGCTGTGATGTAGACTAGAGATAGATGATGTCATATCCCCCCCGTTGAGAGAGGGCTGTTCAATTATGACATAAATGGCCTCTTTGACCCCTCTTTCAAACCACTGGTTTTCTCTGTCCAAAATGTGGACTTCGCTGTCTTCAAAAGAGTGGCCTTTCATCTTTTAAATGCAGATGGACTGCTGAATCTAGTCCTGATACAAACTGTCAGGGAGTGCCTGTAGTTTCAAGCGTAAGTCTTTCCCAGTCCAGTTAGAAGATGCCAGGAACTCAACCTATCAATTCTGTATGTGCAATATCCTACATTTTATTACAAAACTAGTCCAGTGCTCCCATTTCTGATGGAAAACAGCTTTCCAGACAGAGGTGCTTTCTACACAATTGCATTAACCAGTATTGCCTTACGTGACCTGAGCTCTCCTCATAGATACTTTCTCCAACTGCAGCAAAAATACGTAAAGGCAGAGGAAGACAAGCCCATAGCCCCTTTGTATGTCAAGCTGCATCACAGTATAGAGAGTAAACAGACTGAATCTGGTTAGTAGGGACCCATCTCCTCAGAATTATAAGATTACAGCCATAGAAGAAGAAAACTTTTAGGCCAATTAACTTTGTCAGAGCTTTGAGCAACCTTCTCCATCCTCATAATATTGTTCCTTAGAGAGCTGTCTGTGCAGATGTGCTTTTCTCTGACCTTTACCACCCCTTTATTCTATTATTCTTTCACTATCTTTCCATTAAGAAAGCAATTGACATTTCAGTACCTGCTGTCCCGAGAAGGTTATGATTTTTCTCTCTTTCCCCTCCTTTCTCCTCCATTCTACTTCTACTTAGCAGGAATTGAAAGGCAATTTAATGGAAGCCCACAATTTCCAAAGTTCAGCAAGCCAGTGTGCAAAGCAGCGGCGGAAATCAGAGCAAATACTGGCGGATGATTATCCCAATGAATCTCCGCAACAGCAGCAAGGCTATCAAAAGAAATTGCAAGCAACATGTGCCTGGTCAGAAATGCCTCAAACCATTTTGCCGTTAATGAACGGAAAGGTAATGGAGGCTGACCCTACTGCTTTGCCCATTATACATCCATCTCCGGAAAGCAAGGTAATAATCTCTGTTGTTGCACAACTTCATTGAAGGACTTTGTTAAGTGCTATTCTTGTCTACTGCTACCTCTTCAGCCAGGATAGCCATTAATCCATAATTCAATCAATTTCATCCTTCCTTTTTTCAGTTTCCAATAGTGGTGGGTGGGCCACTGGCCCAGGAATACTGGTTCATATGACGCTGAGTAGAATAAACTTCTTTTTAGTGTTAATTCCCTCTAAAATAAGATTTGGCTTTTGAAATAATGCTTCTTTTTTCTTAGTTTCACATGTGCATTTTCAGATCTTTATTTTGTGTGTGTGAGAGAGAGGGGGGGGAGAGAGAAAGAGAGACTTAAAAACCACAACTGAGAAAGAGAAACAGAAAAAAGAAAAAACGTGAAAAAAGAAACAACCAATAAGCAAATAGTAGAGAGATCTACAGCATTATCAAACCGAATGGTCAAATAAAATATCAAAATAATATAAATTTTGTTCCACATATTTATGTATCTTACCACATTTTAAAATATTTGTTCTTTATCAAAATCAAATTAATATGCAGTTATTAAGGGGATAGTCAGGTTTAATAATATTTAAAAGAAAATGGTAGGTTGGAAGGGAAATTCAACTTTTAGAATTTGTTTCATTCTATTATATTTTCCAAATTTTTGAAGTTTAACTGTTGCCACCAAAAATGGAAAAATAGTCTGATCAGATCAGTGCATTTCCAACAATTTTTTAAAGAATGCATTGTCTATTTTGGCAATTAATACTGGTGTAATGTACCATTGATGAAGTATTTATTTACTTTACTTATTCTTTAATTGTTTAGTCATAACTCAAAATCTCAACCTTGGATAGTAAACAAAAGAGTAAAAATCAAAGGAACAGGTCCAAATAGTAACTAACAAACATATTAATTTACTTTACTTTAAAACCAAATTGCTGGAAATGTTGACAACAACAAGGTACCTTCTTTCATTCTTGGTGGTCATGCTCCAAAGCGAAAAAATATTGGAAAATAATACAAATGTGGTTAGAAGAGTTAATTGGAAGCAAAATTGATTTTGTCCCAGAATTATATCTTATAAGGATAATAAAAAGAAATTACAATAGAAAGATAAAATATCTTATGTTACACGTATTAACACTAGCAAGAATTTCCTATGCGTACCTGAAGATTTAATAATTAAAAAAATCTTCAAGTGTGCGGAAGTGGATAAATTAACCATGGAATTAAAAGGGAAAGTAGATACAGAATACTATGCAATATGGGAAACATGGTATATTTGACAATGAAGAGTTTATATTGACTGTGGTTGAGGTTGAGTGTAGGATGTATACAAAATGCACAGTACTTTTTTAAATCATATTATAAAGGAAAAAAAATTATTAACAAAATAATAATTTACTTGAAGTGCAATATTCACCATAAATGTAATATTTTTCTTCCATTGAAATTCCCATTATTGCACTCTTGCATTTGTCAGCAATGAGAATTTCATCAGAAAAAAACCAGTTGGTCCCTCAACATGGTGTCTTGTTTGCATTTGTCTATGTCCAGGAAGGTACAGACATTCCAGGTTCCAAAAATGAATTTTCTTTCTTTTTTCTTGATTCTTGACTGCTAAGGTGATCTGCTAAACATGGTTAACTAGCCAGATGTTGTTTTGGGGCAGGCAATGTTTAGGGTATTTTTTCTAACCCCTCCATCCTGCAAGGGTGGGCAGTAATCATCTTAGCAAGAACAATGAGTAAAGTGGAGAGGATGTGACTTAAATCAGGTGGTCTTGCTTCCAGCAAGATTTGTACTTGATACCTTTTTCTTCAATTAAAAAAAATATCTGGATAATTGATATAGGAGTAATTAGTTGTTCCGTAGATTGCAAAAGAATTTATGCCAAATCAATGCAATTACCTGTTTGAATTTCCCAGCAGGGTTATCTCGAAGACGAAGCAATTGCTGAGTATGCTAATCTGGAACAAAAGATCAACAAAGTGAAGATTTGGACTGCAGAGTTAGATATTGTGTTAATGAAAGATCAACTGAGAGAAATGGAGGTAAGAAAACAATATGTTCATTGGCATAGGTGTAAGCACACTGTTAGTCCCTGTTATATTCTTATTCTCCCACTCGTCTGCTCAGGCACATGAGAGCCTCATAGCTATTTCTGGATAGTGCAATCTCATGTCATTGGATACATGAACATTTCAACAACACGAAGGGGATAATAGCATTGATTGTTCCCACCAATTGGCATCCTTCTGCCTAAAATAGCACAGGAAGAGTTTCTATGAGTGACCTCACCTACAATGGTGCTTAAAAATCTGCGCACCCATTTGAACTTTCCACATATATGCATAAATGTGACCCAAAATGTGATCTGTTCTCCATACAAATCCTAAAAGTAGAGAAAGAGAATGTGATTAAACAAATGAATTGAAAACTTGTACTTATTCCTTTGTTTTTGAGAAAAATGATCCAAGGTTACATATTTATGTGTGGCAGGAGAAATGGGAGATGTCTTTTCCTCTTATTTTTAAGAAGGGGTAGAAAATGTCATGGGCAATATGGAGGAAATGGTCATAAGCACATGCAGCTCATTATAATAATTTCCTCCCTATTGTCCATGACATTTTGCATTTTGCCCAGGTCCCTCTTCACCTTAGCAGCTTCACTAGACTTGGTGCCCTAAATGTGGACTTTGGGGAAGTATCTGACCATTTCTAGTTAGTAATACAATACGTGGTATATAGGTATTTCATCTGATCTGATCAAAAAGACATGAAAATGAAAACAATCCCTTTTTTTAAAAAAAACACAAGACAAGACCCATCCACCCCATCTGATTTTCTGTCATAGGATTTGTGTCTGCAGCTAGAAAAGAAGAAAGCCCAAGCTTTGTCAGTGTGGCCAGAACACTCAACGGTGACAGAAGAAAGTCAGCCAAACCACCATGTTACTTCTTCCAGTTGGGACGGACTCCTGCAAGAATTAATGGCTGCTAAAGAAGCCAAGCAGAATCAGTTTAATTTAGTCAATCGCTACCATGAATGTCTTGCTACTGTTCAGTCTTCAATGAAACATTTATTAGCAGAAAAAGAAAAGATATATACGTAAGTTCCTGGACCATGTTTCTACATCCGTTGGATCTGATATAATTAACTTAATTTATTGTTAATGTGTACACCATAGAGATGAACCTTTTCTTTCATTTACTTTGTAATTTGTTGCATTCCAAAAGGCTTGGGACAGACATAGAATAATATGATTTATATGCAATACTAATATCTGAACTTTCCTATTGTGGCTTAGTAAATCAACATAGGATAGGAATGAATAAGCATTGTAGTTGCAGCAATTATTGCTAAGCTATTGTTTATATATAAAATCCCTTTTTGGAATGGTTCCGATTATATTTAAATGTTAAAAGCATACATATTCATCCTTAGTAATTACATCCAATGTATGGCAGAGCTTCAGTGTAATTTTATATATATGAAATAATACCTGATTAGTGATTGCATGTTGAGTAAATTGACTTTCCAAAAAAAAGATTAAAGATAGCTATGTCTGTTTTTCTATTGCAGAAGGGGGCCTGTGGAAGACACAGTTCTTCTAGACAATTTGAACAAATTGTTGGCTTCTCTACAAAAAGAAAATAGTCTTTTAGACAAGCTGAAAACTGAACAAGAAAATCTTTCTAGACATCTGTCCACTCTGGACAGAGAATTAGTGCAAAGCCAAGTGGATCAAGCAGAGCAGTGGTGGAAACAAATGGGGGACTGTCTTCAAAAGAAGCAGTTCTGTGTTGCAGCAGAAATGGATGAGTTTAAGCTTTTCATGGACAAAGCAGAGGAGCTCCAAAGATGTTTGCAACAGCAACATGATTTGCAAACAGGCCTGAGTGCTCCTTGTACAGAAGAGCATCCATGCCCTATCTCAATTCCTTTAGAATTGCACATCCTTAAGCGAAACATTTCTTTATTAAAAAGAAATGCAGAAGTACAGATGAAAAGAATGTGGAGCAATCCAGGAAAAACAGCCTTAGACAACACAATAAATGATCTTCAGAGCCAGGTAGAAGAATTGGAGCAAATAACCCCTAAAGAGAATGTCCAAATAACTGATAGTCATCCCCAGACATATGAAATAAGGAAAGAGATAGAAGATGCCATTTTGGGGAACAAAATTTTAATGCACCATCTTGATGAGAGGGTAGCACTCTTTCCAGATGATCTCCTCTCACAAATTAAATGTTGTAAGGCTGTAATCAGTGATTCTAAAGAAAAAGAGCCAACTTTTATAAGGCTAGCAGATGAAGCCCAGCATGTTGCTTCTCACATGCCATCAAAGGAGAATTCTGCACTTAGCATCCTTTCACATGAGTTGCAAACTGGTTACCAATTCCTTATTTTGAAATCGTCTCAGAAGTTACAACAGCTGGAATCTCAGCTTGGAAAAAGGGAAAAACTTTTTGCAAATATAGAGAAATTTGAAGCACAACTTCAGAAGATCATGGCAGCATCTAGCTTAGATATTGATAAAACAAATATAAAGTCTGAATTTGACCACATGCAGAATCTTTTAGAAAAGACTCCCAAGAAGGTCCAGGAGATGGAAGCCCTTGTAGATGCAATCTGCAAAGATTCATCTGAAGGATTAAATGCTTTTGAGCAACTGTTTTTAAATGATTGTTTGAAAAGTCTGAGAAGTAGAGCAAAGAGGGCCCATAGGGTAATTCAAATTAAGGGTCGTTTAGCACAACACAAAATGGGTGCCTATCAAAAATTCTCAGAAGAGATAAGGGCCTTACAGCAGGATCTAAGCAATTTTCATTTTGATGAGCTGGAACTAAGTCCAGATGAGTTACTGTCTAAGAATCAAGTCATAAAAGATAAACTGAATATGTTTAAAGAGAGAACTTTAGCCATCCAGTCACGTTTATCATACCTGGACCAATACCAGGAGTTTTGGAAATGGCTGGATCCGAAATGGGATACATCACCACTTGTTGATCTGAAAAATCAGTTCTGCAAAGCAAAGGATAACCTTGACAAGAGAGGTAAATGTCTGAAGAATTTATTTGCAGAATATGACAGGCATCAGATAGTCCTAAGTGAGATTGAAGCTATAGTATCTAGTATTCAGAAAGAATGTGGTGATTTAAAAGATCTTACCAGTTCTACTCCTGAAGCCAATCTGATATTGGGGAAAAAATTGATGTGGAGAGTTGAACATGCCAAATATATAACTCAAGAAGCATTCAAGCTATTCAAGAAAAATAAGTCATTTAGTGTCTCTCTCAAAAAGGCCAACATGCAGCAAATAAAGTCCTTAGATGCAAAAATAGATGGGCTGGAACAAATTACCTGTTCTGCGATAGTAGCTAATCAAGAAATATGCAAGTACAAACAAGGTTTCCAGAGTAAGCTGGGCCACAGTTTAAGGACTTTAAAGCAAATTCAGTCTGAGTTCCAGCAGCCCGTCCTACTTGACTTGAAAATTCAAATGATTCCCTATGAAATGATGTATTGCAAAGTGCTTAAAGGTGTTATAGAGGCAGAAATTCATGCTGCTGAAGATACAATAACTAAAGAGAAATCATCTACAAAACAAAAATGCCTCCATTCTGAGAGTTTAGATAAAGAAATAGAGGAATTCCAAAATCTGAAAATACAACTGAAAGCAGACTTTGCTAAATACACAGTAAGTAGTCCTTACAGTTTTGTTTCTTTGTAAACAACTTTACAAACTTTGGTTGCTTCCATGTAAGGATTGATTATGAAATACCATGTTTTTTATCTATATTTTACATGATATCCATGTAACAGATTTTACTTCTAGGCCTTGTAAGTTCTCCCCCACTCCCTCCCTCCCTCCTTCCTTCTCTTAATAGATTAATAATGACACAATTGCAGATCCATCTTAGCTTATACTGAAAGAAATCGAATTTTTTTAAAGACTGGTGATACTATTAAAATAAGTAGAAGGGTTTTGTAATTCAATGTACTAAAATGTCCTGGGGAGACCTTGGAATTCTCTGAGCTTGGTTGTTTTCTTGCAGATGTTTCATTACCCAACTAGGTAACATCTTCAGTGCTGTACATTGCATTGCATTGCAGTATATTGCATAATATATACAGGGCTGTAAAATGTCCATTATTAAAAGCATGTATTTTTGACAGTGATTGTAGTGAATATCTCAATACTTCTCAATGCTTTTGCTCTGACATAAGTACAGTAACAAAATATTCAAATCTGTGACTGTTAATGACTTGCCATCCAAAGGACTGGCTTCTTTTCTACGACCCTGTCAGTTTATTGAGATGTTTGATGGATTTATAGAAGCTGTTATGAACAAGTTCATTTGCCATTTTATCCTTGACTTTGCAATGTCCTTCTCACTACCAGTCTCCAAATATTTTGAGACACATGGACATTTTTATTTAGAATAATATATGATGGCTTTGAATAAATAAAAGCTTATGGATACTTCTTTGATAGTAGATATCTGTTCAGATTTATATGTATTTTTAATTAAAAAAATAATAATTCAACTTGTTTTCTATATGAACTAAGCCAACTGTAGCAAAATTGATATTTTCTTATATTTTTCTCCTTCCCAAATTTGTTAGCCTTCCATCACTCAAATAATTTCTGCATTTATTAAATGCCAATTTAAAGTGGCAAAAAATTAAAGTGGGTTAAAAACTTTTTAAAACAATATGGAAGCTAATTAAAATATATACAAACTAAATATAAATTTAATGATAACCATGCAATTTAAAAACAAACAACAGCTGACCAGTGAAATACACAGCAGAACCTTTTTTTCAAGTTGTTTTAACTTTGGAAAATTGTTAAAAACAGCAAAAGGTGGGCCTAGGCATCTGTAGGCTCTTTGACTATCAGTTAAAACAGGGGTGTCAAATTCGCAGCCTGTAAGCTAGATGCATCATGCGCTGGCCATGCCCAGTGTTAAGCCTGGATTCCCCAACTGGTGTTAAGGAAAACAAACTAAACAGAATGTGCAGCTAAGTCAGATAGGAAGACAGGTAAATGTGTGAGATAAGCCTTCTCGTTAACACGCAGTAAAAATACAGATACGCTTGTGCTATCAAAATTATAATTTATTCCATTTAAGAATTATAGCATAGTCATATAAACAGTCCATTAGTCATATACCAAATTTCAGTCAAGTCTTGTCGAGGATGCAAAGTCCGTGTCGAATAGCCAGTGTCAGTACACATATAATAAATCTGTCCAAAACTTATCTTCTCTCCGTTGAGAAATCTTCAAAGTAATCCAACACTTCTTCTCCTCCCCGATCCAGCAAGAACGCAGTCTCCAATAAGCTAGCCAGTAATTAGGGATCAGTAAGCCAGAGAGAGCCTTGCTGCTTATATAGTACTTTTACAGCTGCACCCTTAATTACATTCCTTTAGCTTAAAGTCACATACACTTTATCTGACAAACCATGATTCATCATTTTATTATCTTTACCCAAAACAGTTAGGGTAAAACAATGTTATCCCTAACACCCACCCCCGTTTTAGTGAAGGGGAAAAAGTTGTGATACGTCATGTGATGACAATGTGTCGTTGCAAGTTTGACACCCCTGAGTAAAAATTCCACCAGCTAACAGACACGGAGTTAGATCAGGGCTGCAATGGTATGCCTTGGAACTGTAATTCAAGAAAACATTTGGGAGAAGAGAATCATTTTTCAGCTTGTATAATAACGTTGCTTTTAACTATTTATTTGTGCAGGAGGCTTTAGATGAAGCTTTTAAAATGGTGAAGTTTTACAACAAAGCTGTCGAAAAATCTGCAGATCTCCTCAGTCAGTGTGAAGCCTTTCTTTCCATTCCATTGCTTGATTTACCTAAACTAGAAGAATCTCGTCTTGACTTTGCCAAGAAACAAGAAGAATCCGAGTCTGCAAAGGCTGAAGTGGAGGCATTAACCTCTACTCTGAAAAAGTCAATTAAATCAAAAGCCAAACTTCAGATGGAGAAAACACTTGATGATCTAACTGCTAAGAATTTGATTATAAAAGAGCAGAGCCAAAAGAGAAATTCTTACATACAGAGGTAGGATGAACTTTTTCATCATTTCAGGGATTTATGAAACTGCCCTATCTGAATCACAGCACTGATCCATCTATCCCAGGGGTGTCAAACTCAATTTCATTGAAGGCTGCATCAGGGATGTGGTTGACTTTGGGGGTCCAGGTGGGCATTACTGGGTGGCTGGGTGTGGCCAACTCGACGCCACTCCCCAAACCGGGCCGAAACCACACTGGCCCAATCTTTCCTCATCGCATTGGGTAGACCAGGACGGTCCCACGGGCCAGATCCGAACTCATTGCAGGCTGCATCTGGCCTGCAAGCCTTACGTTTGACACCCCTGATATTTGACACACCTAATATTGTTGGTGATTATTAGAGTGAATGATGAGAACAATTACCCCAGAGATTACCATCCTTATCTGGACATGCTAGAAATCAAACGTGACCATGTTCTGAATGGAAGATGTGTTTTGGTCCTTTGAGCTACAACCAGGGGTGGGATTCAGCCAATTCGGACTAATTTGGACATATTTGTGCTGAGCAGTGAGATGAAATAAAATTAAGAAATCTTGACTGGGCGATTAGCTTTAGAGCAAAAAGGAATTCACAGCTGGTCACAGTTTTACTATGTTGCTCACCTGCTCATGATTCAGTAAAACCCACCAGCCTAAAATAGTGGGTTTGGAAATTCTTGTGCATTCTCTTGTAAAGTACTGTTTAAAATACTATGTAAAATGATTGGGAAGATCTGTCAATTTCTCTCCTATGTACCACTTTTATTTCTACCAGTAGTTAAAAGCTGACTGCATAATTCTATTATTGGGATCAATTTAAATAATCTTATTTAAATACTCTTGCATCTGTAGGTATATGGAAAAATATCACAGTTTCAAAAACTCCAAAGAGAGGATATGTGATGAGCTTAACAATGCAGAAAAAATGCTTTGGAAGTATTTGTACTATATTCCAGTATCTTACAAAGATTCTTTAGTACATTCAGAACAAAGCAAGGTGAGGACTGTCGTCATCATCATCATCATCATCATCATCTCCATAATTTAATATTTTATGTATTTTTATAGCTTATATGTCTTCAGAACCATGTTTACATTAGAGAATTCAATGCACTTCACACTGGCTGTAACAATTACAGTAATTTATATTCTGAATAGTTATTAATGTTAGTCTTCAAAGGTTAGCTGACATCATGGTCAAAATGTGGGTAATGGATGCAAATCTGCATCTACAACACATGATTGCAAAGATTGTAAAGAAGCAGACTTTTTGGTGACTCCTTCCTTGCTGTGAAGTGTACAATTTTAGATATTATTACGGGTGCTTGAGATACTTTGGCTTGATTGTCGCAATTTGTTTTTGTACTCTGCCTCCCCCCCCCCACTAGATGATTGAAACTCAATGTTTATACTTTACTCTTTATACTCTCCTTTATAGATGCTATTGTCCCAATTACTTTCAACCAAAGAGGAGCTAATGAAGTTGAGACGAGACTCACAGTCTCTAAGCTTGATGTGCAAAGAAAACGATGGAGGGTTGATTGCACCCATTGTATCAATGCTGTGGCTGAAATGGCTCTGTTTGTTCAATATCACAAAAGAATGGGAAGGCAAATGTGAAGAACAGAACCAAGAATGGAAATCTGTCAGTGAAGAAGTGAGTAATAGGGGAACACCTGACTGATGTTTTCAAGCTCAGTTGTAAAGTGGACTTGTTTGATTGTCTTAAGTACAGACAGGCTGAAGAAGATAAAACTGCCTGGTTTGTCACATGAAAATGAATAAAGGATAGAGCAGTGGTAGTACAGGTAATCCTCTCTTAACAATGTAATTGGGACTAAAGACTTCATCACTAAGCATTCCAGTTGCTGTTGTTAAATAAATATCGTGCAGTTGCAGCACTTTGCCTTCATAGGATTATCATTTGCAACCTCCTGCTGACTTCCCCATTGACTTTGCTTGTTGGACTTGGTAGTGAAAGTCTCAGGTGGGGATCACATGACCACAAGATGCCACAATGATTGTAATGAGAGTTGGTTGCAAGGGCCCAAATCACAATTCACATGACCGCAGGGATACTGTGAGGGCCACAACTAGGAGGAATAATTGTAAATCCCCTTAAGACTTATATACCGCTCCATAGTGCTTTACAGCATTCTCTGAGCCGTTTACAAATGTCAGCATACAAATTGCCCTCAACAATCTGGGTCCTCATTTTACCAAGGATGAAAACTGAGTCAACCTTGAGCCCGTCAGGATAAAACTCCTGGCTGTGGGCATAGTTAGCCTGCAATTCTACATTCTAACCAGTTCACCAACATGGCTTCTTGTTGAGCACTGTTATAAATTTAAAAGGTCATGAACGATTGATTGATGAACAAGGACTACCTATACACAAAATAATGCATGGTATGGAGAAAATATAGAGCTTAATTTCTCTTACTGGAATCTGGGGTTATCCAGTAAAGCTGAATGGTTTTAGGTTCAGTGGCTATTAGTAGATAATAGACATTGTTGTACTTTGTATTGGTGATTAAAGGTGATTTGGAATGAAGTGGCTATAACACACAAGCATTTCATTTTGCAGCTTGTAGTTGCAGCTGCCATTTTTATACTTGTATTTTAAACAAAAGTAATATAGTAAATCCCTTACCATTATATTTCTTACATAAAATGAATACATTGATAAGAGCATTACTGCAAATATTTGTAGAAAAATAAGTCCCCCTGTATTAAGAGGAATTTATTTCCAAATAAGTGTGAGTAGAAGTGCAACTTCAATCTACTTAAATGTCTTTTCCATGTATTCCCCCAAATCAATATTTCTCTTTTTTTGCTTATTTTCTCTCTAGCTGGAACGAGAAACAATTATTCTAGACAGTCTTCAAGAAGAGCTGCCTGAGAGCCTCCAAGACAAACAGCAAGCAACCAAAGAAGAACTGGAAGAATTTCTGGAATCCGCAAGCAATTATATAGAAAATTTGGATACTGAGAAATTATTGCTACGCTTAATACTTTGCCGATTAAGGTACATTTTGAGTGTCCCTGGGAGTTCGCCTGGAAAGGAAAGCCTTCCTATTGTCTGTGAAATTCAAAACATGCAGCAACGAACAGAAGAGTAAGTATAAAACAGACTTGCTGAGTGAAGTCATACAACATTTTGTACAAAGTTTAATTCTGATTTCAAAATACATTCTGATGGTTTTTTGTTTTTTTTACTAATTTGAATTCCTTAACTGCCTGAGGAATTCTGGGCATTGAAGTCCACAAAGTCTTAAAGTTGCCAAGGTTGGAGAGCCCTGATCTAGATTATCTGGCAAATGTGCATAAGTTTCAGACAGAGAGGTATTTATATATATATAAAAAATAAAACAACAAAGATTTATTTCTTCACCCAAGCCTTCCCAAAATGAATGCTGGAAGAAAGTTTTGATATCTGTTTACACCCAAGTTTTAAATGCAATGTTTTATTAACTATCGTTATTTCATGTGATGCTAGTACTGATACTTTCTAGAACCTGCCACTTTGCTTTGCATTTCACTTGAATTTTATTTTTGCTTATTCCATTCGTGTTAAAGAAAGGGAATTGACACAAATCTTAGAGTTGCCGTGATTCCTGGTCTCTTATTTGAACATAACGGGTCATTCATTCACTTATGAACTCATTCATTGAATTTGTATATCTCTTGATTCCCAACAACTCTGGGCAGTTCACAAGAAAACAGAAAAACTATAAAACAATAAAAAAATAAGCAAAAGGAAAAACTAGGAAGCCTGCAAACGTACAAAAATCTAAAAATGGGCTACACCCTTCCTAGTTGAAAACCTGGGGGAAGAACCAGGTCTTCAAGGCCCTCCAAAACACCAGAACACACAATCTCCTTCTTCTTAATAGTATTTCTAATGGAATTTCTTCAGGCTCTGTCAAAAGGCTCAAACAGAAAAAGAGGCCACGCAATTCGAGATGGTATCCCGGACTGAGTGCAGTGAAGAACTGAAAGCTATGAAGACTTCATTACAGGGCATCATATCCCAACTCTGTGGCATAGATTTGGAAACCCCTACCGAAAAGGCATTGAAACTTGAGGTTGGTAGAAAGCTGCTTCTGTAGATAGTGGACTTTAGATAAAGTACATTTGCTGGGCCATTTGTTTGCTTTAGATAAATAACATACTTTCCAATTTTTGAGTTGCAAATTGGTGTATCATTGATCTCTGGTCCTTCCAATAGTCATAATTATTAGAATTGTGTTGTCCTTTATTTCCTTCTACATTTAACTGCTTAACAAACATGGTATCCAGATGCTGTCATCTATACACATTTAACCAGAAAAGGAATGCAATGGAAAAAGAGGTTTTTTTTCCATTGCATTTAGAAATCTTCTTCATAGATGGCTTATTTAGATGGGCCAAATAAGCCATACATGAAAGAGCATTGAAAAGGCTATATAAAGAATTACAGAATGCTTGTTTTGGAACAGATTTTTGAAGGTGGTGTAATCCAAACCTTTGCATAGTCCAGAACCAATGAATCTTTCCTGCTGGCTATCCAGCCAATCAAGAAGACAATACTATTTACACAGGTAATCTGTTCCACAAACACCTTTTCCTATTAAGAAACTTCTTCCAACATTTAGTCAAATTTTGTTTCTTTGCAGTTCTTACCCATACTCTTTATTTTCACATTTGTTCTCTTACTGTGAAATAAAATCCAATATTTTGATATCTTGGAATTAAAACAAATAATTGTAAACGAAATGTATCTCTCAGCAAGAGATCCAAGTTATTTGGCAACAAAATGTATTTCACGGTTGTTCATGCCAAAGGATGTAGACCAGATTGAGTTTCTAGGCCACAAATA
Organism: Notechis scutatus; assembly: GCF_049901735.1. NCBI lineage: Eukaryota > Metazoa > Chordata > Lepidosauria > Squamata > Elapidae > Notechis > Notechis scutatus. The sequence continues at coordinate 312,851,621 of NC_142009.1, read as the reverse complement.
TTAACAACTGTCAAGTTTGTTTTATCCTGTGAAAAAGATATCCTTCATGCAGAACTGGAAGGAGCTGTTTTGTTTGGATATTTTCATTAAGATGACACCAAAACAAATGGCCCAGCAAATGTACTTTTGGTCACCTTTTGTTTTTAGGGTTTTTTTGTTGTTGTTGTTGTTCTGAATCTGAAAAGCTCTTTATGGAGCTTAAATCAAGCAAGCATTGTGTCTCCTTTAGCATTTCGTCTGTCAGTAAGCCCTGACAATACAATGAAAAATATTGGGTTTAATGTAGTCTCAGTGAATTGAAAAGTATGATATAAAACAAAGTAAGCATCTTTCAGGTTTTGCTCTGCAAAGCTTTCTCATGAAAAATAAATAAATCCATTTGTACCTTAGATATAGTGGGAGAGGTTATTTCCTCCAACCAATCTTGAAGTAATTTCTAATTTTTTTTTTCCTGTTAGGAGATTCAGAGAGTAGTTGATAGCAAGAAGCAGATCATGGACAACCTACAAACCAAGTTCACTGAAATATATAGAACAGTCCCAGTTGGTATTGAAGAGCATTTGGAAGACTGCAAGGAAATGTTACATGACCTGGAAGAAAAGGTAGCACCATCCTACTTGATTGTAAAAGTTAGGGAAACTTGCTGAAAGTCCAGATTTATTCTAGTTAGTTGTTGTTTAATTCTCTAGCTTCCCATGCTAATAAATTCCATCTAATTTTTATTGTTCACTATCCCTTTCACTAACCTTCTAGGCAGTATTTTAAGAAATCCTCAGATAATTCTGTAAACCATAAGATACTGTGGTTGGTTTATTCTAGCACATTTGTAAATCCTGACTTTAGAAGGATAGACTATCTTCCTAAATCAGGACTAAGCAACATTTTGACTAGATAAAAATCTTAATGTGGATAGGAATGAAGTCAAACCAACCCTCTCTCAGTGAAAATAAGGTTCTTTTATACCCATAGTGACTCAAATCCTTTTTTCCCAATCTTTCACATAAAGTATACCCTCTTTTGCCTGGTATTGCTAACTTTGATATAAGTGGTAGTTGAATGTGTAAAAAACTACCAACTCTGGCCTGAGAACCATTGGCTCTTATACTTTTTGTACTACCAAATAATTTTATTACACCTTAGGGCAATGTACAGATCTAAGCTAGATGTTAAAAATTAAACTATAAAAATGGTAGTTAAAGTAGAGTGGAGGGGTTATTCATAATCTGAAAAAACTGATAGTTAAGTTTTTAAGTTTATTTTCTGTTTTTTCCACTTCAGGGCTGAACTTTCCTTTATTTTCTCTCTCTCTCTCTTTACTATGGTAGGTCAGCACAGAATTTCTGAAAAATTCTCCTCACTACAATACAGAGAAAAAAATAGAAGACATTAACAAAGGTTTGCAAGCCATTGAAAATATGTTACATCAAAAGAGTGAGAACATTGCAAAAGCAAAAGAAGTTCAGAAGGTAACATCCCAATTCTTTGCTCCATATGAAGCAATGAGCTTTCCTTCCCCAACTGATGTTGATTCTGCCCTCAGAGCGACTTGTTCAAACTAGACTTGCCTTAACCAGTGTAAATGTGGAAGTAGAATGATGTTTTTAAAATAGAAAAATATATATGCCTATAGCCATAGCTGAACCACTGCTCATTTGTTGTTTTGTTCTCTTACATGCAGAGAATCTGGGATTTGATAGATCTCTGGCATTATAAAATGAATGAACTGGATTCAGAGGTTCAAGATATAGTGGAGCAAAATCCCCACCAGGCTCAAGAATTGCTAGATCGATTGATGATACCCCTGCAACGATACCAACACGTTTCACAGCATGCTGAGCGTAGAACTACAAACTTGAACAGGGTAAAAAGATGACTGAAAAGATAATTTGTGTTTGAAATCTGGATGCTTCTTGATTCCTGCCAGTCAGACTGCATTGATCTCAGCTTTATCAATTGCATTGCAGACACATATTTTAAGGATGCATCTATCAGTGTGGCTGACAGGGTGAATTTCTACATAGGTATAATTCCAAAGGGCTGATAGAGCTCCCCAAAGTGGAGTGGTTCCCTAAATTCTGAATATATGGCATTATCTACAAAACTACGGTAGATCCTCAACTGAGATCTCACAGTATTTCTTTTTTCTTCCTTTAAGGAAAGTAATCCTCATGCACCTGAAAATAATAACAAAAATAGACATCATATATGTAAAAGGAAATGCAGAAATTCTGTTTCCTGAAAAAGCCGTTATTCTCTTTGTCAGGATTCTGACACTTAACCCCATTTAAATGAAAATTTTAACTGCTGTGCTATATCCTGAGAATATTTAATTAAGACTTACAATGAGTATAATCCTGTGATATTTATCTACTGACAAAAAAGTCAGTAGATAACATTTTTACACTCCCTCTTCCTTCACAAATTGCTGCAGAGGGGATGATGAGGTGGTTTTATTGCATGAGTGGAAATTTGCTTGGGAATCTGGATGACCTGCCAGTGTTTCAGATACCTATGTATTATTTTGTGTAAAACGATATGTGATATCTTATATTAAAGGCTGCTAGCAAGTTGGAAGAATGTGATGAGCTCCTGAAAAGCATTAAGGTTTGGCTTGAAAACACCAGCCGCCTCTTAACAGAGGAAGTGAAAAGTGATTCTGCAAAAGCTTTGAATAAACATGCCAGTGCGCTTGAGGTAAATTGATATGCAACTAAATGACGGGAGCAATGTATTGCTTCTCCTTGAGAGCACATGCCAACATCTTGTTTATTGATAATGACCAGTACAGGTACATATGCTAGGCTAAGTAGTAGCATCTAGCTAGCCTGAACTTAGGAAGCTAAACAGAATCAATTAAGTTAGCGTTTTGGTGAGAGACCACTAAGGAATAGCAAGGCAGTAGGCTAAATAGGAAAGTTTAAAAAAATCTTTGAAAAAGATATAATGAGGGAAAGCCAATATGTGGGGAAATGTTTTACATATGTTGCCATCTTTAATATAAGGTGAGGGTGTGCCTGTGCATATAGAAATATAGATGGCACTGCAGGTGACAGCATGCATATAAGGTCAGAAGTAAAACCTCATTGAATCCGTAGGGGTTTGGTCCCTCATAAATGGATAATTATTGATAAATGATTATCTTATTGAAGGTCTTATAGCTGGGAATGCAGTATTATGCTAATTGCTCATTTACATATATATATATATATATATATATATATATATATATACAGAATATATATATATATACAGAATATATATATATATACAGAAGCCTGATGATGACAGATGAGATTCTGCCGAAACATTGCTACAACTTTAAAAGCACAACTACAATGATGTGGGAAAATACCCGAACAAAGCTGAATACCATACATACATACATGCATACACACACACACACACACACACACACACACACACACACACACACAATCTAAATCTACCACATTAATTTTATACACACACACACACACACATTCATTATACATACATACATACATACATACATACATGCGCCGAGTCTCTCTTCCTCCTCCTCCCCCCACCCCCCACCCTCCGCCCGGCTCGGGCGCTATGGAGGCCAATCTGGAAGTGGGGTGGGGGTGGAGCGGGAGGGTCTCTGGCGGGCCGCTTGCCAGCCAGCCCCGAGCCGCATAATGGCCCGGGAGTGGGAGGGAGAAGGTGGTGGGGTGGACTGTGGCGCCCCTCCTTCTGGGCAGCGGGGCGGGGGCGGCAATTGCTCCTCCCGCTTCTCCCTCCCTCTTTGAAAGACCGGGAGGGCTGTGCTTGGGGCGGGGGTGTCCTCGGGAAGTTCCTGATGGGACCCTGCTGGGCAGGGCCGCCCGGCTCCCGAGCTGCTTTCCAGGGTCCCCTTGGGAAGAAAAGGGTCCGGTGGGCGGTGGAAGAAGGCGAGGACCTCCTCCCACCCTCTGTCCCGTCCCATCCCTCCTCTTGTCCCCTCCTCACTTAAGAGAGAAAGATCCACCTCCCCTGCACCGAGCTGCCACCCGGCGCCGCGTCTCCCGGCCAGCGCGCGCTGCGACTTGGGAACCGGCCAAGCGACTTTAAAACCGAGCGGAGGCCAGAGATAGCTGGAATTACCTCCACACCACACACACACACACACACACACACACAGAGAGAGAGAGAGAGAGAGAGAGTTGGCAGCTGTCTATCCCCAACCCTTGAGTCCCGATGGCACGCACGCGGGGCTGTCACAAAGAAAGGGAGAGGAATTGAGTGCCAGCCTGAGAAAGGCGAAGCTGCCTCTCTAAAGCATTTTGGTGGCTTTGTAAGTTTGGGGGAAAGGGGCGGGGTGTCAATCAAGAATTATATCCAGAATACCCCAAGTGTTACAACTTACCGTATTTGCCGGCGTATGAGATGACTTTTTGCCCTGAAAACATGCCTCCAAGTGGGGGGTCGTCTTATACGGCGAGTATATAACAAACTCTATATTTTGAGTGGAAATGTTGGGGGCCTCGTCTTATACGCCCAGTCGTCTTATACGCCAGCAAATACGGTACATACATACATACATATGGAAATGTGTGCTACTTTATTACTTACTGGTGTTATGGATTTCTTTTTTATTTATTGATTTATTGAGATATATTCTGTGTTCTTGGGTGGATTGCACCAAGGGAAGCTCATTCAATTTCATCGTATACATGTTGTGCATTGACAATAAAGGTTTGAATGTGAATACAGATTTTAAACAAATACGCTAATTTTCATAAGCTAATTTCCATTGATGGATTAATTAGAAAGAAATCAGAACCAAAACGAATAGCAAAGCAACAACTAGCGTTTGCTTGAAATACAGAGGAAATCAGTACATAATTTGTGAGTAAATGCCAGAGGAATTCATGTAGGAAATTACTTTAAATACCACCACCCAACTGGAAGTTTCCTGCATAAATTTATCAGGATGCCCTTATTTATGTCCATTTTTTCTTGAATATTAATATATGTTTCACTATATATATATTTTTTCCTGTTGTCAGTGAATTAAAAACCATATGAAATATTCGGAAGATAAGGTTTATTTTACCAAATTTTGTGCTTCCTTTATGCATTTTAATGTCTTTGTTTTTAAAAAAAGAAAAATAATGTTAACTTTTCCTCTCCAGATGGCATTAGAAGATTCACAACAAAAGCAAAGTATTCTTAGTGCCATTTCCCCAGAACTGAAAGAATTGTCCCCTTTAATTGAAACTGACAGTATGGTGCAGGAATTGACAGAAGTAAATGAGCAAGTTAAAGCCTTACAGCAAAAGATAATGGAAATTCTTCCATGTATTCAGCATTTGGCTGATGTAAGTGTGAACAATACAATTATTTCTGTTTGATTTAGTAAGGTTCAGATGCTGTTCTTGATGTTGATGATTTAGCCACCTATTTGCATGCCTCTTACTGGAATACAAAACAGCAGAGGGGGCAAGAGAAAGACCAGAGAAACATGAGATAAACTGAGACTGTGGTAGGCAAGAAAGGTTGTGCATTTATTTCAGTATGTTCTTGGGAGAGAAAACAACATAACATTATTTAAATATGGTATATGTGTCACAAAACATTTGGGACCAAAGAATAGTGAAATATCAACAAAACAGCAAATAAAGGGTGAAGATATTTTTTTTATTGGCTATAAGAGCAAAGGCATAATTTATTCAGCATCACCTGATTTGGCTTCATATAATTCTAGCTTGGGTCAGAAGCAAATTTGATATTGTCCTTGTGGTTCTCATAACATCCAATATATTGGACAGTTTTTCAGAATTAAAATAGAGAATCATATTTGTTAGGTGGTAATGACACATGATTTAATGAGGGAATTAAAAAATGGATGCAACCAATTGGCTAATAAGGTAGCACTCAAGGAATGTGTGGCTTTTTAGATATAAATAAAAATGTAAGACTTTCTGAGTCTTATATTGCTGCGAGTCCATTGGTTTTTGCATTTAAGAGACTTCAGCAGAGAATAAGTACTATGATTGTTTCTGAAAATGTAGGATGTTGAAGCTATTGAATCTGAAGTGAAAACAATGGAGAAGGACATAGAAAAAATAAAGACAATATTGTCCCCCTCTGAAGACACATTTGATCTTTCTCCTAAGGAGCATCTTAAACATTGTAAGGTAAGGTATTTCACTTAAAAAAGGAACTGGAAAAATCAACATAGGAACAATTGTAGTGTAATATATATATACTGTATAGTGCTGGATTAGAAGCCAGCTATTTCTAAACATTGCTATTCTTGAAGTATTCCCAAACTTTTGAAAATGTAATGATAGAGTTTTCTTTTTTGCTGCTCCTTTATGACAATGCTATAATATTTTTAAAAACTGCCTTTTAACTCTGAATAGCTCATCACCATAAATTTCTACCATTAACCTTCCACCTGTAGCTGCCAAATAGCCCCCATCTGCCAAGTGAAAATGGTGGCTCATTAGGTTCAGTCAAGAATTGGGACAATTCAGCAGGACAAAGCAAGATGTGCTTTAACCCAAGACCCAAGGTAGAGATAGCAGCTTTATCTAGCCAGATGGGGCTCTTTCATTTCAGAGGTCATTTACATTGTGGGGAAGATGGTTTATTGTTACAGAATTTGACCCAACAAATTCTCCTGAGAGGAAGAAAGGTGCTTGGATTCTGTTACTAATATTCCTGGTTCTAAGTAACACATTGAGGTCATCATTTCCATGAGCAAGAAGCTATTTTTGAAATTAATTTTGGAGATGTATATAGTGGGGAGGAAAGTGAGAAATACAAATGGGTGTAATTCTAGATTCCATCTAGATTCCATCTGAGGTATTTTGAAAATCATGCTGTCCTAGGTTTTCTTTTTTTTTTTTTGAAACAGATTTTATTAATTTTAAAAAACAATACACCAACAAACAAAACGTAGAATAATAACATAGGACATCTTTTCTAAAGAAAACAAATAGAACATCTTATTTAAAGACAGGATAATTCCAAATTATCACATTTCCATACCAGCACAGTTTAATATGCATATTCATCTTATCTGTTCAACTTCATATCTTTTCCCAACTTCTCTTTATTTCTCCCTTTCCTTCTATTCAATTATATTTCTTTTGCCTTAAATTATATATATTCATTATATCCATCTGTCTTATTTAAAATTTCATTATTCTCTTCCAACATTCTTCTAACGTTTTGATAAACAAACAAAACACAAAACATAAATACATAAAACTTCTTTTTGGAAAGCGGCTTACCCTGGGTAACATCTTTTTATACAGACATAAATCAAGTTCATGCTCACTTACTAATATACTATTTCATATCTTATTTAACATTCTATATTTTCTATATATTTTCTCTCTTCATTCACTTTCTTAATTCTATTTTATTTATTTCATCTCAGTTTAGATAATTATACTTGCATCTTTTGTCCGTTCTCTTTCAATTATCTATTTTTCTTTTCTTTCTAGTACAATATTTCTCCTGTAATCACTAGTTGAAGTATGACAACTTTTTATCTTTCCCCTAAATTTAACGCTTAAAATAATACATACTTTCCATACTGATTCTGCTTAGTACATTCTAAGTATCACATTTTAGAATAATAAGACAAAAAAAAAAGAGAATTAGGTTTATAAAATAGTAAAGACAATATTCCATAAAAAGTTAAACTCCATTGTTAAATCTTAAACATTTTTGTACGTTCTCTTTAATACATTATTAACTCATATAATATTTCAGTTTTCTAACTCAATTTCAAATACTAATATCTACAATACAATCTTATGTACTTTTGCAGAATCATTTTTTAAATTATTGTTTACCCTTTATCTCTGAAAAAAAAAACAGTTTTATAACATCTTGTTTTAAAACTTTATGACTTCTCTTTCCTTTTTCCCTTCCTTTCTTATCAATTCTAGCCTTTTAACCCCCCTTCTCTCAAACTCCACTCTCTTAATCTTCCCTCTCTGTTGTATTTCTCTTTTCTGTTGCTTTCTGACATTGTATCGATTTTTCATCTTATTTTTCCCTTTCTTGGTTGCTTTTTTCAGTTCTGAATTCTCCGTTTTCTTTTCCCCATTTCTCTTTTCTTCTTCAAATGAAATAGTCTGGCCATTAAAGATGGTTTCTTCTCCTTCCTCCCAGCCTTCTTGTTGTTGTATTTCCTGGTAGGTAGAAATCGCCATTTCTAAAAAGTGAAAAATAGATCCAGAAGAGCCCTTGCCTTCTTGTTCCTCTTCTTTTAGCTTTTGAAATTCCATCTTCAACCGATAGTGCCATTTTTTTTCCTTAAGCACAACCCAAATGTTTTTAATCCTTCAAGAAATAGTTCCCCAAAATCCAAAAGTCATAAAGCAATCCAAATCAGAACAAATTGTTTCATTTAGCACTTTCTTCTTTTTGTATTTTCTCTTCCTGGGGTAGAGTTCAATTACACAGTCCCAAAGTAATTTTTAGAAGTCTTATTATCATTTATTTCTAATCTTATAAACTGCAAGCAGTCTCCTTCAATACAATCTTAAAATAAATTCTTTACCTCTTCCCTCCCACTTATAGCAAAAAAAAAAAAATTAGTTTTAAATTCCAATGTTCAGAAATCTTTTATCCTCTTGGCTTTAAGTTTGAAATTTAATTACCTTCTATGCCCAAGCAGTTTTTCCGATTTCCATCAGCTATTTCCATAGGGAGGGAGAGTGAGAAAAAATAACTTTCCCTTTCACTTTTCTTCCGCTGCTTTCCAATCTTCTTAGGAAACAATGTATCATTCAAGCAATTAAGATTCCAGGGTTTTAAAGAGTTCCTTGTTGTCCCGGTTCAGCCAAAAAACTTTCACTTTCTCCAACTTCCTCCTGCACAATCTTACCCGGCTTTCTTTGTGGCTGCCATTGCTGACCGCCGCTTCACCGCCTAGGGAAAAAGGAGTTTAGCTGGCTGAGGAGGGGGTTTGCGATACCCCCAAGCCCCTGCCCGGATCTCCTCTCTCTTCGGTTGCCTCTATGGGGCAACCATATCCTCCAGATCCAGCTGGATCGGAGGCACTTCGGCAGCGAGCCGCTGTCCTAGATTTTCTGAGATCAAATATGTGAAGTATTTTGAACATAAATATCTGAACTTCCCAAAGTGCTATAAGCATGCTGAGTCTTACATACTTTTCCCTTCCTTGTTAATACATTCTATTTTAGGTTATATTGACCCACATCTGCCCCATGAAGAAGGCTGTGGTTGAAATGCAATCCTATAAAGCAAAATTGAGATTGACTGACATGAGAATGCAACCTCTTTCAGTATTCCAAAGAACTAAACAGCTTTTGAAAGAGCTGAAGGTTCTAGAAAGACTCACAGAGAAACAGAACACTCTACTTGAGGTAAAAACAAATTGATTGAGTGGTTATTTGTGAATCTTCTTGGAAAATACCTTCTGATTTTTTATTATGTGTTTTCTGAATAAGATCATAACACATGGAAAAGCTATTTCTTGAATCGTATGCATATGGGTTGGTTGATTATTTAAGGCACAGGATACCGAAAATATCTTGTATTTTTAATTAATTTGTAGGAACTCATTCTAGTCAACTGCAATAATTAATCATATATCATACAGCACAAACCATAACATCCATGATCTGGAATGCTCTGAATATATTAAAGCAACTTTAAATTGTGTCTGATTCCTTTTTCTCACATGCACAGCAGTACAAATATGATTGACTGAGTAATCTAGTGATTAAAAGCCAGTGATATTTTAATGACACACAGATGGAAATCATTTTTTTGCATACTATCTATGCATTTGATTTAAATAAGCATAATTGATATAATATTAACAATGTGCATGCAGCAGGATTGTTTCTTTCCTACTGCAATTTAGTTAGACTATTCCCAAATAGTTCTCAGAAGCTTCCAAATGATGCAAAAATTAAAATAGAAATAATTATAAGCTCCAATAACAATCAACTTGAATGTATTTGCATGGTTCCCCTACAAGCAGAGCAACATCTTTTTACTGCTTGTTTACTACTAAGCATTTTAGAAAAATAAGTTTACTGCCTTAGGAAAGCACGTTTACTGTTTTCCTAAGACTGCTCTACATATCACTCCAAAGTATGGCAGAATATATCAGTTGTTTAACCAGGTCGTGCAGTATTGTGTGAACTCAGCTAATGAGTTACTGTTTCTTCTACCTAAATAAAGGTAGTCCATATTTAGCACACACAATATGGACTGGCAACTTGGTCATTAAGTGAAGCAATCACCAAGTCAAACCATGGCTGTGTTTATGACCTTACCTCAGCTTTGTTTTGCTTTACAAACCTTAAAAGGTCATAAATATGAGGACCGGTCACAAAATTATATTTTCATTGTGGTCACAACTGCAAACAATCCCCCAAAAGGCAGTCATTGAATGAGGACTACCTTATTTTGCTCCATGTTCAAGATAGCAATAGCAAAAATGTGGGAGCAGAAAATCAGGAGTAGATAGTCAAAGAATGCAGAAAATATATTATCAATTAAGTTTTATAAAGAAAAACAAATCCCCCTACAAATATTCACTATTTCTATCTTCTGAAAGCCAGAGAATCATTATTGGAGTAGTTGGATTAAATGAATCAGTGTTCCCACTTACTAGGAAAATATTTTCATACGTATATATACTTCCAGTTGAAATTAGAATCTGAATGTGAGTATTAATAGTGTATTAAAATATATGTTCCATTATCCACCTTGAAACATAGTAATTGCTGGTAATTTTGTTTTAGCCAATTGTAAAAGAAATAGAAGAATTCGAGCAGCAAATTGACTTCCTAAAGCAAAGCCAATTCCCAAAGACTAATTTAGATGAATTGCCCTCAGAAAATCTGTGGCCGGTTCAAGACCACACCTTCCTCAAGGTGAGCTTTATAAATTATATTGTATGTCTTGCTTCATTTACAATAGACAACTGTGGTAAAATTGCTATATTTCCATGATTAGATCCTTTCTAATAACCATAGGAATCTCTATTTTGGTGTGCGTGTGTCTATTGAATCATGTTCTTGCTTCCCCAGAAGCAAGTGGGCACAGGATCCAGAATCTCTTCTACATTTGTTCTGAATTTTATTTCCTAACCTGGCAAAAAAATAACAATATTAAATACATAAATAATAATCTTTAAATTATTTTTTAATTTAAAAACTAGGAAAATTTGGATTATATAAATTGCCCAGAGTCAGTTGGAGTGGGCGGCTATAATAAGTTCAATGAAATATTTAAATTTAAATGAAATAACTATAATTTATCACTGAGAGCCAGTTTGGTGTAGTGGTTAAGGTGCTGGCCTAGGAACCAGGAAACAGTGAGTTCTAGTCCTGCCTTCCTGCCTTAGGTATGAAGCTGGTAGAGTGACATTGTGTCAATCATTCTCTCAGCTAAACTCACCACAGAAGATTGTTTTTATGTGTAAAATGTAGGGAGTATTATGCATGTTCGCTGCATCTCTCTCTCCCTCCTCGCCCCCCCCTTGTTCGCTGCATTGGATTACTTATAAAATAATAAAGAAGAAAAATCTAATAAATGATTACAGGTAGTCCTTGACTTACAACCATTCATTTAGTGACTGTTCAAAATTACGATGGCACTGAACTGTTGAGGTATTCCCCGTTAGGAGAATGAGTGCACTCAGGGAAATGTAGTGAGAGTGGTGTTGAATAACACACAACCAGCATACAGATACACTGAATAGTAAAATGTAGGTTTTACTTCCAGTAAACAGGTAAACAAAGTCCAACAAACAGTCCAAATCATACACGGTTAAAGCAGATAGTATTCAAAATAATCAGTCCAGGGATAATCCAAAAACGAAGTCCAGTATCATAAACAAAGTTCAGTAAACAGAGTTTGCTAGCAGTTTGCAAGACTCACAGCAATCCAAGCAGAATCAGGCAAAAGGCAACAAGGAAATGCAAGAAGAGAGCAAACCAGGTTTCTGGCTCCATCTTATGGCTGTCGGAGGAACCTCAGCCAATCACAATTACAACATTCTCTTAAAGATACAACAGTATTAAATAACTGTCCTGGTTTATATATTGCCAACTCAACTGTTAGGTGTTTATCATTCCATTGTGACTTATGACCATTTTTCACACAACTATTGCAGCATCCCCATGGTCACATAATGAAAATTTGGACACTTAGTTACTGCCATGTATTTATGATGGTTGCAGTGCCCTGGGGTCATGTGATCACCTTTTATGACCTTCTGACAAGCGAAAGTCAATGGGAAAGCCTTAACCATGTTACTAACATAACAACTGCAGTAATTCACTTAAAAACAGTGGCGAAGGAGGTCATAAAATGGGCCAAATTCACTGTTGTTTGCTTAGCAATGGAAATGTTTAGCTCAATTGTGTCTGTAACTCAAGTACTACCTGTAAATGTATTTCTGTACTTCTGTATTTTTCTTTCATGGCTCTGTTCTTTTTGCAAAGTGGGACTCTAAGTAGCATACTACTCAGAGTATAATTATATCATTTTCTGAACTTGATGACATATCCCTGATTCAATATACAGACATGTAGTAAAGAGCATGCTTACACATGCACAGGGATGATGTGGCTTGGCCCTACTGGCTCACTCGAGTGATAGGCCTTAAATTCTGCACTCACAATCCTGACTATTGCAACTTCCCACATTCTGGCCTTGGGGTTCTGTCTGTGTGCTGTCACCATATCACTCTTCTCAAAAATATTTCTTCTCTTCATATTTTCTCAGGAGGAGGCAAGCCAAATTCCTTCTTTCTATCTTCTTGCCTTTCTGTAGGTAGCAGAATGACTAAGTTATGTGGCAGACTAAATTCCCTGCCAGAATGTCTACAGACTTCAGAAGAAGGTGTTATTATGTAATGTAAGGTTAAGGAGCTGAAAGTTGAAGAAAAAATGGAGAAAGGAATTTTCATAATTTTTCTGGACTTTGACTCTCAGCTAATGTTCCAGGCAGGAATATTTCATACAAGTAGAACAACATATCGTATAAAGAAATGGGATAGATCAATGACATACATTTTTAAAAGCTCTTACATCATAACTCTCTCTGCATTTCATTAAATGGCTACTTCCTCCAGTTTTTAACTGATGGTGCCATATTAGGAGGCTAGGTGTCTTATTGTGATGAAAGACAAAAGAGAAAAGCAAAGAGGAGTTTCCTCTACCCCTTTTTAAAAGCTCACCTGAGAGAGGGGAAACCTTCCTGTTTCTTAATGGTCATTCAGATTTTGACTTTCTTGGAGTTTTCTGACCTCAGTGTCTACATTGGCAAGGTAAAATTTGATGAATTTAAGTTTTTCTGACCCTCTCATGATATTTGTTTCCCCCTTCACTACAAAACACTAAGTATTAATGCAGTGTTTATGATTCTGTTTATCAAAATACAAATCTTAACACTAGTATCCATGCTTTATTATCATTCATTTAGAAATTAAAATCATATGTTGGGGAGATAGATTTGGACAAGAAACCATACTTGTATTCTTCTCTTTGAATAGACTTACCTCTTATTGTTTGTTTTACTTATTTAGTTGCAAGTGGATTTATGCATCCACAATGTCATGCTTTCTTTTTTATGCCTAACCTTTATGGAAAATACATGCGTGTGATTTGCCGTAGTGTATTCAACTGGTGTTTCGGAATGCTCTTCTGGGTTAGTCATATGAATTAGCTGGTGCCGCCCAAAGTGCTAATTGCTTTAAGATTTCTTTAGCTTGTCAGAGCTTAATTATATTGAGACTCAAAGTATAAACAAAAAGGTGGCTCCAGAAGAGGTGAACATTTTCTAATCAGAGAAGTCAACTATAGAGAATGCAATGCAAAAATAAATTAAAAATCTGCCAGGTAGCATTGTGCACTCAATCACTTTTTTAAAAAGCTAAGAAAAGTAGAATAGATCATTTTTACTGTAATGGAACTCAAACTGCTGAAATAGAATATAGAGTTTGGAAAAATCGGAATCCACCAAAACTATGTCTGATGAAACCCATACATATGTTAAATTGCTGGTAAGTCTTGTTGGAATTTGGGGACAGCTCACAGAATTGATTAAAATTTCTACAACTTGAGACACCCCAACTCTCAGAATTTCCATTCAGCATAGTCATTGCTGCAAATTTGGGGAACTGAAATCCTCTTACCTAGAGTTTCCATGTTGGGAAAGAACATGAACCCATTTTACAGGGGGACATAGACCTGATCTTTGCACAATTCTGATATTCTCATTCACACATGACAGTCATTTGGAACCATACTATTGGAACCCTGCTGAGCTATACAGGTATGAAATTATTATTATTTAGATTGATTATAGCTACCCCACTGGATGGCTTAGAACATCCAAAACACAATTAAAACATAACAGAGTATAATATCATAGAGGATAGTAGCCTGGAGAAAAGCAACCACAATAACCATAAAAAATGCCACTAATATGCCAGCCCCAGGTCTGAGAACAGAGCCAGGTCATAAGAGCTTTCCAAAATCCATACATACATATCTCTTGGAGGATGCTATTCCAGAGGACCATCACCTTGAAGACTGTCCAGATAAAAGTGCTTGGAATTCTTCCCTGATGGATCCAGTTTTGCTGCAGGTCTAGAGGAGATACCTGGAGAGGACTCTTGCCAAGTTATCTGGGAATGGTTTGAGCCTTTTGGACCTGAGGAAGTGCACAAGGTCCTTCAGACTGTGAGATCAGACACCTCTTTAGATCCATGCCCCTGCTAGGTTGTGATGCTGACCAGAATGACTTATCATGAGATGGGCAGCCATATAACATTAATAAATGAATAAATAAATTACATCCTCAATCTGGGGCCCGAACAATCACAGCCATAATCATTGAGTCTTATAAGGATTGAGCTGAACTTTGTTCTCCATATTCTTCACTTAACACCCTCAAGATACTGAGTTAGTATGGTGACAGCTTCATTTGCATAGCCCATAGTTGAGATGCATATTTGTCTGTCATCATGTAATAATGACACCAACCCCAGGTAACAGATGAACTCACTTCATCAGTTAGCTTCATGTAGATGTTAAACAGCAGTGGAGGAAAGTGTGGTATCATGTGATACACTACACATGACCTCACCCAGCAATTTCATGTTGATATTAAACAATAATGGGGGAAAGTGGTGTGTGCCATGACAAACTCAGAAGCCTAATCTCCTCCCTCCTGTCAACTCTGACTGGAAATGATCACTGAAGAAGGAGGTGATCCACTGCAAAATAGTTCCCCACATTCTTAACACCCAGGGTTGATGGTTTCAGAAGCTACTGAAAGATCAAGGGGCACAAGGATGGATGTACCATTCCCATTGTGAATCTGCCAGAGTAACTGACAAGCTAACCAAGATTGACTTCATGCTTTACCTTGGTCTGAAATCTTACTGAATCAGGTTCAGATTATTCTTTTCCTTCAAGATCCTGTGTATATATACCTGTCATTTGATCAATTTCTCCACAACATTTTCCACAAAGGGAAAACTGGAAATTAAATTATAATTATCCAGGATAGCAGATTCCACAATGGTATTTTGAGAAGGAAATGCATCACTACCTTCTTCAAGGTCAGAGGGGAACACCCTACCCTTTTGTGCTCCTTCAAAGATCCCATCCTCTGACTGCCTCCCAAAGCCAAGGAACCAGGGTTTGACAAACAAGTTGCTGTGCTGACAGTTTGTGGGACTATGTCTACTTCCTCAGGAGTCACAGGAGTCAGTGTCAATTGTTGAAGTAATTCCCCGTTAGGAGAATGAGCACATACAGGGAGACATATTTGAGAGGAGTGTTTGAATAATACACACAGAGCACACAGATACACTGTACAGTAAATGTAGGTTTTTACTTCCAGAAAGGTTTAAGCAAAGTCCAAAACAAGCAGTCCAAAATCATTCACAGGTTAAATCAGTCAGTTTTCATCCAGGGATAATCCAAATATCAAATTCCAGTGTCAGAAACAGTTCAGTATCAGACTTACATTAAATCCAGTAATATCAGTCAATTAGAAGAAATGGAGCAACAGGCAATACTTTCCAACAGAAGGAAACAGAGATACACTTACATTCTCTTCTGAGACTCAGACTAAACAACCCAGGTTTCTGGCTCCATCTTATGGCTGTTTGAGAAACCACACCCAATTGCATGCTCTTGCATTCCCTTAAAGATATAGTACTAAAATGTTTATCCTGGTTTATATATTTCTAACCCAAATACCTGTTAGGTGACTTATATTCCTAACATCGATAATTGAAGAAGACTGTGCCCCAGGCAACTTACTTCAATCTGCTAAGTTGGAGGCCAACTACAAGCAAATCCAAATATCTTTATTCATTAAATAGCATGAATCACAATCTAGTCCTGTTATTTCATACTGAAGTTTGTAAGAAGCAAGAAATGGAATAATAGATTGAAATGAAAAAGAGTAGCCCAAACATTTTGAAGCTGAGAGAAATAGAAAAGACGAGTTACAATTAGTTCATGTGACCTATGTGCTAGATCTATATCCTGCCAATCCACTAGAATTGTACTCACTGGGAATGCTTTTGATCCTCAAATTACACCGACACTAGCAAATCTTTCTGTAATATGGATAGCACACAGCCCTAATTAAAGTGGATAATTTAATTACGCCTTTATTAAGTTGAAGGATATCCACCTTATGCAAACAATATTTGGCAAGGTTGCCAGCACAGAGTAGGAGTGGAAGGGTTACCTGTATTTTATTAGGATATGTTTTTGTGGTCTTGTATAAAAACAATTCACTTCTGCTAATTTTCCAGTTTTTCCCACTTGAAATAGGAAAAATGTTTTAAGAAAAGAAAAAGCTCTTCCAGAGAAGCAGGGAGTGATGCTTCTGTCTTAATTAACCTACTTTGCATAGTATTATGAATAAACTCGATGCTATCTGTCACACGCCTGACCACTTGCCCTTCTGGAATTCAGCTCCCAAATTCAAGCAGACAGCTATGAACTGTTCAGAGTGCTGTTCAGTTTCCAAATGTCCCTCTAAGATATGGCTGGCTACATACAGATCCAGCAGGCTTTACGTTTTGTATTGGGTCACTTGGCTTGGTTTTCAGCTGTGCTAAGGAAATGCTTTAGTGCAAAGAAGGCACCCAAAGAAAATCATGCAGATCATGTTACAGTAAGATGTCACAAGCTGTTCACAATTTTCTTTCATGTTCCCATTTTTATGAGATACGTCATGTCTCAATATTATTTTTCCGCAGGATGAGGAGGTGGAAAAAGTAAAGCAACAGATTGCCCTATTATGCCAACAGAAAGAAGATATTCTATCAGCTATGAAGAATGCCTTGGTGGAACTTCATCAGAATCAAGAACCGCCAGAAACTGAGGACAGTGACTTAGAATCACCAGAGGAAAATGGAAATGCTGTTGAGTTGCAGGTAAGTTCTTTCAAACGGTTTCATAGAAATACGGTTTTAATTTCCAAAGATACAGAGTGGCCACCCAAAACAGGTATCCTTTTGTTGTTTTTATCCTCAGTTACTCAGAGCATGTGGAAGATCTTCCTGCGTGTCATGCTGTCATTTTGTTGTGCGTTTTCTTTTGTATATACCACATCATTGTCTGAAAGATAGGGGTGAATATATGATCAACACTGTTTCTTTGCTGTAGAAAATCAGAAAGAAAAACCCTTAGAGATCAGAATTCAGCGTTTAGGAGGAAATTAATTTTGGATTTAAAAATTATATTCTAATTATACTCTAATGAACAGAGTTTCAGTTCTTTTCAGCTTGTTAGAAAATGAAGGTTTTTTTTAAAAACTGTAACTCAAAAGAAATGAAAACCTTACTTTATGCAGTGATACTGCCCAAAACCAGTATATATATATATATGTATTAGGAGGGATTATAGGGCCCAGATTTCTCAATTGGAATTCAATATATATCTGAAATGTAACAATGATAACTTTTTTCAGCCACTCCCCATTTGATGTTCTATGGCCACTCACAGTTCAGTCTCAATTTTTGTGAAATTTGGCCTATTGTGGAAGCCAACTTTTAGGCTGCTATCTACTAGCAGAGTATAAAGACAGTTTTTAATCTAAATAGAGACCATTCACTGCATACTGCTTTATTTTTAATCACTCAAATGAACAAACCAATTAGAAATATTAAAAATCATTCATGGTTGTATTAGCTGATCCATATTTAAGGGTTGCCAGTAATAACAGGTTGTGGTTTTTTCTGGCAATTATTCAAGTCATTGAAAACTTGATTAGCAATAAGATGATTCAAAGTATTAATATCCACATTAACTCATAAACTATAAAATGCATACATGGGGGTTGGGTACATGTATCTGTGAGATACTACAGTATTTTCAAACTGGGATTATTCCAGAGTGTAAATATATTGTGAAAATAGTATTCAGAATTATTTTTTCATCTCAGCATCTTCCAATTGTATCTTGCAACTTTCTATGCTATATGGACTACATTTTAAATATGACTACATTTAAAATTTTAAAAAGGAACCAAGCCAGGATATGAGACAGATTATATAATAGTTGGGGTTTTTAAAAATTGAATTATGTAAAGAAAAGATCAGAATATATATCTAGTGACAGTGCTGAAAATCATAAAAATGAAAGACCTCATCATTATATAAAACCTTTAACTTAAATACTTGGGAGAAGAAGGGTAACTTTCTCATAAAATATGTATTAAGAGTTTTATATTAAACAATTATCTGAATACCTTTAAGGCAGTTGCAAAAGGATTTTTCTAAATTTATATTTTATCCTTAAAGTAGGAATACATTGCCATTACATTTAAGTTTTGCTAGAAATGCAGTGGGATTTTAAACCACCAGTTTATGTCATTGTTATTCTGAGATAAGTAGTATGAAACATCAACAAATAAAGATTTTTTCTGGAATAATTATTTCATATTATTTTAAAGAAACTGAAACCCATATTTTTATAGATTTCCATAGATAACACTAAAGACTATGATATACATAACTACATAACTATGACTTAGTTAATTAAGTAATCCAAGAGAAACCTTGCAGGAGGGAATTCCTGCCCTTGAGAGTTGAATTGGAATAGATGGCATACATGGTTCCATTCAACCCTTCCACCCTGTGTTTTTGTCAAAATAAAATAGATGTTAAATAAAATGTAGAACAACTTAATATAGTTATAAAGCAAACAAGTGCAGGGATCTGAAAAATGTGTTGTAACTGAAGGACTAAAAACATTGGACAATAAACTGATTCCTATGACATTATATGTGATCATGCCTACAAAACTACTTAATTTGATTATTTCTTATTATTTCTGAGAAGCATGCATTGTTACATGTCAGATGGAACATATTTAAGGGCTGCTGTAATAACTGGGGGGTTTCTTTCTCTGCATGCTACAGCCCAAAAAGCGAGGCTCCCTGGCTTTTTTACCTTCCTTGGTTGAGGAAGCAGAAGACAATTCATTCCACAATGAAGTAAGTACACCATGGAGTATAATGGAGCTGAGTCTTATTAGAGAAATAAAAGGAGGCAGTGAAAGTGAGCAAGTTAGTCCTGGCAAAGTTATACTGATAACTTTGGGAATGAGCAGCATAGTCAGAATTGAACTTAAGGATTGTTTGCAAAAAACCTTTCAGTAATAGCAAAAACTGCTGCTTTATTTTGCAACCTTTTGGAAATATTTGTGGAAAGATGTAAATTGTTTGCCTGTTGATCTCATTTTGATGAATGCATTGAAATCTGTTCCATTTTTGGTAGATGCAAAGGATGCATCTACTATCGGTGAGGAAGGGAGTTTTAATTTGAGGTTGCAGTGCAATCTGTATCTCATTGTAAGAACCGTGGTGGGACACTGGTTAGAATGCAATATTACAGGCTCATTGCGTACTGCCAGGAGTTCAATTCTGACTGGCTCATGGTTAACTCAGCCATCTATCCTTTCATTGTCAATAAAATGAGGACCCAAATTGTTGGGGGCAATATGCTGACTCTGTAAACCACTTAGCTATAAGGCTATAAGGCACTATGAAGTGGTATAAAAGTCTAAATGCTCTTGCTCTTGTTGTTGTATCTCTTTTGCAAGTGTTACTTTTGAAACAAAATGTGACTGAAATGTCTGGCAGGCATCTTCAGCTAAAATCTCCATTGCCACATATCTAACTTAAAGAAGCAGGCTGTATGTAGCTTTAGAGAAGCCATCTAAAATAAAATCTAGTACCAACTGTTTTTGGTGTCTGCACTTTAATTTTATATACAGAATATTTTCCATAATTGTGAATTGTTTTTATTAACTATTTTATTTCCCAGAGATGCTTTATCAGAACAAGAAGGAGTGCATAGGCAGAAATTTATAGTTTTTTTCTGACTCTAAATATGGACAATAAAACTTAATAACAATTCACAATAGGGACAATCCGTGAACGATATTCCTGCAGTTTTTATCATCCCTATGAGCTTCAGAATGATCCAGAGACCTTTCTTAAGATTACTTGGTGGCTTTTGCAGTTACATTGGTAGTTGAACATCTAACTTTGGGTGGCTGCAACTTTCAAGTTAGAATCTTAGTAGTGAGCAACTTCATAGGGAAAAAAAGCTCTCACTTTCTTTATAGGAGGTGGATACTGATACCACAAAGGTCATGTCCAGTGAAGACTCTCTTGACATTCCAACCAAGGTAGGTGTCCATGGCTATTAAACTGTTAAAAATTTAAATTACTCTTTGGAAATATAATGATTTGCTACATAATATTGGAAAACTAAAATTATAAGAAGCAAATATATTGTCCAGCTATTGATATATATGTTGCATTCAATTGTAAATAAATCATAAAGAGTTTTCCCCAACCTGGAGCTTTCTAGATGTGTTGACTTCAAGCTATGATCCTCCTTAGCCAGCATCTTGAGAAAACTTGGGTTAATTACAATTTCTACACAATATTCAGAGCAATTATATTCAGATCCTCTGTATATTGGTCTAATATGATCTGATCCAATAGTACATTGTGGACTAACTAAAACAACGTAATTTATTTTCTTAAGATATAATAATAATGATGATGAAAGGATTCAATAGGTGGATAAAAATGCCAAAATCAATCTGAATATCTGGTTGACTGGGAGATGAACCAAAATAATTACTGTCATTATTTATGATTCCTTACAGTTTTAAAAAAAACTACCCAAAAGCACATGGTCCTATATTATTAAAAGCATCATAAAATAGAATTATATCATGCACAATAGCACTAATTAAAACAAATAGTAGAGGTTAAATAAGAGTATAAAGTCTAAAGGGACTAAAATAGTTTTTTTAGAATGCCTAGGAAAAATAAGACAGTTCATTATTTAGCACTTGAGAAAAATACTGCAGCCGATGACAGACATATCTAGGGAGGGAGCCCTAAGGAGTACCACTACTGAGAAAGCCCAAATCTAATGACTACCAGATCCCCTCATCTGGCAAGAGAATCTGAAAAAGGACCCCAGGCAGGACTTAAAGTTCAAAGAATGTTGTATATCCACTTTTCCAGCTACAAATATTTCAGCTCTTGCACCCATGAAACACAAGACACTGACTTGGGAGAATGCCGAAATGCTTTAAAAAAAAAAAAAAAAGGTGGTGGGGAGCGGAGAGAGTAGAATAAAGAGGGGATTAAGCATACTTGCTTGTCACAAAATGCTAAAAGAATCTTGGGGGAAGGAAGAGTGGAATGACATTGTTTACAAACTTTATTTGACAACCTTCCCTTTTGTGAAGAAAGAACATTTCCCTTTTTCTGTTAGGTTTTTGTTTTATTGTTTTTAATGTTAGAATAAAATGTCTTTTTGAGACCAAAGTTCAAAAGCAATATGTAAATATTTACTCTGGGGCCTACGTTCCAGCTTTGAAATGCAGTGCCTGGAATCTTCTCTGACAAGCACTAGAAAAACACCTTTCTGTAGATCCTGTGGGATAGCATTTAATAATAAGCTATGAATCAGCCAGCTTCCTGTTTCGTCAGCCCTACCTGTGGAAATGCAAATGAGTTGCTAAGAAGCCTGTTGTGCCAGATCACATGTTGTTGCTGGTGGCTGAGATTACTTTTTCTTTCTTTTTTTCTTTCTATCTTTCCTTTTTAAAATGTATATATATATATATATATATATACCTATATTTTAAAAAAAGTCCCATTTGGCAAAGTGTGAGAATGCATGCTGCTTCCTGAGCACATGCTCGCTGCTTTAGGTCTCATATATCCTGGAGAATCCGGCTGTTCTTTCTTTCAGGGCAAATCTTCCACCCAACTCACCAACCCTCCCGAGTGCTTATGGAGATCACTGAGCAACACAAAGGCAAACAAGGACACGGTTAACGAGCCGGCTCAGGTCCTCCATGTGTGCCAGGCTCAGATTGCTGAGCTGGAGCTGTGGCTCGATCAAGTTAAAGAGTCTCTAGGATCGGAGGCCCAGATCTGTCAAATGCAGCAGTTGGTGGACCAGCATCTTGCTGCGTGCCAGGTAAGAGGAAGAACTGGCTAAACTTCACCACTGCTTTCTGTAAACCATGAGCATTCTTTAAAGTCACTCCACACGGTACCTAATGTTTCCACTGCTTTTACTTCTTGTTCTCTTTGAAATGCCCCTTTACTTAGATGGGTTAATTTTAAGGGGTGTAGCTAGATTAATTTCCCAATGCTCTTGACCCAACCAATCTCTGCTAACTTGGACAGGCACTACAAGACAAACAATCTCAATCTTGTTTCCATTTCATTCGTAAACAGGAATGGGCAGAATACAGACTGTGGTCTATTAGCCTGATATTTTATAGCTGATCAACAAGTGTTTCCAGTTCCCAATTATTTAGCAGTAGCCGCAACAATATATTTCCCATCTAACAGGAGCTATGAGGTAATTCAGTTTTGGAATAATCAGGACTGTGAACTCAGTTTGGTGCTGATTATGAAAACTAACTCCTACACAAATATTCTGAAGGCAGTGTGATACGTTTTGAAAAAACACATTTTGGCTGCTGCTTCTATATCTCTCGGGCCCAAAAGTGCTAAAACTCCGATACCATGCAAATACAATAAGAAGTTTTGTCCTAATTACAAAATGCTGACCTTGTTGTCCCCTAATTATGAGTCCTCCATGCAATGTCCAATTATAAGGGCATGAAATCAATAATCCAGCAACCTGGAATTCCAGTTAAAAAGAACTGCCAAGATTCTAGTCAGCATTACCATAAATATGAATTTTAAACTTCAAATGAAATATGATGACCTGAATCAAGTTGCTAGCCCTTATTGTGACGAAGGGGGATAAACTACATGAAAGTACCAAATGAAAAATCCTAGACTATTTCCAGGACAAGATTCCAATACCTGATGATTGGACTGTACTCCAAGCTAGATGAAAAATTCAGGCAAAGATACCTTAATATACACTTGAAGCCTGTCACATTTCAAGGAAGTAGGTACAAGGGTGTTTGTGTTTAGCTTCTTTTTGTTAAGATTTTTTAAAGCACAAAATGAGAAATTAAATGAAAATGTCAAACATTGTTACTTCTTTTGTGGGGTTAATGGATGCTGAAATACTAGGTATGAGGGGTTTTGTGGATTTTTTAAAATACAGTTTAAGAAGATGATTGAAAGTATTACTAAAGTTTCTATTGTTTCTGGACAATTTTCTACAAACCGATTGTTTCCTAACAAATTACTTAGATTTACAGCAAATTACTGTACTAAGCCTCACCAAAGTGACTTTTGAAGTAGATGGAAAGAGAACTGGAACAAGAATACTTAAACTTTATCGTTCATGATATTTGGGGAAGTGGTGATAAAGAATTCGGATTCTAATGTTTTTGTATGGACCTCAGAACAAACTGCACAATTCTCTTTATCTCATCTTTTATTAGATAAGCAAAATCTCTGACACTTTTTGTGATGAGTAAGATACAGTATGGCAAAACCCTACTAAAAGGGAACACTTCCTGCTCTAGCCTACCTTCTAAAGATACTTAATGAAAATAAGGGCTCTATAAAAAAGCTAAGAATTATGAGCCTGTACTCAATTCACCTCTGCATTTGAAACCTGCTTCTAGATATCCTAAATTATTACAGCAACACACTTCATTGATTCAGAGAAGCTCTCATGCTCCTGAATCATTTGCCCGCATGACTGATCATTGGGCTGAGCATGTCAAAAGAAAGTAATATTTTTCTATTGCTTGGTGATTTTGAAAATGTTATCCACGGATCATGAATATGGCTGCTGCCCTTATTTTCCCTTACACTGTGGTTTCCACAGTTCTTTAAACTTCGCTTCCGGGCCTCTTGCTGTCCCATTAGACCATCTGACCGTTTTCCAGGTGTCCTTAACACGGACATTCTGTTCCTGTTAGCCAACCCAGTGTGGTCACTCTGTGTGGTACCTTTTTTCTCTTTCACATGTGCCCCTGTTGTCAATCTTTCCAGCAGCAAGTTTGTGAAATGAAGGTTGGGGTGATGTTATGCTAGAAAGTAACAGTACAGTCAAACAGAGAAGTGAAAATGTTTCAAGTCCATTAGCGCTCTCAATCAGAATGTATTTTTAGGCTTGGGTTCTGCTCCTTTTCAACACACCTCCTCTAGACAGAATTTGCCTAGGGCAGAGTTTCTCAACCTTAGCAACTTTAAGATATATGGATTTCAACTCCTGGAATTCCCCAACCAGCCAATCTAGCTGAGAATTCTGGGAGTTGAAATCCACACATCTTAAAGTTGTGAAACACTGGCCTGGAGAATGTGTATGCTGAAAGTCTTCCAGGTCAAGGAGAAGGATGGTGGGAAAGGATCAGAGGAGAACATTCTCCCCCAGGGAGCCCCTTGAATGAAACAGCTGATCTGAACAGCAAGATTGGTCCTTTCCTGGTGATCTTTCAGAAACTTTTAAAAGAGTTGTTTGAGATTGAAAGAGCAGAGTGAAATGTGGGAATGCTTGTCTTGGATAGAATGAGTGTGCTCTGGGTTCATTATGGTATTATAATATGTTCTACAGTGTTACTTGTTTTATTGGCTCTTTGGCTTTTTAAGTTGATAAAAGTCAACCAGATTAATGCATCGTAACAGCTGCAATGATTAATAAATATGTGAAAGGGGAAAGTCAGAAGTGAAAGGAAATCATCTCAGGTGGACATTTACAGAAGAGTTGTAGGATGAAATTGGCACACCAATATCACTATATGAGGCCAGCCTTCAGATTTCTGGGATGTATGGCTCTTTTCCTTTTCTACTAGAAAAATGAGATCCACAATATAAGTAATAAAAAAGACAGTTCCTCTGAATGTATGTTTAGCTGAGAATTTTGTGACCAGTACATGAAATGCATAAATTACTATTTCTTGATTCCTTCATCCCCCATATCGTCAGAAGCCTGAGGTGGGGGCAGGAAAGGGGGTCACTTTTAGATGGGCCTTTCCAGGCATTGGAGCTGTCAGCCTTTAAGCTTTAGGACGCTCAATAAATAAATGTTTTGTGAATGATTAACTGCTTGGCTTCCTCAGGTGATGTTAACAGAAATTGAACAGAAAGTCATGTGGTTATTGGAGGAGTGCAAAGGCACAGCCACTACCAATAGCTCAGGCCTTGAACAAGAAACAGAGAACCTTTCCTTGAACCTTAAAAATGTGAAGTGCAAGTTGGAAAAAGTCCAGCGCATGCTCCAAGAGAAATACACAGAAGAACAGGTAAACTGAAACGTCAAGAAACTTGAAGAGTAATTATTATGCTGCCTGACTGCCAACAACTCTTATTGCATTTACTTAAAGCAGACTTCCTCAATCTGATGTCCTTCATTTATGTGGATTTTAGACTCCAGTATTCTCAGCATGGGGGAATTCTGGTAACTGAAGCCCACTTATCTGGCAGGCATGCAGCTTAGAGATAACTGGTGGAAAGGGTGTGTATATGTATATATCCTGCATAATAATTATGACCAGGTAATTCCAGCCTTCTGAAACTTGGAGCCTTGTATGCATTTATTCTGGGATCACAGTTCCCTGAATTCCCAACACATTTGCAGAGCCCTAGCTTGGGGAAGGGGTAGCCTGTATTACAATTACTTGCATCTTCAGCTCTACTTAATGTTACATCTATTGATCAGAAAATCATGCATTATTATTTTGCTGAAAAGTGTACTCTGCCATGTAGGTTTGTAGATGGGGAAAACATCACAGTTGCCTTTCTTAAATAACCTCAGGCACATCAATAACAAAATAGCTCATTAGCTGTAGCAATTCTTTCCTGTATTATGCTCCTTTCTCTGTGGTTGGTTTGTAGCATGTGGCATTCAAAGGTAAACCATCATTCAGTATAGAGATGGGTTAGATGGAATTCACGAGGGTTACAATGTTGCAAAAGATTGCAACATTGAATATTCCAGTTATGTATTTGTTTTAACAATTTCAAATAGCCATTCACATTTCAAATGGTGATTCTGGGTGGTGAACAATTATAAAATCAATTAAAACCAGTATAAACATTATACGCAAACACACATGTTCATTCATTCATTTTTTCCAGATGTTGTATTTTCTCCCAGATCTGCAGCTATTGTCCCTTTTCTGCTAATGGTATTGTTTTGTCAGCATAAGAATGTATATTCACACAATTATTTTGCTAATCATTAAGAAAAACCACAATAATTTGATCTGATACAAGCAGCTTCAAACTGGCTTATATGCATGAAATGGATGTACTTGGACTGCAAAAAAAGATTCTTTTTTAAAATAAGGAACAAAGATACTGAGTCAGAGAGAGTACAAATGGAACATTAGCTCTCTGCCATTGGGCCTACCTCCCTGGTTCCTTATGATTGTCTGTTCATAAGTGCCCATAATTGGATTTAGTTCTTTGCAAAAAATATATATCCTTGTGCTTAGAGATGACATGGCCTTGGTGATAATGTATTTGGGGCAAGAATAGCAACAATTATTTTGAAAAACTATTTTGAAAACCATTTTTGAAACGCTGCATGAAAGTGCTCCAGGATTGCCTCATACAGAGTCTCCTTTGCTCCTGGGGAGGGGGGGTGGGGAGGGGGGAAGAGAAGGAGAGAACTTGGTTGTTGCCGCAGCAGGAATGAATAAATGAGCATTGTGGACTTTGATAATGAAACTGAAGTGTCTTCACGCGGCCTCCAAGCTGCCTCAGAAGAAGAAAGTTGATAATGATGAATAAAATATTATTTCACTTCTCTTGTCATCTCTGCAGGCTGCCAGAGTGTTCCATGTTTGATTTAAAATGGTTCACCAAGCAAATATTTGTGTACATAATAGTGTCAGGCTCAAGCATAGTGTACAGTGGTGGGCATGTCTGGCAGGAAAAAAAGTCCCAGATTCAATTCATGTATTTCCAGAGAAAACTCCTGCCTGAAACTCTTGAGAACTCCTGTCAGTCACTGTCAGCATCATCGGAGTTGGTGGATCAGTACTCTGACTCAATATATGGCAGCTTCCTGCAATTCTAACATACTGTGTTCAACCAGATTTGGTGAATAATATGAATACAAGGATAGGAATTTAAAGGAGAGAAGCTGTGGGTAGTAAGCAGCATGAAGTCCTTCCCTCAGTAGTTGCTTTTTGCCTGTTATCCTTTCCCTACTATCCATCTGTCTATCTTGGCCAGCCTTCTTGTCTTTCTGAGAGGAAAGTGACAGGAGTAGAAAAGGGTACAGGGAAAAGCAGCAAGATGAGGAATGATTAAGAACCTCCTGTTTCTCTCCTCTTATTCTTTTAGCAAAGGAAAGTGTTTCCTAGTCCTTTGCAATCATTCTTTCTGTGCGTATTTTCATCAGAGAAAAGTTCTTACATGTGTATTTTTACTGTGATCCTTCTACTTTATTAAAAAATTGTAGCATAAGAAATTATAAAGTGCATGCATGTTCTCTCTATATTTATAATAAAAAATGCAAGCTTCTTCTAAAAAGCAGTATTCTTTCTCTTTGAAGATGAGCACTAATGAAGAGACCTCTGTCAACTTCCCACAGCCACTTCATTTGGATTCCTCTAGTTCATTTCCAAATGAGACCTCAGAGAGACCTCTGTTTATTAGACCAAATGGTTTTCAGTATAAACAGGTATTTTTTCTTTTACTTATTTATTAATTAAATTACATGCCATCCATCTCACTGTCTAAGGCTTTTCCTCTTATTTATTTGTTTCTTTGTTTATGAAAATTTATATGGCTCCCCACTCACTACTCTGGGCAGCTTACAAAAAATAAAAACCCAATGTACAAATAGAAACAACAACACCTCCCTAGCCCCCTGGCAATAAAATCAAATAGGCCACTTGATGGGCTCCATTCCACTCTAGGTTTCCGAGGCCCGTTGGCAAAACCCCCTTTAGGGCTTTAGGGTTTTGCGAAAGAGTGTCAAAATGGTGGCTAATCTAATCTCCACTGAGATGATGTTCCAAAGAGAGGAAGCCACCATAGAGAAGGCCCTTCTTCTGGGTCCTGCCAGATGTATCTCCTTAGGAGAAGGGATCCACAATATTCCCTTCAGGTAATCTGTTCCCAAGCTATGAAGGTCTTTATCAGTAAGCACTAGGATCTTGAATTGTACTCAGAAGCAATTCAACAGCCAATGCAGCTCCCACAGGAGGGGAAACATGTGCATCTGGGCCTGTACAGAACCATGTGCATTTTGAGCGAATTGGAGCCAGCCCCATGTAGAGTGTGTTGAAGAATGGGAGGTGATTGTGGCATCACTGGCTAAGAGCAGGGATTCAAGACCAGAGATCGCAATTCTCCATGGACCAAAGAACAAATCCATTTCTTATAAAAGAAATGGAGAGCCCACTCACTATTTCAACTGATTTCTGGCCCATGGATGGTGAAAATGTTGGGTATCTTTAACCTTGCAAAGGATTGTTTTTACTCCTTAACCCCACTGTCCCAGTCCCAACAAAATGCAAGTCTGACAATATTGACACTGCATATTCTGGGGAAACCATGATGTCACCAAACATGCCCACTGCAGCCTTAGGTAGAACACAAAGGCAAAATGCAACCTGCATGTTGAAAAATAGCTTTCTCTTCCCTCCCCTCTTATGTCAATTATTGTGGGCTAAGTAAAGCTGCATCTAGAGCTTCTAGGATAGACAGCCATACCAAATTGAGTAATTGTAGTTATATAATGTGGTTGGATTGGTCCTCTGCAGCCACCTACTTTCCTTAGCTCTTCTGGGATGAAATAAGAGAGCCTCACTTTCAGTTTCGTGCAGTTCCCTCTTCTGAATTTTGATCTCAGGAAAGCAATAAATAATAAATGAACATCTAAATTTGTTGGTTCCCAATTTGATTCCTACAGCATCTTATGATGAAACAGTATAAGGCATTTTTGTTGTCAAATACCTACTTCTTACGCTTCAATTTTCTTAACTTGGTTTTTATTTCTCCTGAAGGAACTGCTGTTAAAGCTGTCTGAGCAAGACAATCTCATTGACTTCCTAGAAGTATACATGGAGAAAACTCAGCCTCAACCTAAGCTCAACAGAGTTCTGGGACTACAAACAAGGTACAGTTGGAAACACCTATCCCCTTTGGCTAATCTGAGAAACTAAACATGATTGGACCTTGTTAATATTTGAATAGGATACCATTAGAATCTCAAGTCTGCACACAAGATTTTAAAAATTGAAAAATATTTTGCAAGAAACCTTTGGAAGGTTCAGAGCCTTCCATGCTATTGCTGAGAAAATGTCATTGCCATGGCCATGTAATCACCATAGGAATGTTCAGCTCAAGAGAACCAAATATAATATAATGCAGAATGGCTTGAAAGAGGAGTTAGCGGAAACTTCTTTTCTTCACTTTTTATCTTTTCATCACTACAAATATAGGTAACCAGGGGTGGATTTCTACCAGTTCTGTCCATCTCTGTAGAACCAGTAGCTCTGAAGAGCAGCAGGCATAGAACCGGTTCTGTGTCTGCTGCTGTTGTGGCCCAAACCCCCCCCCAACCTGGGCTCTTACCTGACTTTTATTTCCTGCTTTTTCAACTGCAGCTGCTTTGCGCGACACAGCTGTGGTTGAAAAAGCAGGAAAAGGGGCTTTTCCAACCGCTGCACACTTGCACGCAACTCTGCTTACCTGTCCGGGCAGCTCAGCATGCGTGCGTGACGCTAATAGACAGAACCAGTAGTTATACCAGTCGGATCCCATCCCAGTAGGTAACCAATTATGCTCCAGACTTTAGGATTTCAATTCCCATTAGATCTAACCAACATGGCCATTGATAAAGGATTGTGAGAATGTTATTCCAAAATATCTGGAGAAGCCAAAGTTGTCTATCCTGCATTTAATGAACTTATATTAGAATCCTAATGGCTTATGCTCAAAACAGCATCTGCTACTTTCTTTTTTCCAACTACAGTAATAAATTGAGAACCCATGTGATAGCATAATGTGATATAACATAATCTTGGCATATTGCTGGAAAAATAGAGAGAACCTGAAGTTGCGGTTTTCAGTGGCAATCATACATGCCCCATTTCTTCATTTCATCTCTATATCTGTATCAGAAGCAGGATGCCAATATATATTAAGTCTTTGATGTGATCCAAGATTTATGTTCTGCAATATATTCACCAATGTCTCCTTTTTGTTGCCTTTCACTATATTTGCTTACTCATAATGGGGATATGATGCAATTCCAGCAATGAGGCAGTCAGTTCAGGAAATGAGCCTCTTAGATTGACTCCAAAGGACCAAACAGGAGATAAATGGCAATATTTACAAGAAGAACTGCTACTCAAGAAGAATGCTCCTCACTGTCAATTGGATGAACTTCAGGTTAGTATATCCTTACTCACTTGCAGGTCAAAAATATAAGAAACATCATACAAGCACCTTCAGGTGTTAAAAGCAAATGTTTGGGAGCCATGCAGGTGTTTTCCCATATGGCCACAATATTGTGGCAACCACATTCCATCCATCTACCCCAGCATACTTTTTATGAATGCAACAGATGCCAGAGTTTCTATTCTCAGAAGATTGAAAACCTGCTGTTTGAGTGGATCTGTCATTTCACAATATGATGATGATCTAGTTTTAAAAGTATATTTGTTTTTACTTAAAAAAATATATTATATAGTAGTCTTGACTTACAATCACAGAATTTCTGTTATTAAGCACTTACAGTTGTTGAGTGAATAATTCTTGATTTTATGACTTTTTTTGCCATGATTATTAAAAGAACAACTGCTGCTGTTACATGAATTACACGGTTGCTAAGCAAATCCAGCTTTTCCCATTGACTTTACTTATTGGAAGCCAGCTGGGAAAGTCACAATTGGTGATCACCTGACCCCTGGATGATGCAACTAAATACATGACAAGGGCCCAAAATTTGATCATGTGAGGAAAAGTCATATGTCGTATATGTGAGGTCAGATCATGCATCACTTTTTAAAGTGCCATTATAACTTCAAACAGATATTAAGCAAATGAATATAAGTTGAGGGCTATCTTGGCAGGGGGGTTGTCTGACATTATCTGTATGTCACCATGAATTTAACCTGGGGCACTTGTCTAAACATGTGTTTTTTTTCCAAATATTAGATCTCTACCAAAATAAATATTCTGCCCCTGGGTGCTACATCGAGTGTGAGAACTCCAACCATTGAGGAGCTAAAAACATACACAGCACAGCTTGACAATCTAAGCCAGGAAGCTTCTATTCAGGTACAGGTACTAAAGGCATTTCTCTGAGTTATATAAGTAGCCACCAGGATGGTTGAATAAGATCTAGCTTTGGCATCATGAAACATCTACTTTCAATGCACTAAAAAGTAAACGTTTCCCTTGTCCAGTCATGTCCATTCTAGGGGGCAATGCTCATCTCTGTTTCTTAGCTGAGGGAGCCACCACCTATAAAATGACCGTAGAATAGAATAATGGAGTTGGAAGGGACCTTGGAGGTCTTCAAGTCCAACCTTCTGCTTAGGCAGGAAACCCTATACCATTTCAGACAAATGGTTCTCCAATCTCTTCTTTAAAACTTCCAGTGTTGGAGCATTCACAACTTCTGGAGGCAAATTGTTCCACTGGTTAATTGTTCTAACTGTCAGGAAATTTCTCCTTAGTTCTAAGTTGCTTCTCTCCTTGATTAGTTTCCATTTATTGCTTCTTGTCCTGCCCACAGGTGCTTTGGATAATAGATTGACCCCCTCTTCTTTGTGGCAGCCCCTGAGATATTGGAACATGTATCATAAAGCAATTTGGAACAAGTGCTCAATATTTTCCAGACTTATAACTTAGTTCTTGAAAATGTCTGTATATGTTTCCACCATAAATATTAAACAGTGGTCTTCAGGCCAGGATTTTGAAAAGTGCAGTTTCTTATGTAAGGACGAGAAGTTCTGAATCTAATAATATGACTGCTTCTACGTAACTCTGAAAATAATACTATCTTCCACATCTATCTTCCTCTACATCAGATCATCCTAGAGATCACTTTCAAGTTACTTGTAATGCCCAATATAGAGGGCCTTTCTTTACATTAGGGGTCTTCAAACTTGACAGCTTTAAGACTTGTGGACTTCAACTCCCAGAATTCCTCCTCCAGTCATGTTAGCTCAGGAATTCTGGGAGTTGAAGTCCACAAGTCTTAAACTTGCCAAGTTTGAAGACCCTTGCTTTACATCTTCACATTTTTGATTATCAGTTAGTATAGGCAGCCTTGAGATAGAAGGACAAATGATCTGACTTCCTATAATCTGTTTTCTTAATAGATTAAAAATAATAAACCACAGATATATCTACTGCAGTGCCAGCATGAATATATTTACACTGGTTCACATGCTGCTTCCAAATATATAGGAAGATTGAGAGGGAATTGAAAATATGTATCTTCCCATTTTGTAGGAAAATGAAACAGGAGAAAATCCATTAAGTCTGGATGGGAAACTCTTTGAGTTGTTTCTGGCAATCAGCCGCTGCCTGAACAACATGGAACAGATGTTGGGCACCTGTGTACTGTCCAGTGAAGAAGCTCCTGTACAGCAAGTGCTTTATGAGGTCAGTACAAATGGGAGAATCTATGTCATAGGTGTTAATCTTGCAGCGTCACATGATGTTACAAGATGTTTTATCCCTTTGCAGAGCTGGGATGGGCATGGCCTGCACATGGCACATTTGCCCGCGGGCTGCCAGTTTGACACCCTGACCTATGATTTCATGAGGTACAAAGCAATATGTTTTATATTTTTGCATAATTGCAAAAACCATTCACCATAATGGCATTAGAAGTAGATATTTCCTGAGAATGCTAGCTTTTATTAAGAATAAGGTTGTCCAAACTCCAGATCTTTAAGATTTGTGGACTTCAACTTCCAGAATTCCCCAGTCAGCACGGTTGGCTAGGGAATTCTGGGAGTTGAAGTCCAAGGTTTTAAAACTGCCAGTTTGGACATCCCGATTTAAAAGAAAGAAATGCAATTTTTTAGCCACTAAAATTGTACAGATGTGTTTTAAAAATTGGAGAACAACTCAGAAAATCTCAGAAGTTTAAAATGGGGATCAGTTTTCATTTTAATACTTTCTGATCAAATTTGTACTTACTGAACTAACAGGATTGGATTGAAATATAGTTACTCTTTCAAACATGAACTTCTTTGAATTTGTTGATACAATTCTTTGCTCATGAAGCAGTGGGTGAGGAGCAGCATTTTTCTTCGCTTCCTCCATAGCCATCTGCTCAGATCAGCTCCCAAATATTGGAGTGAATATCAGGAAGTGTAACTTCCTTCCAAGCAAAAGTTGACTATTTGGGGGAGATAGGCATTGATATTTTTTTTGGGGGGGGGGGGTCTTTGCTTCTGCTTTCATAGGCCATGGGGAGTATGCAAGTGACACAATTGTGTTATCAGAAGATATCAAATTCTTCATGTTTTGGTTGGTGGTGATAAGGTTTTTTATTTTATAATAAATTAAGCTAGCAAAGGTTTAATGCACATGGTTCAGGACTTTTATAATACTGAAAATCTGTCAATTGACTTAGATTATCTACCCCACAGCATTCAAAATTATTGTAGTATCTGAACTACAATAGGTTTATACATTTTTAGTTCCATTTACATATCCCTCCATGTTTACAAAGGGCAAAAAAGTAGGAAAAATCAGGATATTGTACTGAGATAAACACTAAAAAATGACTAGTTGTTTTTCTATTTCAAGCCGAATGTGCTCAGGCTAATAGAATTTAACCAAAAAACAAACAAACCCAAGTATAGAAAGTTAAAAACAAATTAACGCTTAAACTGATACTAAATATGTTTCGTATTTTGAAATCCTGGTGAAAGAAATGCATGGGGGGGGGGGGGAGAGTTGTTTGTTGGGTTTTGGTTTGTTTGGTTGGGGGGGGGGGGGGGGGATTTATTTTTTTTTTTAAAAATTATATTTAAATAATTTTTTAATATATAAATGGGGTTTTTTTTTTTTTTTTTTTTTTTTTTTAAAAATATTATTTTTAATAATAACTCTACAAATAACTTTATTCTTTAAAATAGCTGCCAAACAAGGCAGGTCTTTCTATATAGATATTATATAATCCCTGTAGCATATTTGCAACTTCAAGAACATGTCAAAGATGTCCAAGAAGAACACCATTGAGTATTTTCTCAAGAGCGTGAGAGATACAGTATATGAATGCCCAAGTCTCATGCTGATATTAAAACTTCTCTCTTGAAATAAACAAATGGATGTTGAGGGATTCTACAAAAGCCATATTTACTTGCCTATCTCACCTACAATCTGTTTCAGACACTCTCTGCAGAACTACAGAAACTTCATACAGATATTGGAGATAAGAAGGACGATCTTCTGAAATCCATCACCTCTGCCGGTGGAAATTCTGAGAGATTCTCCCAGTGTTTTAGCAACTTGCAGGCATGGCTCCAATTGACACAAACAACTGCTGCTTCTAGAAGCGAGTCTATGAAAACTGAAATGGACCATTACATCAATTATCAGGTATCACAGGGCCAAGTTTTCATTTCAGCCTTTAAAATCTATTAAAACAACTGCTCACCCAAAAACATGCTTCATCCTTTTTCAGTTGAAATGCTAGTGATGTCATATCGATTCACATGTGATCAAATTTACAGAAAACTTTGTTGGAAGAAATATCCATATGGTTCAGTTCCAAGTGGGGAGAAAGATACTGGAAACATGGATGTTGATTAGAAAGATGGTTTATTGATGAACAGGATCACATGGGTTTGAGGCCTTGGGCAGCTGACCACATGGAGTGGAGAGTGAGGGTTATTTATACCTTCTCTTGGGCCTTGCCCTTGAGATTTTTGTTCCTGTGCAAGAAAAGTATTCTGTTGGTTGCTGTCAGACTCCTATGAGGCTATGCAGGGGTCAGGTTGTAGGTTATCTGAGTCAAGCTTGGTTGAAGCTTGGGTTGATGCAATGAAGGGGCTTTGCTATGCAGTTCCTCTTGTGGCTGAAAGGTTTTGCCCTGAAGGATAATCCCATCATCCTGGAATTGAGGGTCTTCTGTTTTGTAGATAGGCTGTCCCAGTCCTTCTCAATGGGCACCAAATATCTGCTGGGGGCAGGGAGGTATAGCTGTGAGTTTCTGACTTTAGAAACATGTTTCTCCTTTAAGGAAAATATAATATTCTGTCTTTTTAATATTTCCTAAAATATTTCATTCTTCTAAGGGGGGTGGATGCTAACTTTCTACAACTCTGATCTCTTGTGCCTAATTATTACCTAGAGTTTTGCAACTAGACAGAGTAGTCCTGTTTTACAGTCATAAGCACAATCTTTGTATTGTACTCTTGCATGGACATCCTAAAAGAGCACAATTTCCTACATAGGCATTCAGGTATAAGCACGTGCTTACATAAAACTTCTACCCACAAAGGAGCTTATCTGAGATAAGACCCATGCTTGCAAACATAATGCAAACCACATCACCTTTACAGATGATTTAATCTTTGATCTCCATCATGAGAAGCAATTTATGATTACAAAACTGGACTACACTGAGAGTGTAATTCTAATGCATTCCATTTATAAAAGGACTCTTTTTCTCCCCTTCACCAAACGTATATACATAAAGAATGATACTGATTAAGCAAGCCATTTGAATTGCAGTTTCATTATCCCTTAATTTTGCATAATGCATTTCTGGATTTATATTGGATTTTTTGTTTCTTGTCACAGAATGAAATCAGGCACTTGTATGATGCATTGATTGAGAAAAAATCCTCTTTGCAACAGTTTTTCAGTGAAATGAGTGGGCATAATATTTCTAAGCAATTCCAGGTAATTAAAATGAGACACGAAAATCAGGTGTAATTAGGTACCCAGCATTTTAACTAAATTCTTTTATTTTGCTTTTAATTCCCCCAAAATCAAATATTGTTTGTCACTGTGAATAATTTGTATATTTATTTATTACTAAATGTTTGTCTTACTTCTGTCAGTATTCTTTAATTGTGCTAATTAATGTAATTTACAACTAACTGATTTGCTAGTTTATAACACATTTCTATTATGCTTATGGTATTGCTGAAAACATCTAATTGGATTTTAAATACTCTATTAAGTAAAGTATGTCATATTAATTTGATACTTGGCTTTTTAAGTTTTTTTAAATTTTGATTTAAGATGCTGCATCTGTAAAAAAAATTGTTGAGAAATCTTAAAATGTCAATGAATGCTAAAATCCTGAACCCTAAAAAGTTATCTATTACCCTGTGTAACCCTGTGTTACACTGCCAGAGCCTAAGATATCCTCTGATAAAGATATAAATGCTTATTTAACTTTCCCAATATAACTGTATGCTGACATGGAATCAGATCATGCATATAATATCCTCTCTCTTTAGAATCTACAGTAAAATATATCTAAAGTTTAATCTTTACATTATTATTTTCTGCCTACCATCCCTTCTGTGTTATTTACTACCTTTGGTAAAAATAGAAACATTATTATCAGGATATAGGCAACTTGCATTTCATGTTACAGAAGAAAAAAGGAATCTAATGTCATTTCCCCCCTATTTTGTAAAATCTGGTTTACCCTAAATTTTCATTAGAACAATAAAGAGGTCTCAGGTTTTTAAACTACAATTGACAGTTCTTGATAATCAAGTCAGAGGACTAGTGCCAATAAGATTATAGTCGGACAGAACTATTAAGAAATGAGAAAGATGATATAAGCATTCTTGGTGGTAATGCAAAGATTGTAGAAGTGCAAACAAGCTAAGAGAAAAATCCTAAGTGGTCATTAATTCATCTACCCCACCCCCCCACCCAACAATTGACCAAAAAACTAAGTACATTCATTATTCACAAAATACTGTGATTGTTTGGAAGAATGGGCTTGACTATTTTAGAAGAGAGCACAATTAGCTAGAATATGAAATAACTGCATTCCGTACAGCAACACTTACTTGCAGATCTCATTTGTAAATCATTGTTATAATGTTCCTGACATAAACAAATCCTCACTCCAATTATGCCAATTTGTTTTGAGTGTTTTTTTACTTAGACCAGTCCCTTTTTCTACTTAACAAGTGGTAGTTTTATTCTGTTATTTGATAGATATAATTCAGAAAATTGTCAGATCTTTTCTCTGCCTCAGAAATATCACTGCTATTAAAAAGGCTTGCCTAATTCTGAATCATTTAATATTTCATTCAGCAGATGGATGTCTTTGAATCGGAACTGCAAAATTTTGAGACACAGGCAGTTAAACTAAGAGATCGTGGAGAAAGAGTTCATTGGCCAGTTGCTGTAACCCACGACGTGTATAAACTAGAGGTAAACATGCTGAATAACAAATGGACACATGAACCAAATAAAATGAAATGCAACTGATCCGAGCATGCTGAGATTGAGGTTAAATGGGGGGGAAGGGCAAGGGCACAAAATAGAATTGCTAGAAAAGAGGGTGAGAAAATACATGATGGTCAAATACAGGTAGTCCTCAACTTACGACATTTATGTTGCCAAGGGAGAAATTTGTTAAGTGAGTCTTGCCCCATTTTATAACTTTTCTTGCCACATTTATTAGGTGAATCACTGCAGTGGATAAATTAGCAACACCATTGTTAAGTGAATCTGGCTTTCCCATTGACTTTGCTTATCAGAAGGTCACGACCCCAGGACAATGCAACAGTCATAAATAGGAACCAGTTATGAAGCATCTGAATATAAATCAATGACCGTGGGGATGCTGTAATGTAAGTGTGAAAAACAGTCACAAGTCCTTTTTTCAATGCCGTTGTAACTTTGAACAATCACCAAATGAATTGTAAGTCAAGGACTACCTGTACAGCATATAGAATAGGGGTTGGCAACTTCCTTCTACACAGGGTCCAGAAGCTATGCCACTGCTACCATTTCCAAAGGACTTACTGCTGTTCTGACCCAGGCTTCGTTCAAATTAAGAAAACACATGCTGTGTGTAAAAGCGAACCTTTTTTAATGTGATGCTGGGAATTATTTGCATTCCCAGCCAAAACTCATTAAACACAATTGTCTGAGATAAGAACACGCCTTTCAGGGTTGTAAAAGCTGCCAAGAAACAGACGTTCACTTAATTAGCAGATAAACTGACAGAAGTTCCAGCAAAGACAAACCAGAGTCCACGGGGCTGCGATGAGGAACCAGAATCTAATGAACTTCTTTACTTCCTGCAAAGAGCACATCCCCAAGGGCTGGCTTTTATCCCTTATGCGAGGGGCAATCACCTCCCAGCCTTACTCCCAAGTCACTCCTGCTGTTTCAGCTGCTGTCTCCTTCTAGCAGCCCTGCACACATGCACACTGGGAACAGGCTTCCCGGGATCCTCTGCTTCACTGCTGCCAGAGTCCAATGGCTCCAAAGGCAGCACCCCACTTTCAGATAGTCCTGGCCCCATCCCTGCATCAGATGCAGGACCCTCGTCCAAGTCCTTGCCAGACTCCCTGACTGGTTCCCTTTCATCCTCACTGTCCGATACCTCTGCTGTCCACACTGGCTGCCAGTGAACCACAACAACTGCTCTGCCTCCATTGAGGTGGCTGATGAAGCCTTCCCCAAACATTCACCCAAAGAGACAGCATGTGCTTTCTCCCCACCCCCTCTCTCTTTCCAGATAAACATATATTTGGGAGGGGGACTTGGGCTAGATGATTTTGGATAGCAGACCATATCTGACCCATGAGTCATGGGTTGCTGCCACTGAACTAGAATGTGAAATATGGCATTTTCCCTAGAAAGCAAATCACTAAAAGGCCTATTTTAATTCTGGAGATGATCTAACCATTTGATGTCTTTAGGAGCCGCATCAGCCATTTTGACTGGCTGATGGACATTGTAATTTGATGGGGAAGATATAATATAGATACATAAATACAATCCTGAACTGCATCCAAAGAAGAATGGATTAGAAATGCAATGTTTGGCTTAGCCAATCAAAATTTGCAGGTTTATAATGTATGTTGTCAAAATATGCAGTTAAACCCTGATTGCTGGTCAGCCGTGTAATATAAAAAACACATTCTAGAACAGTAATAATATTAGTACTTTGTGGTATCTTGAAGACTATTGATTTTGAGATGCCACAAGTTTCTCTGTAATATAACTGTCTCATAAATGATTCTAACCAGAATTTCATTTAATTTCTAGGAGGTGCTGGATGACCTCTGGGAATTCCTAAGAGTCAAACAGAAGGAACTAAATTCTTCATTCATTAAGGAACAACAGTGTGAATTTTTGTTACAAGGATTTGCAGAGCTTATAGATCTTGGGAAAAAGAAACTTGTTCATCTTTCAAAGCTGAAAATTACCAGTCGATCTGATTTAGATTTACACTTGCAAAACCATAAGGTATGAATATCTGCTTAAATTACACTTAAATATATTTTTCCATACCAAGAAACCACTGATGGATTTCTATTATATGTTCACAAAACACACAATGAATAAATCACATGATGGGTTGATGTGATTGTATTTATTTAAAACATTTATATAGTCATCTACCTTATAGCAAATTCTTGTTGACTCCCAATAGTCCTACTATGACTATAGTGGATTTCCCACCATACACTGAACCACAAACTATAGTTTTGGCCTAATCTAGCCTTGTATAAACCTAGCCAGTGAAATCATGGCAATACTGAGATTCATTGTTTAATGTTATCATATGTTCAGGCATGCATGCATAGATTCATTCACTGGTTAGAAGGAAATGGCCTCACTCCAGAGCTCCAGGCAGTGATTCTCTTAATAAGTGCATTACATTAGCTCATTTGTTATATGTTTATTTTTCACTTAGAGCTTTTAATGTAATCTCATCAACATGAGCAGAGGTAATTTTATAGGAAGAGGAGGGGCTGTTGCTGTTATGTGTAATCATAACATCTATCCAGGGCTATGATTACTTTGCTGAAAATAAAATATATCCTTGGTAATAAAGATGAAAATTTATAGACTGCCCAGGAGAACATTTGAATAAACACAAGTTGATTTCTACTTAATTTCTCTGAATGTAAACTTAGGGGAAATAGCTACTTCTATTTGGCATCAAATTAAGAAGGCTGTAATTGTTTGCATGTTGCATATGGAAATGCCTCTTATTTAAAATACTAGCTGGATACCACAGCTTCACAACAAAACTTTGTGATCAGGCTATGCAGGAGAAATTCAGTTCACAATCCATTGGCTCGGTGCTCTGTGATTGAAACACATAAGGGAATATCACTCCCGACGCCTTGAGTCCGGAAGCAGTTTCATAGGTGGAAGGCGTAGACATTTTGGTGAGGTACCGACGTTTAGTACTGTAAGGAGCCCCAGACCGCTCCTGAGTGAAGGAGTGGAATGTCTGAGAGTTTGAACTAAGGTAATGGAATGTGAGGCAATTGGCAGATGGAATAGAGTTCTTTTCAGGTGGGGAGGGGGAGTAGAACTCCTTAGCATCAGAGCATATTAATTACTGTATAAGAAATACTAGATCTGATGGTCATGTCAAAAAATCCTTTCTTAGTGAGCACCTAGAAGCCAAGAGGAACATATGTGCCCAATTTCAAGTTTGTAGGCTTTACGGTTCTGGAGATTTCGTGATGAGTGAGTGGTACTTGGCTATATAGATTAAGAAAAGTAAAGTTTATATGACTGAATAATTACTTTTGGGATTCAAAGAGATGTTTAAAATATATATATAATATATGTGTGTGTGTGTGTGTGTGTGTGTGTGTGTGTGTGTGTTTGTAGATTTTCATGGGTACAGGTGTGCAGGTTTTGGCGTGCTTGGGTCTTTTCCCATGTAAGATTGAGGGTATCTCGGTGATGTTTTGATGAGGTCCCACTCACCATCTTCAGGCTGGTGCTTTCAGCTTCATGCTTGTGCAAGCAACAGCACAAAGCCGAAAGCATCAGCCTGAGGATGGTGAGTGGGACCTCATCAAAACGTTGCCAAGATACCCTCAATCTTACATGGGAAAAGACCCAAACACACCAAGACCTGATATATATATATATCAGGTCTTGGTGTGTTTGGGTCTTTTCCCGTGTTAAAATATATATAACAGTGTTTCTCCAGAATTGTTAGAATTGGTGTTTGATGGCAAACAAATCCTCCACATTTCATTTTGGATTCAATCGGATAAAGAAATCAAGCTCTTTAAATGAGATATAATTTGCTTTGTTCCAAACCAAGTTGTGATTTAAATTCAACTATGTTGCCAGAATAACATTATCAGTTTTACCATAAGGTCCAATATATTTCTACCAATATATCCTCCACTCTTATCCAGATGTCCTGTACCAATTTATCCATCAGTTTCTGGGTCCACTTTCTTCCCTTGATTTTTGGGTATACGCCAATGACTAGGATAAGGGAAGCAAGGTGTATGAAGCAGGAGGCAGCCATATAAAGATGAATAATAAAATAAATAAACATAATTTTAGCATTGATTCAAATCTCTAATTTTGGAAAAGGGATCTAAAAAGATCCCTTTTAAGGATATATCATAAGTTTTCCCACTTTCTTGGGATATGGTTGTTTTTCGCATCTGCAAGCCCAGCAATTTTCTACTTGTTTAGGGAATGACCAACAACTTACATATTTTTGTAATATTTAGCACATGAGGAATATTGGCATTCTTGGTTGAGTTGTAACAAATACTATACTTGTATTGTACTAAATACTTGTTTACTATTTTGCCACTTTTAATGCTGTTAAAATATAGATCTCTGTGTATTTGTTATGTTTGCTGTTGGTAAAAGTTCAAAGGAATGAAAGAGGATAAGTTTTTGTATTATTGAAACATCCAGAGCAGGTGCATGTAGCAGAAACATTGTAACTTTATTTATGCTCTTAAAAGACAAGTGTGTTCTTTTTGAATAATTATTTTGCGAATATAATTATCTGTACTTATGCTCCTTTTCTTTTTTGAACATAGAGCTTCTTCTGTAAACTGAACGACCATATGCTTCTTGTACAAAAAGTGGCAGCTTCAATATTACAAAACAGGGAGAAATACTGGAAGGATATGGTAGAGAAGATCAAATCATTAGAAGAAGAAGCTATTCAACAAGGAACCCATTTGGAAAAGGTTTTACAGGTCAGAGAGTAAAATAAAATAATGTGAAATAGGTTCAGACAAGTCTGTTGCACTCAGCTTCTAACCCAGAAGTTGAGTGAGAATACATTAATTTAATTTTAATTAATTTTACATACATTTGGAATTTATCCAAATTCAAAACTGACTTGATACTGCTACAGCACACAACTTTGAACTGATTCAGCAGGGCTCTTTTTATATCTCAAAAAATGATTAAATTAAAGTATTTTTGTATTCATTATTCAATACCCATTAAGTAATATGCCATGTTGAGATTCAAGGTCATATTTGTAATGGAAGAATTAAATACATTTGTTTATGTTGGATACAACAGCTTTCCCAATTTGGCACCTTTATGATGTATCAGACCATAACTCCCATTGCCCCCAACCAATATAAATTTGTATAGG
The DNA here is from genome assembly GCF_049901735.1 of Notechis scutatus. Lineage (NCBI taxonomy): Eukaryota > Metazoa > Chordata > Lepidosauria > Squamata > Elapidae > Notechis > Notechis scutatus. Next base: position 312,808,609 of record NC_142009.1, on the reverse strand, counting down.
CCTACACGTTTGGAAGAAACTGATTAAAGAAAATTATTTTATACAACCAGTTTACTACTGGCTTTTGGGAGCTACTAACAACGTTCTTCATCTTACAGGACTGGATGGCATTTGATGAGAACTACGTTTCATTCTGCCAAAAGCTGGAAGCACTTTCACCCACAATGCCTTTTGTGGCTTTAGTGGAAGAGACAGAAGAAAGAATAATGGAAAGGACTCATCTCCTCCAGGTACTGACTTCACCCTAGGTTCTGTAACTTCCATTGTAACTATGGTCATTATTGAACAAAACACTGTACAAAAGCTAATACTTGAATAATGTTTCCTCTATTTGTAATGAAGGAATTGAAGGCTAAACATGTCTTTACAAACTAAATTGTCATTTCATGTAGTTCCATTTAAGAAGGACATTGACAAGATGGAATATGTCTCACGGACAGCATCAAGATGATTAGGGGCTGGGAGGAATGGTTAGATATGTTTGGCCTGAAGAGGAAAAGACTTTTCGGAAACATGTTAGTTGTTTTCTAATTTCTGAAGTGCTGTCATGTGACAAATGTTCAGAGTTGTTAAAGAAGGCAAGACAAAAGGGGTTTAAGTGACAAAAAAGTTTAATTTAGTTGGACATCAGGATAAATTTTGTGATAGAAAGAATTATTCAACAGTGGAATAGAGTGGCGTAGGAAGTGATAGTCTCTGCTGGAGGTTTTTAAACTGAGTCTGGATGGCCAGACATCAAGATTGATATAATAGTATAATTCTGCACTGGGCCATAGGGTGGATTAGAGGATCTCCAAATCACTTTCAACTCTTATATTCTGTGATCTACAGGAAACATGACATTCTTCATAGCAGTTAGGCATTGAGTCAGAAGACAGTAGATGTAAAACAATTATCTTGAGAGAAAGAAACAAGCCAGCAAACATGTACAGCTCCCTCTTAAGAAAGTGAAAAAAAATCTAAATAGAATAAAATAAAGAAACAGATATGGGAGAGATCATATTTTTCCCAATTAATGCTTGCGCAAAAAATTCATTGCAATTATAAAATGTGTTGATTGCCAAATTTAATTAAATGAACACTGAAGGATAAATAGATTTGCCTTTTTGTGTGTGATTAAAGAGAAATAAATTAATAATAATATGATCTGTTACTTTTCATTTATAATTTTATATAATTTCTTTATTGTTTCTCAGGAAATCCAAAAGAACATTGAAGGGGAACAGGCTAGATATTATCAAATAGTGAAAGAAGGGAAAAATTTGACAGAACTTCTGAGATGCCCAGAATTGCAATCCAAGATTGAGAAGCTGGAACATCAGTGGGCATCTTTTTCCCAAAGAGTTGGCCATGAACTACAAAGACTTGAGACATTGCACAAACTCTTGTCCAGGTAGGAGTTACGTTTGCTTGCTTTTGAAGGTCAGCTTCCCTGACCTGGTACTCTCAATAGGCATAGTTCACAGAATTCCTTAGCAATCATGTTCAAAATCTGAAAATGCAAGTTGAGAAAGTAGACCAGTTCTAAAAAAAAAAAACCTCACATAATAATAAACAATACACTAAATAAATGCTAAATATAAAATGGCTACCAAGCACCTAATAAGAACAAGAGTTATACATAGCTGGCCTCTTATTTTGGGGGAGAAGAGCTTCCTAAAGGTGAGATCAATTAGGACTTGTCATATATAGGAGCAGAGATCTTTCTGAAGAACAGGGGTAACCACAGAAAAAGGACACTTCCTAAGTCCCATAGGATGACAACATTTAAAAGAGGGAACATGGAGCATGTCCTCCCTGTGGAAATATGTTCTTGGCAGAAGTCAGTCCCTCAAGTAATCTAACCGTATACCTTTATTAGTAATAAGCAGCACCTTAAATCATACCCAGAAGCCTATCAGAAGACAATGCAGCTAGTGGAGTAGGAGTAAAGTACACGTAACTAGTCATGGTTTTGCATTTTCTGGGTGAATTGAAGCTTTCAGATAGAATAGCCCAGTCAGAAGGATATCAAGGTGAATAACCATTACCAGGACTCCTGTCCAGGACTGGGTACAACTGACATACAAGAATATCTGATGTTACTCCATCTGCTAACAGATAGCATATGGAAAGCTGATTTTTTTTCTTAAACAAAAAATAGCAAAAGGAGAAGTAACTGAAGTTATCTAAACAGTGAGGAGAGGGTAGACATTTTATATTTTCATTGCTCTCATGTAGGACTAGCAAATCAGATATAGCCCCCAAATTTCATCTGCCAGGATGCTCTTTAATAACCCGCTGATTATTAATTGCCTTATAAGCCTGTTACCAGTCAGAAACAGAGTTGTTTGAGGGATCTGTAGTGACTTATTGATTCTAGTTCCTGATTTGTTTTCTTTTGTTTTTTCTTGAAGTTACAACAAAGATACAAAGGAGCTCAATGTCTGGTTGGAATCTGCTCAGCAAAATGTGAACTATTGGAAGGAGCAGTCTCTCAATGCATCTCAAGACCAGAATACTGTCAGGAACCATATTCAGAGTTTGCTTGTAAGTTAGACAGTGTTTATGTAGCAGAGACTGATGTAAAATTACAAGGACCGTCTTGCCATCTAATCTTGTACATTGCCTCCAATACAGACCTACCATCTATCAATGCCTATTAGTCAAATATGTTTTTTTTATTTTAAGTTTTGTTGCTAAGAGCCATTAATAAACATACAGTATTCTCCATATATTTAGCTAATGCTGTTTTGCGAAGTCATCTTTAAGCCCATTATACTTCCTTTTCTAATCGATCTCACAGGATAAAGCCCGGTTCACTGCATGACACTCCAAAGGCTAGATTTGCACTCTAATGTGATTTGTTTAGCATGGTTTGTTAAGGCTGGGTGAATAACTCAGTTGTATTTTATGGTAATAAGTTACAGTTCAAAATCATGATTTGTTACTGACTATAGTTGTGACTTGGCGTGATTTTGGTACGCAGAGATGTAGAAATTATTTATAATTTTCTGGCTTATTCCTGATTTGGTATTACAGTATATCATGTGCAAACCTCTAACCAAACCACAAAGATGCAAGGCAAATGAGAGAAAAATAAAGGGAAATTTTTCCAAATCAGTCATAATTGTTCGCAAGACTGTTCAAAAAATTGAGCTTAAAACAAACATTGACTCAATGTGATATTTAAATGTAGCTTCAACGCCTATTTACTGAGTCAAGCCTTCTTCGGTTTTCTCCAACCCACCCCCTCCCCCTGCCATTACCTTTGCATATAGCAGGCGGACTCTCTTTTATGTAGCTGGTTGTGTCATTCACAGCCAACATATGGGAGTGAATTATAATCTACCCGGACAAGTTATTGTCTAACTAGAATTTATTTATTTTATTTTATTTATGTATTTGATTTGCCAATTGTTTACAAGATAATAAATATAAGTGTATACATAGTTGTGAATACATGAAATGGGTACATATAAGAAAAATAAAAGAAGAATAAGAGAAACAATAGGACAGGGGCGGTAGGCACGTTGGTGCGCTTATGCACGCCCCCTACAGACCTCTTAGGAAAGGGGTGAGGTCAATAGTAGACAGTCTAAGGTTAAAGTTTTTGGGGTTTGGGGAAGAAACTACAGAGTCGGGTAGAGTATTCCAGACATTGACCACTCTATTGCTGAAGTCGTATTTCCTGCAATCAAGTTTGGTGCGGTTAACTTTGAGTTTGTATCTATTGTTTGCTCTTGTGTTGTTATGGTTGAAGCTGAAGTATTCATTGACAGGTAGGACATTGCAATGTATGATTTTATATACCATGCTTAAATCAGACCGAAGACGGCGTAATTCAAGGTTTTCTAGTTCTAGAATTTCAAGTCTGGTGGCATAAGGTATTCTACAATGAGTAGAGGAGTGGAGAACTCTTCTTGTGAAATATTTCTGGACTTTCTCAATTGTGCTAATATTAGATATGTAATGTGGGTTCCAGACTGATGAACTGTATTCGAGTATTGGTCTAGCAAATGTTTTGTATGCTCTGGTTAGTAGTGTGATATTACCAGAGAAAAGCTACTGAGGATTAGGTTAACAACTCTTAATGCCTTTTTGGCTATGTAGTTGCAGTGGGCTCTAGCACTTAGATCATTAGAGGTGAGTATTCCAAGGTCCTTTACAGAGCTTGGGTCATCAACAAGATCTTGACTATTCAGCTTGTATTTTATTTTCTGATTTTTTTTGCCAATATGTAAGACAGAGCATTTATTTGTTGAGATTTGAAGTTGCCATTTGTTTGACCATTCTGATACATAGTCAAGATCTTTTTGTAGGGTAGCAGTATTGTCTGTGGTATTGAACAGCTTTACATCATCAGCGAAAAGAACACAATTGCTCTTAATATGATCACAGAGGTCATTTATGTAGAGTATGAAGAGAGTTGGTCCTAGAACACTACCTTGGGGACACCACTATTGACAGGTACAGAATTTGATAGGACGCTCCCAATTTTGACCATTTGTTGTCTGTTTGCCAGGAATGCTTCTATCCAGTTATTCAGTTGTCCAGAGATACCATAGGATTTTATTTTTAGGAGTAGTTTGTCGTGTACCACTGAATCAAAGGCTTTACAGAAGTCTATGTAGATTGCATCTATTGCTTTGCCCTGGTCGAGTTGTGTCGTCCATATGTTTTTGCAGCGTAAGAGTTGCAGATTACAGGATAGTTTTTTTTCTGAAACCAAATTGTTTATTGGAGAGTAGGTTGTTTGTCTCTAAGTGGAGGATGATGGATTGGTTAATAATTGATTCCATGACTTTACAGGTGACGCAGCATAAGGAGATTGGTCTGTAATTTTCAACTAGGCTTGGGTCTCCCTTTTTGAAGATGGGGATGACAGTGGCTTGTGACCATAGGTTAGGCAAGGAGCTGGTCCTGAAAGATTTTTCAAAGATTATGCTTAGAGGTTTGGCTATGGCAGTGGATAGCTTTTTTAAGAAGTAGGCACATATTCCATCCGGTCCAATAGATAGAGATGGTTTTAGATTGCGTAGTGCTTTTTCAACATTGTCTTCTGTAAAATCGATATGTATTAGATCATTGTTGTTATCTGTGGTACGACTAGGAAATACTGGGCATGATCCATTGCTGTTTACAAATACTGAGCCAAAGAATGTGTTAAAGATGTTGGCTTTAATGGTGTCGTCGTTGCAGTCTTTACCATCAGGTCCTATCAAGGGTGGGATGGACCTTGAGTCTTTTAGTTTGTTGTTTACAAAATTGTAAAAAGCACGGGTGGAATTGGTGCTTAGAAGGTTTTCCTCTTGTTTAATGTGATAATTGGTGCATTCGGTCTTTATCTGGTGGCATAAATTTTTGTATCGGCTTTTGAAATTGGCAACGTGACCAGATTTGTTTTTCCGCCAGAGTGATCTCTTTTTGGATTGAAGTTTCCTTATTGTTATGGGTAATCTGCTTTTTTGTTTTGTTTTGGGAGTTGTTGTTGGTACATATAGTTTGATGACTCTTTTGACATCAAGTAAAAATATGTTGTAATGGTATTCAACAGTATTGCATCCAGTGAATAGAGATTGCCAATCAAGGGATGAGAGATCGTTGTCTATAAGATCATAGTTGCCTTTTTTGAAGTTACAATTGGGGATTACATCATTGTGGTGATTTTTGTGTGGGCGTATGTTGAGACAAAAGTCAATCATATTGTGGTCACTGCTGGAAAAGGGTTCTTTAGTTTGTATTCCGTAAATTAAATTCAAACTATTGCAGAAGATGAGATCGAGGCAGTTGTTTAGTCTAGTGTTGTTGGTTACTAGTTGTTCCAGTCCCAGATTTGTAATAGCATTGTAGAAAGTTGTGTGTATGATTTCAGTTGTACATTCATTTAGGGTCCAGTCAATATGAGGTAGATTGAAATCACCAAGAAAGATAAAAGGGTATGGGCAGGATGCACCCCATGTTAGTAATGTATTTAGCTTGTTTACATGTTCGATGTCATAATCAGGTGCTCTGTAACATAGTAAGAATCGAATTGTGATATTTAAGGATAGTTCACAGATGATGGTCTCAGGAAGAGCAAGCTCCTGGGTAACTTGGATATTTTTTAGATGTAAGGACTTTTTATAGAAGATAGCAACACCACCTCCTCTATGAATTTCACGATCTGATCGGTAAACATGATAGTCCCTTACTGTGGTAATGGAGTCTGGGAGAGATGCATTGAGCCATGCTTCACAGACAAATATAATGTCGAATTTAGCCATATTTAGTAGGAGGAAAAATTCAGGTATTTTATTACTGTTGGAAGGTAACAGCTAGAACCAATAGTTATTTTATATAAGATTGCAAAGAACAATTTCTCCTCTCCTATTTCATAGCTGTTACATTTTAATCTTTTAGCCCTCGTTCTTGCAATTATCTTTGACTTTCTCATCTCGTATCCATTTGGTCTCTATCTGTCCAGAGGGCAGACAAAAATATAATATGTAAATGGAAAATGTCAATATAGAAAGTTTGAACCTGGGTCTAATTGACCTAGGCGTTTCCATCTAAACCTTCAGCACTGCTTTTTGGGTGCCCTAAAGTGTAAAATATAATGAGTAAATAATGTTGAGTAAAGGTTTGGACTTTGGCCTCCTCAGTCTATTCCCAGCTCTATCCAGAACACATAACTAGTGTTTGGCTTATTCTTTAAAAAGTGGAAGGGGGGAGAACAATATTTTATCTCAGTTTAAAATGGTTTCATAATGTAATATAATTAGCAAGCTTTTTTAACGCAACATTTTCATGCATACCATATTTTTTTTATTTTGTATGTGTCTTCAGGAATTCTCTAAAGAAGTTGATAATAAATCTTCCTTGAAATCTTCTGTCATAAGTACCGGAAATCAGCTGTTGCTTACTAAGGAATCTGATGATGCAAAATTGCGCTCAGCTTTGGCAGAGTATGAGCAGAGATGGACCAACCTGGTTGTTCAATTACCAGGTATCCAAGAGAAGTTTCACCAGGTAAAATGTAATGCTACTAGGCATGAACAACTTTGAGGACTGCCATAGTTATTAATTGGATACTGCAGAACGTTACATATCTCTGTCATTTCTCTGTTTAAAAATCTTATCTGTCTGCTTTATCTATGGTGAATCCATCATACCAAAGTATTAAATACTACATTTGTTGCCATTCTTGCTTGTGATTCTGTTTACAAGTATTTGTACAGAACTCAACGATGTTGGTCCACAATTGTCCCACTAAAAAGTTTGACTGAAATTGCCCAATATTGTTCTTTATCTTTGACCTGTAATAGCAAATGTCTCGGCAGTTAAAAACATTAAAGTTAAAGACAACCCCTTCAATCATCATTTCAGAGATATTTCCTTACCAGATTTCTCAAAGTCTTCAGTAATGATAGACTACCTTCGCTGGAAAAGTTCTTAAAAGTTCAGGAAGATATTCAGAGATGTCTCTTTCTTGAAAATAGCCCATGTAAAATGGTATTGCACAATCAAACATCAGCAGTTGAACGTCAGGAAATGTTTTATGACATTTTGCATTATGTCCTAAAATGTTTTATGATAATTTTTATGTCATAAAATATTTTACAAAATTTGCCCAATTTCAATTTCATGGGAGTCACAGGTTCTGGGTTTTAGACACATTCTGTAAGTTAGTCCATGGCCCTTGTTTTAAAAATTGTTGCCCTACAGTGCACTGTTTTGCCCAGTTAAAGTTTAGAGAGTTTAGCATATGATTCCTGTATAGTTGTGGGAGAAGAAGGTAAGATGATGACATGTGCATCATGATATGCTCATGTGAATGACATTCCTTTTACATTTAATTGCTTCAGACATGATGACTTCATGACACAAATGCATTGTTTGCATAATAATATGATGATGGAGACATTGTTTTGACATCATTGTAGCTTGTTACAGATGCCACTGTGCAGTTGTAAACTTTGTGCCCCTTTCTTAACTTGTGAACATTAGGAACAATTTGCTAAGATTAAAATGAACTGATCTGAAGGGGAATGTCTCCATCACAGTCAAAAATGACTGAAAATGAGATAAAAATCTAGAGCATTTCTGAATTGTAAATATTCTTCTGCAGACAAGGCTGATTATTGTTAGCTCTAATATCACTACAGAATAATAGGGGCAATTTGATGCTTCTTTACCAACAGTCTATATAGTCTATAGTTTAGAAGCCCATTGCAAGAGTATTCTGTCCTTTTTCTACAATACACCAAGCAGAAAGACAAAAGAGAGAGGCAGAGGTTGCAGTAAGTGAGAGAAAAGTGAGTGATTCCCATTAGTTGCCCCAGCTCCTACTCACCTAGCTGTTCAAAACATGCAGATATGAGTAGATAAATAGGTACCACTTTGGTAGGAAGATAACAGTGTTCCATATGCTTTGTAGTATAGTCATGCTAGCCACATGAAAATGGAAAAGGGTAAGATGAGGATCTCCCCCTAGAATCAGACACAATTGGTCAGGGAAACCTTTACCTTTATTCTGAAAACAATTGAGGGTTATGTCAATATATATATTTGATTCTCTGCTAAGATTTTAGTGAAATTAAGCAGAAAATAAGTGTAAGGAAACTTTGGAAAGGAAGGAATTTCCCTCTTGTACTGAAATTTTTGTTTTCATTTTTTTTTAACCTACATCAAATAAACAGATGTGCAAGAATAAATGAGAAGGGATGTCTGCTCATGTTTATGGACAGAAAAATGCAGGAAAGCAAGGAAAGATGACATCAGCTATTGGAATCTATAACCAAGGAGCTTTTGATTGCCTTTTAGAACTTCCTACTTTTCCCACAGTTATAAAAAATGTCCATTTAGAAAACCACCAAAAATGCATAGCACAGTTTGTCATGTGTCTACCAAATAACAAATGAAAAAGATTTCATAGGAAAATACTTCTCACTTGAATATTCTGTGTTTATCTTTAAATATCTTAGAAAATACATTAGATTTTGTTCCATAAAAATATAAGTATAATGGTATAATTTTCTAACAGCTCCAGATGGCAAAATTGTCATCTTATGAAGCCATCACAGAACTGAATGCCTGGATGAATTGCATTGATCAGCAAAGAAGAGATGAGGTTGTAATTAATTTGCAAAGTTCTGCCAGCTTGAAAGGACTTCTTAGGAGGTACAAGGTAAGCCAGACACTATAAGTTCATGATGTCTAGAAATGGTTTCATATCTTTTGGGCAGAAAATCAAATAATATAAATTCAAATAAGGAATCATACTATGTTGTCTGTTTGAGTCAAATGAGATCAAGAGAAAGGGAACTAGAATAATGTTCTCTATATCCTTAGGGAATGAGTGCATATCCTTGCATCATTGATTTGGTCGCTATGTAGAGTCAATTTTATGAGCTAGGTTTCTATCTGTCTGTCTGCTATCATCCATCATCCTAATATTGTCTACTTATCTTATTTTCCCACTACCTATCATCCTACGCCACTGGGTGTTCAGACAGCAATTAGCAGGTGTCTGACAGATTTATCTGTATGAGTTTGTGGGAAAATAAGATATTAATATTGGTATGACAAATATTTATTCATTCCCAAGATAGATTGATATATACTGTAGGTAAAAATCAGACTTCTAAATATCTGGAATCTCTATGCAATGTTTTCTTCTAGAGTTTTCTTTCCACTTCTAGAGATCTATTATATAGTTAATCTATGATGAGATAGAGGCCAATACATCTGTCAAAATGTTGTCAGATTTTTTTCACAGAAGGCTTTCAGCCTTTCATTTTGTCTATATGACCAAACATTTTCTGTGTTCAATCCACTAATATTATCATGCAAATAAAGCTAGAAAGGTAGTGCTAACACTGTTACACAATAATTTGTCAGTGTCTTTAAATGGCACCATTCTTTTATGAATCACACATAAGAGGAAAATGAATTTGGAGAAAAAAAGGCAAGCTTAAGTATACTTATAAAATCCTTATAGGAATCTTGTCTCTGGAGGCTGCATCCAGCAATATATTGGCAGCAATATAGGAAACATTTGCTTTTGCTTCTCCCAGGATGTTTTTTTCAACTGAACTCACAATCTCTTCCCAATTTGATGCCTTCACAGATGTATTGTACTACAACTTTCATCGCCCCCACCGAAATGATCATTATAGGCAGTTACACTTTTTAAGAGCCCATGATCATTATGCTCTTTAACTACGAGCAAAGGATTTGGCCATTCAATTATGAGTTATTATAGCTCTGCGCTTCTACCCTGTTCTCACTTGCAGTAGAATCAGTTATAAAGGAACAAAACTGTATTTGCTGCATAGAAAACATGCTTATTTTGACAGAGTTGTATTTTACATTTCTAGGAGTATGTGATGGAAATGAACTTTAAACAATGGATAGTTGATTATGTGAACCAGTCACTACTACAGTTGACACCTTGTGATGTTGAAAGCAAGCGTTACGAGAGGACGTCATTTGCAGAATGTCTTGGGGAATTGAATATGAATTGGCACCATTTGCAAGGGACTCTGAATGAAAAGGTTTGAATGTCCTTTAGAACCTTTTGCAGAGAATGTGAGTCAACTTCAGATGCGCCTAGTGGAAGATCACCCATCCATTGCAGCTTCATTGCTTTGTTCTCTGTACTGCAGAGAACTCTTCAGAATGGCAGTGGGGTCCTGCCTGGAAAGGCTGCAGTTGGAGAAATCAGGCAGAGAGGTCCATGCAAGTCTCCTCCACCCAGTTTGCCTACATTCACTGCTGCTTATTGGACAGAAGCCTATCATGGTGGCATTCCTGTCCCATCTGCAAGGTCTGATGCTGTTCAGATCTGCATCAAGGATTAGGAAATGAAGAAGGATAACAGATAACAGATTAACAGAGTTGGAAGGGACATTGTAGGTCTTCTACTCCAACCCCATTCCCCATTCTCCTGGATTCTCCAGGCAGCTCTAAAGCCAGCAGCAACAAAAGCAAATATGAATTTAGTTCTCACCTACTTTCTCTAATCCACAGTGTCAACTCATAAAATATTTCTATGGTTTTTAGAGTTGCCAACAGAATGGGAGGGGGGAGCAGTGGGCAACTTGCATTCCATAAATGTTTTCAAAGATAGTTTCTAGGTGACCGAAGTTTCTGCTGCACAGAATTCTAACTGGAGAACATGGTTGATGATTCTTGGCTATGGATGTGTCCCACTGGAGAATATTAATTATGATACATCCAGGGAATGGGGGGAAACAATGCTCAATGGTGACAATGAATGATTGTCTCAGAGTTGGCTACACCCAGACAATGTTGGCATGTTTACACCTAATAAATCTTTAAGTTTGGAAAATTTGGCTAATGACTTATTATTTAAATGGGGGTAACTACCAGAGCCCTGACACACAGACCTTAGTAAGCCTGCCTTATACCCCTTTTGGTTTATGTTGCCCCACTGTCGCTGGGACAGGAATAATACAATGACAACATAACCATGTTCTCTTTACATTTCCAATTAAGTACAATAGATTAAAGTTACTATTTGGGGGTGATCTGAAGCTTTTTTTTTCCTGTTATATCTGAGTCCAGAAACATAATAAATTAAAATATGAGGCACTTTGTAGAAAATGGGGGGAAATATTCTTTCTTCTGTGCTTATTACCATAAACTAAAAAATTTAAAACATTCCTACATTTTGCAAATAATTACAAATTGTCCTCTATGCAGATAAAGGAGTTGGAGCACGTTTTGGAATCTGTTGTTAAAAATGAAAACAAAGCACAGTCTTTGGGCAGCTGGCTAGAAGCACAAAGCAGAAGGCTAAAACACTTGAAGAGCCCAGCAAGTTCTATTCTTGCACAGGGCACGTTAAAAGACTGCAAGGTAAATGTTCATTATTTACATAAATAATAATATATCCATTATTATTTCATTACACTTGAAATGTCAAGTTCATTTTGTTGATGACCTCCAACATTTTAATCCTATCTTTCTTCCTATATGTTCAGGACAATATATGTGAATTTATCCTTGAAATTCAAAAACAACACAGTAATTGTCCACAATCAGTAATAAATCCAATCCATTCAAATTTGACCTAATAAAATCAGATCACAATGGGACACAAAGAAAGGAGGGAAATAAACTTGAATATTTGCTCGTACAGTTGGAGCTATAGAATGATCTCTCAGGGAGACAGTTTGGTGAAGAAGAAGAAAAAAACCTAAAAAATAATTGATCCTAGAACTGCCTTTTGAAAGGCTCTGTCCTGTTTTGCTCCCTGATGTAGCTGTAAATGCCCTCCTGTATGGCATGTGCCAGAGAAAATATGTGGGAAACAGATCTTTTTCCTCAGCTTCCAGTAGAATTAACTAGGGTCTTTTTTTTGACTCAGATGGAATGGAGGGCAGAGGGATCTATAGAATCATCTTGTTCCACATGTTCTTTAAGCTGCTGAATGGAGTTACATAGAGTTTTTGTAGAAAAAACCAGTATGCTGCTAATGAATTACTTTGTTTCTCTTACATCTGAGAATATAAGGACATAAAAAGAGCCCTACTGGATCAGACCAAAGATCAGTTTTGTGTTTGACACTCTGGCCAATCAGAAGCATATGCAAAATTCCCAATTTTTTCAGGACTATTGCAAGTACTGGATGTATTCTAGAATCTTCAAGAATAGTAACTACTGATAGCCATACCCCTAATGAATTTGTTTTATCCTCACTTAGGTTGGTGGCTGTCACATCGTCCTACCTAGCCCAATAGCTTAACTAGTACATTACATTGACTTTCTCTGAACAGTGCTGAATAGTCACTGGCTTATTGACGAAACCACTGACACTTTCTCATAGCAGAACTTGGGGCAAAATTCCTTTGACCCTAATGCATCTAGAGGATTCCATGTTGAGGAAGATTTTGTTATTCTCAAAATAATAGTGGCAAATCATATTTGTTGTGTCTTTCTTGACTCCTTCCTCATACAAGGTGCAGCGTTTATTTTTTGCTTTATTGCTATGGTTACCCCATTCCTCTACTATAGTCAAACTGAAAGTAACAGTAATTTGGCTATTTATTCTCTGCAATGTTTTATTGAGCTCTGGAGCAACTTCATTTTTCTAGCTGAGAGATGGAGATTCATTCCAACTAGCCAGTAAGAAGCTTTGTAAATAAATAAGAGACAGATTGAAACTCTCTTAGTGAGCAGGTACACACACCAGGGGATAGAAGAAGGGAAACCAAGAAGTTAAATAAAACCAGGAAATATTTTTCAGGATTTTAAAAGAAAACTTTAAAAATGAACAAGAGATATTTCCCCACCTCCAATCTTAGCATACAGTATATATCACAGCTTATATTAAAAAAGTAAGATCATGGCCTATGTAAATTACTTAATTTGGATGTTGTACTTACTTTATATAAAAGATACTGCTGTTTCTGATTAGGAGGACAAGTATCATGCCAACATACTTCGAATATTATTCTTTGCTAATAAAATTATGCACGTAGCTTAATGCCAGATGAACTCAGAAGGTATCTAAACATTGCAGATGCTTGGCTGTTCTTGCCTGATTATTGTTATCTTTCCTTCTTACGTGTATAGTCCATCTTTTATGCAAATAGAAAAAGGCAGTATCTGTATTTTCACCTGTTTTACCTTCATCACTACTCCTGTATTACCAGTTAGGTTAAGAAAGAGTGACCGGACCTGGTTCAGGAGTAAGCAACTCTTTCAGACAGCAATTATCAAAATCATAATGGTAAAGATAGTTGATTGGAATTTAAAGTACTCATCTTCAAATCATAGAAAGGCAGTGTGGTGTGGCAGATTAGGTTTTACACTATAGAAGGGAGGAGCCTTATGTACACCACCTTGACTTTTCCATTACACAGGTTTGTTATTCTGTGCAAAAATTGGAGGGTGTACTATGTATAATCCCATAAGAGAGATCCAGTACTTGCTAAAATAGACATTTTTTTCCAAGGATGGGGGATTTAAGATAAATATGTATTGAGCCATGGTAGAACAGTGATTAGAATGCAGTACTGCGGGCTACTTCTGCTGACAGCCGACTGCTTGTAATTTGGCAATTCAAATCTCACCAAGCTCAAGGTTGACTCAGTCTTCCATCCTTCTGAGGTGTTTAAAATGAGGACGTGATTGTTGGGGGCAATATGCTGACTCTGTAAATCACTTCGAGTGGGCTGTAAAGCACTGTGAAGCAGTATATAAGTCAAGGTGTTATTGCTATTGCTTCACCCAAATTGACTTTCTCAGGGTGTGAAACAAAATAATAAAAGCAAACAGATGTGACAAGAGAAAATTTCTAGAACATATTGAGAGACTACACAGTAAAACTCCCCAGGTCCTCATGACATCCACCTGAGAATTTAAAAGAATTCAAATGTAAAATTACTGATCTAGCCAAAATATGCAACTTGTCTCTCAAATCAGTCTCAGTGACAAAGGACTGAAAGATAGCTAAAGTGATATCTATTTTTAAAAAAGACTTAAGTGAATTCCTGTCAATTATAGACCAACATAATGTCTATTCCTGAAAAATTGGTAGAAATGGTAGTCACAGGAAAAAAAAACCCTAAATATGTAGCAGAACAAGTCTTGCTGAAGGAGAATCAACATAGATTCTATAAAGAGTTACTTGATGGTGAGCTGGGCAGAATATACCTTTAATAAATAGTTAAAGGTAAATCATGTCTCAGCTCTCTTAGAGTGTTTTAAAACGCTAACAGGCATCTAGATGAAGGTGAACCTGTTGGCTTTGTATATTTCAATTTTCAAAAAACCGTTAACAAAGTTCCTCATCAAAGGCTGCTAAGAAGTTTACTGGCATGGTTGCCTGTCCTTTTATGAATTATTAACAGAATTCAAAATGTAAAAATTGATAGGCAATTCTGACAATCGAAGTACTTAACTGTCATAATTCCCTTAAGGTAACTTTCCCCAACATTTCCAGCTTCGCAGACCGGGCGGGCATGGGGGAGGGGGAGAGAGAATGGTTCTGTGTGAGTGGTGGCACACGTGTGCCCCCCCCCCCGCTTTCACAGCCCAGTTCCTAATGGGTCATAGCCTAGTACTGGGCCATGGCCTGGAGATAGAGGAATTCTGCCTTAAAGATCTGTAATGACACCAGTGATTTTTTTTTTGTTTGCTCATAAATTACTTCATGCAAGTTTGAATATAATAATAAAATATTTGGAATAAAAACCAAGAGTAATATGTATAGGGAGCTCATTGTACTGAATTAATAGTCACCTAAGTAGCAGTTAAGTTGCACTTTGCAGCTAAACTTCTCCTTCCCCTGGATTTCATATATGCTGAGCTGCCTATATCTAATCTGGAAAAATATTGGCGTCAAAGATCAATAAGATTTTACAATCAGTGTTCAGTGTGGAAAAGGCAGGTTCCATGTTAGGGATCATTAGGAAAAGATTGAAAATAAAATTGGTAATCCTGACATTCTTTTATACAAATCCACGGTCTGTCTCCATCTGGAACACTGTGTACACATGTGGAAAGGATATAACATAATTGGGGGGGAAAGTACAGAAAAGGATAACCAAAATTATTGATGCCCTTCCTTATGACAAAAGACTGTCTGAAACTCTTCAGTTTAGAGAAAAAGGAGCTGAGACAGAGAGTATAGGATCAAGGTGTACAAAGCCTAGAGAAAATGGATAAGTGAACAAAACTTGTCTTTTTCTCAAAGCAGTGAGACCAGGAGCTATCCATTGAAACAGATTGGAAAAGATTTAGAACGTGCAAAAGAGAGCATATATTGATGTAATAATGCATTATTAACCTGTAGGGTTACATGGTATTGAACCTGTATATTACACAGTTTTAAGGGTGGATTGGATACTTACTTACATACATACATACATACATACATACATACATACATACATACATACATGTAAGCATCTATACTGTATATCTCCATACCTCTCTTCCTCTTCCCCCCTCTCCTCCCCTAAATTAGGCTATGCTTATATTGTTCTTAAGTTTTAACAAAAAGTTCTGTTCCATTTAATTTAACATGTTACTTGGCATTGATCTTAATCATGTCCCATGTTCTAATGTTGATTCCCCCAAATTGTACTCAAAGAATAATGGCTTTCCTCTTATGTCTACTTATCAGGTGTTAGAAAATCAGCTTGCTGTGAAGTCTAAGGAAGTGGATCAACTGAAAAACAATCTCACAGCTTTAAAGGATTGTGCTGATGCTGCCAAGAAAATAGAGTTCGCCAATTTGGCTGAAATGAGAAGTAGCATTATCAATCAGGTTGATATCTTTATTTTTGGCTATGTATAAGAATTAGTGACTTGTTAAATGTCACCCAGTGGTTTCTTTCCACGCTAGGATTTGAAACCATTCTATACAAAGATAGGGTCTTTGAAGGCAACATGAGATATCTATATTCTGAAAATATGTATAAAGAAAAGAAAAAACAGATAATAAGTACAATGGTCTGAAGACTCTCAGCTTTTCATGCGCACTTCAGGCTTCTGTATGAATAGTTCTGTCTGCAATCATTTGGATTCAAAAGTATTGTCTAATCTTAATTTTACCACTTCCACTTATATTTGAAATGCTCTCATCTACTTAAACAAACTTCTGTTTAAGAGAAAGTTAATGTATAAATGTTCATAGATGATTGTAGATGCTGTTATAGTGGGTCTGAACAGAAAATTTCCTTTGTTAATAATTAAAAGCAGTTTTCCTACCCATTCACATGTCCAGAATTGAGAGGATAATCTTGTTAGAAATTAAAACTATGATATTTTCTGTGAAATATATGTGCCATCCTACTAGATCTCACAAATTTAAATTAATCAAGAAGTCAATTTAGATGACTTTAGTGGTCAGGCAGAAATCAACCAACAATACATGAGAGCCAAGGAAGCTCCATCTGCCATTTAGAAACTGGGACTTAAATATATTTTCTCTAATACTGAAAAATAAAATCAATTATTTTTATTGTGATCAAAGACCAACCAGTACGATCTAATAGTGAAGTTAATGATATCTCATCATTATGAATACTGCTACTGATTATTTACTTTCCATAATATGCCTGATTGTTTTGGCATTTCTTAATTGATGGTTATCTCCATAATAGTGAATTCCACAAGATTATTATGGATTGTCTGAAAAAAGACTTGAGCCTCCTATTCATTGGATGACCTGAGATTCTAGCAGAACTAGAAAACTGAAGGAATAAGCTCTATGCTCACCTTCTATATACCATATCTGATTTTTAAAACTTTCAGAATCATAGGCCAATAAGTAAATAACAAAACCTATATGGGCTGTTGGATATTTTTGACAGATGGCTAAATTTATAAGTTTTGACACATCCTAAAAGTCAGCCTTTATTGAGATCTCAGTCCACTATTGACCTTCTATAATTGGAAAAGTCAAAAGTTGGCAGATTTTGTCTAGCACATTATGAAATGTGAAATCATTATAAAATGAGACTATTTGCACATCTAGTCAAATATTGTCTATTCTGATTGGCACTAGATGCTCAGAATATCATATTTTACCTTTCCAATTTGACACCTTAAATATTAATGTTTTTCTGCATGTGGGCTATCCTGGCAAAAGTGAAATATGAAACCCAGATTTTATCTCCCAATTCAGCCATTGATTCATGATGCTCGGTACAATAACTACCAAAGTTCTGTAGATGCTGCTTAGCTGCACGTAGTTTGTAACAAATCTGAAATAATAAAAACCCAAAATTGTTTAATAGCAATTTTCAGCTTTCATATAACAAAAACTTGCGGCTGACTTGTCTATTCCTTCTGCAGTTGAAAACTCTGCAGGCATTTCTGAATTTGTGAGTTTTCCTGCTGAGATGTCAGCATTCAAGAGAGTGAAACCAGTGCTTTTATTCCAGTATGACTTCATCTAACCAAGCATACTGGAATAAACTCTACAAGCACAACAAGACTTTGTCCTCAAATTAAACTAATAATGAAAATTATTCTAATACTGCAGTCTCTTATACAGATTGATGATTTTTTTTCCCTTTGAACACATTTTCTTTGAACACATTTGCATGTGCTAGTACTCCTGAAATCATTTATATTTTACATTATTAAATAAATACTTAGGGGTTGTTTTTTATCCAGCATGTATCAGAAAGAAAATGATGTAATAGAAAATCAACAGGGGGTGTCTCTTGAGCAGTTTTCAAATGTCCTAGTAAGTAATTTCATATACATCCTTTTAAGCACAGGCTTGTATGTTTGCAGGTTGCACAGCTTAAGTCTTCTACCGAGTCTGCTTTAGAGTGCTGGAAGACTTACGATGAAGCTTGGGATGAAATCAGGCTGATGCTTGCAAATGCTGCGTATTGCCTGGAGCATAGCAAGAATCCTTTCATTACAATGAAGTCACTGAAAAAGCAAGTGGAAGATCTCCAGGTATATTTCACAAAGTCCAATGTGCTGAACTCCTTGGTTCCACAATATTCCTTCTTAAAAATAAGGAGCTGCGCTAGATATTAATGCCAAATGAATATGTGGTGGTGTTGCATGATTGAATCATAACAGATATCCTGGACCCATATGCTGTTCCTCCCACATACTGTGTTTCTCCAGTTTGAAATGTAGTATCAGATTAATTTATGCAAGACCTAAAAACCAGAGAATGAACATCAAGAACAAACCCTGATGCTTGATCCTGCTTGGGATAGAAAGCATAAATCATGATTTTTACAGATGAAATAAATAAAAACAATTTGCTCCCACTTGAAAAGAGAAAATGATGTGCAATGAGCAATATGACAGGGAGCATGAATCAGCATCCTTTAAGGTTTATCTGTAGAAAGCTCTGGAGAGTTAATCTGTAATGAGAATTGTACTCCATTAGTGTCAGGACTTGGGAGTAGCACATATTCTTTGTACAAAGTTACTGAGTTTTCTCGGCATGTTTCCAAGCCCAAAAGGATCAGGAAGTGGGAAGATGTTTCTATTTTCCAAGCTTCCTAAAAGGAAGAATGAGTTTGGAAGATCTCCCCCTACACACACACCCCTTTTGTAATGGTGGGCTGTAAATGTTTTAGCAACTGGTTCTCTGGCTGGATAGGCGTGGCTGGTTGGTCATGTGACTAGGTGGGTGATGTCACTCATCACACGCAGCCCTGCCTCCTGACCACTCACCTCAAAGGAACAGGTAGGATTCAGCTAGTTGGGGCCCAATCCCATCACTGGCTGGCCCCGCCCCCTCCCATTTTTCGGCCTGTTTTGGGGCCATTTTCAAGCTGTTTTTTGCCCAAAAACATCTGAAAATAGTCTGAAAACAGGCAGGGGAGGGGCCAGCCAGTGTTCCTATTTGCCAGTTCTCTGAACCGTGCAGAATCGAAACAAGGGCTTCGGGTAAACCCATCCGAACCTGCAGCAGCCCACCTCTGATCTTTTGCCAATCCAGAAAAGCATGCTTAACAACGACAACCTTGTCACTACTCAAATCCTGCTAAATTTGGTGAAAATACGCTGTTTTGGAAGGATGGACATAAGGTAGCATACCAATAACCATCTCCTCAAGCATCATCACATTTATAACTAATTAAGTGGCATTTCTTTCTACAGTCCCTTCAAGATAAAGCTGAGGGAAACAAAGAAATCTGGGCTAGGCTCCAGACTGCTGCTGATAACTTGAAGAAAGTGTGTGATCCCTCATTCTCAGAGATTATTGAACAAAAACACGAGGAGGCACGCACAAGGTACAATACTTTTTTTTTCCCTTTCACTATTTAGAAGTCTGACTTCAAAAAATTATTTCTGCCGAATCCAATTGCAGTTATTGCCAGCAGACATAAGATACTGGTTAATTTATATAGGAGATTAATAGAATGGTTTTGATTTGGTCATCTTTATCTTTTAGGGACAAAGTAACTGTGTGAATCACTTTAGTTTGCTCTGCACACTGGACACTGTTGTGCTGATCACTGCTGTTTATCTAAATGTTTGCAATAATAGCCTTCCTGGGCAGAAAAATAAGAAAAAGTTTTTAAAAAAGGATCTAGCAGTACCTTAAACTAAGGATTCAGTCTACCATCATTGCTTTAATTCCAAACAAGATACAAAAAATATTATATTGAGAAACTTTTTTTAAAGGCCCTCATGCTCTTCAAACTTTGTGTACATGAAGGATCAATACGTTTGCAAAAGGATTTTCAAACTCTCCAATCTCACTCATATTCTGTGGCACAAGTAAATTCAGTCCATTCACACCATACCACTTCCAGTAGCTGACTTGCCCTTAGTTCCAACCAATACCTTGAATTGCACCCAGAAGTAAATTAGATGCTTTAAGTAGAGATAAATGGCACTGAAAGCTACTCGGAGTTCAAACTATAGCAGAACAGTCACACTGCTCTTAGCCTTCCCAGAAGTTTATGCTCAAACACAACCAGTGTGTTTTCAGTCCCATACCCAGGCTTAAAGCCAGACTGAAAATGGTCCAGGTAATCCTTTTTCTTCATGGTTCTATGTAACAATATCTCTACCAATCTCTCAACAATCTGCTTTCAAGAAGAGAAGGTTGCAGACAGGTTGTTTATTTTTCAGGTAAGGAGAAGGTGCACCACTGCATCCTTCAAGATGGGCAGTACCAATCCTCTCATGAGGCAGGCTGTTCATGAGCTGAGAATTGAGAAAATCCTCTTTGGAACTATCATTGGGCTCAGGAGGCAGGAGCTACAATGTTGGTTGGGAAGAAATCCTGTGCTTGTTCCATCATTGCCTCCAGAAGTTGTAAATGCTCCAACTGTAATGGCATAGGGTTTCCTGCCTAAACCAGGGGTTGAGCTAGAAGACCTTCAAAGTCCCTTCCAACTCTGTTATTCTATTCTATTACCTCCAATTTGACAGGGAACATCATAAGAGAAATGGGAAGGCATTGGAGGGAGGAAAAATGTATCTTCCTTGGAAATGGAAGTTTCCCTCTGAAAGGCATTCTTCCTGCAAAGAGACCTTATAGCTTATTGGCGTTTTAAGTAGAAATATTTTCAGCCTCCAGAACAAATTGCTTAATTCTGTTATTATGAATAAATCAGTGCATTTTGTTTTCATATATATGTGTGTGTAGTATCTATCTATCTATCTATCTAAATATCTATCTATCTATCTATCTATCTATCTATCTATCTATCTATCTATCTATCTATCTATCTATCTAATACTGGGCAAATTGCTTGCTCTTGTATTCCATTTTTATATCTTTTATAGGTGGATATTGACAAACCAAAATATTGAAGAGACACTACAAAAAGCTCATGCGCATTTGAACTTGTGGGGATTCTATACAGAGGTTTCAGCAAAACTAGACAAATGTGAAGAACAGTATGATTCCCAGTTGATGCCTGATACAGTCTCAAGCTGCACAATGGATATTCTTAAGGAGAAGGCAGAGAATATAAAAGTAAGGATGGAAGAATGTAAGAATGTAAGAACATACCAATGTTTCTTTTCCTCTGACTTGAAAAAGAGGCTAGCAAGGTTGCGGCCCTCACATCTGCTTTTGTTGGAGGAGCGAGCAGCAGGGAAGGGGGCTCTTCCCTTTCTCTGCTGTCTCCTTCTTATGTCCCTCCCAAGTATGAGTCCCTTGCTGCCTGCCCACTACAGATATCATCTGAACACCATTGTCATTTCTATAACTTCTGCAGCAGTGCTCTCCAATATGTATGGTGGTAAAGGCAGATAATGCTGTAGTGGGAGATGGCAGAGGTTGTCAGCAGGAATATCTTCCTTGTAGATATCTCCCATCAGGTTAATGTTTTACTGGAACCAAAAAAAGAGAAAACCTTGGCTCTGTTCTTTCCAGCAGCCACAAGAGACATCCAGCCCTGTTCTGTAGTGGGCCAGTTGGAATCCTAGAGCTCATTGACCTCACCCAGGTTCCTCTTCCATGAAAATCAAAACCTTGCATAGGGAAGGGCTTGTACTTTTCCACTGAAAACCTGCTTTCCTGCCAGATCTGTTTGATTCAGTTTGATGCTGCTTCAGAAGCACAATGATCTCAAGTTGATGTTCAGATGTAAATTATAATTAGTGGGCTATCTCAAGGCGAAAGTAAGGGAATTTCTAATCCATCACTTTATGTTTCAAAGTAACCAGCTAGTCGCATTTGTAAAGCTGACTGGCTTAGAGGATTTTCCCAGCATGTACCAAAACTTGATTGTCAGTAGATACCAAATATCTCAATTTGGAATTGATTGGATTGTTTGTTACTTTGTTTCAACAACAAAACTTGGCCCAAAACAGTATTTGATCAAAACTGAAGCTTCCATTTGTCCTGTAGACTTCCCTTATGCAATTTAATTTTTTATATGAAGAATTGTGGTCATGAAGATCACAAAAACAGTCTATTATCCTTTTTTGGTCCTATTTTAGACTTCTGTTACTAACTTTGCAAAACTGTAAATTCACTTTTGGGATGCAAAATAGCACTCACCCATCACCAGCACTAGTCTCAATCAAATACTGATGATATTAAAGCTTGATAAAGGAAACACAATCCATTTTTTGTTATAAAAATGTTCATTATATTGTATCTCTACAAAGGTGGTTTAAAAAAAAAAAAGCACAATGACAGAACAGCTGTGTTTTAAATGTCTTGGATCCAATCCTTGAGACAGCTCATGTTGGTAAAGACTTTTGCCAAATGAATAGTTATTCCAGTTTCATCCTGTATGTATCAAGGTTATCTGTATTTTCCAAAGAACACGTGCTTTCAAACAAGAAGTGTAATCTATAGGTGGAGGTAAACAAAAAGCAATGAGCTTTTCCCACAAATGTTTGGGAATAAGAATTCCCAAACCCCTGATGGAGAATAAATCTGAGCCTACCATTTTTACCAAGGAATTCAATTTCTTGCCAGAATATCTAGGGCTTGTAGTTCTAGTCATGATTCCAAGCCAAAGAAATTTTAGCTGGTTCTGAGTGCTTACCTCTATTACAACTTTCTTCTGCACCAAGATCTTTGACCTTTGAACTAAAAAAAAGTATGTACAGTGGTATTTGCCGGATCAGAGCCAGCCCACCTGCATTTTATATCAATTTAACAGATCTACACTGTAGGGGGAAATATTTCAGAATTTTCCTCAGTAATACAGTAAAAAGTAGTAACACAGCAGTAGAAATGCTTCTGCTGTGTTATAATAATATAGAAACAGCTTTCTACAATATAATTCTATGACTCTGGACAACAGTTTAAAAAAAAGATAATTTTGTCAAACAAGAAGCAATTGGTAAAGCCATCTGGTGTTAATAGTCACCCCTCCGCCACACAACCTAACAAAAAATAGCAATGGAGAGCTAAACAATTCTTCTTTTATAAAGAGTAATTCTAAAGAAGAACCCTAATGGATGGGCATGATTTTTTTTTCATTTTCTTTTCAGTTGTGAATGACTATTAAGAATCTGTCGGACTACTTGTTGTGCTTTTAAGCCTAATCTTCTTTTTCCCCGTGCTAACAGTTTGAGCTGAGGTTGAGGATTTAGGGTAAAGTTCTCTGCATTTTCGCAAATGGTTAGAAAAGTGTGTGTGGCCTTAATAAATTGCTCAGGAAGCCTAATGTGAAGAAATTAAAATGGACCCCTTTGGAACAAGGAACTCATTTAGCCTGAAAAGCAGCAGTGACAAGGGAAAAAAAGGCTTAGGAAGTCAGGCAAGCATTAGTCCTATTGGCAAAATTTGTCATTAATGGTAGTAAATTAGCATTTTCTACTTATTTGATGCCCATTAACTAAAAAGCTGTGATTCTCATTCTCAAAAGCATGATTTTTAAGTAGCTGGTGTTAAATGGAAATGGTATTAAATTATATACTTTGGATGAGGGGCTCCTCAATTGCATTCCCCCCTCCCTTTCCATAAAATAGACCTACCAAGCTACAGTTTTCTAAAAAAAAATTGTATTGCTCATCATATACAGCCAGAAAGTTAAAGGGAATTAAGCATACCAGCAATGTTCAGGATTGAAGATCTGGAACCTCATCAGTCTGGTTAATCTAGGTTTTATGTGAAGACCACCTTATTAGCTTTCAGAAGATATAGTCGTTTTGTTCAGATATACCCTCTACCAGAACCAGTGATGGGATTCAATTTTTTTTTACTACCGGTTCTGTGGGTGTGGCAGGGGAAGGTTACTGCAAAATCTCCATTCCCTCCCCACTCCTGGGGGAAGGTTACTGCAAAATCCCTATTCCCTCCCCACATCACTAACCTACTTTCCAGCTCTGTTCTCCTGTGCAGGGCAACAAAAGGCGACCCAGCTGATCAGCTGGGACTCAGGAGGCAGAGAATAGATGGGGGTGGGGCCAGTCAGAGGTGATATTTGCCGATTCTCCAGACTACTCAAAATTTCCACTACAGGTTCTCCAGAACTGGTCAGAACCTGCTGAATACCATCTCTGACCAGAACTAAGGTTTTTATGACTGGAGAGCATGGCTTTTTGGTGCCATATTTGGTTTGCAAATGGTGGCTGTTGTTGTGGAGTGGCGGAATAACCTGAGGCAAACACGGAGCGAACTTCAGCTTTTACTTTATTGTAGCAATAAAGGGTTGCCACAGCTGCCGCGTTAACAAGGTAGCCAGCTGGCAGACAACAGCTGATGCCGTTTGACAGCTCCCTTTTATAGCCGGCTGTCAAACGGCATCAGCCAATAGGAACGGTCCATGTTCCCGCTGGAAACACAGACCGGAATGAAGACTTCAGCTCAGTCTTTTCCGAACGCCACAGCTGTCATAATTTATTGAATGAATAGTGTTTTAAGGTACTTCAGGTGAGTCTGTGAGCAAATTCATGAATCAGATAAGCAAGAAGATAACAGGACTTTTTGAGTGCTAGGACCTGATTCCTCCAATTCACTACCTGCAAAGATAATTCTCCCAAACTCTCTGCATGTACTGTATATACCTCAAATCAGTTGTACTTTATTGAGGTAATCTTCAGTTTGGTTAGCTTGTTGTAATCTTCTCACTTCCAGGATGTCATATGTAGAAGATGAAAGATAGGAATATGGTTAGACTGATGTATTTCCCTAATCTGATTTTCTAAGCTCAGACCTTTTCCACTTTTAAAAATCTACTTATAAAGTTGCATAACATTCTCCACACCTTTATTCTATAGACCAGGGGTGTCAAACTCATGGCGTCACGGCGGTGTCATGTGATGTATCAGGACTTTCCCCCCTTTCATTAAACCAGGCATGGGCGTGGCCGGTGCATGACGCATCCGGCCCATGGGCTGGGAGTTTGACAGCCCTGCTATAGACCTACCAAGTTCAATGTGTCTTGTTCCTCAATTAGCACAGTCTAGAGTGTCAAACTCAAGAGCCGGGGACCAGATGTAATCCGCAGGGTGTTTAGATCTGGCCCCCAGGGCCACCCTGGAAACAGCAAAGGACCGGCCCACAGTGTTTCTGACAGAGAAATGGAGCTCTGTTTTCACTGGCCAAGGGCTGCAGGAGGCCTTCGCAGCTGAAAGTGGGGCCTGGGGGAGCACGCCCGGCCCACCTGAGCTCCGTTTTCACTGGCCGAGGGCTGCAGGAGGCCATCACAGCCGAAAACAGAGCTCAGGAACACGTTTTCACTGGCAGAGTGATCGGGCCGCTACAGGCAACCCTGACATGAATAATGTCAAGCTGGCCACTCCCACCCTGGCCCCTGAGGTGAAACACAACCCTGATGTGGCCCTCAAGGAAATCGAGTTTGACACCCCTAATCCAGAGTATAATTGAAAAGTTTGTGCTTTTGTGCTTTCCAGTTTAGATTTATAAAGACCATTTATATTTGCTATTACTGTTATATTGCTAATGTAACATTGTTTTGAATTATAAGATCCTAGGATAAAATAGGGCACATTTTTTTTCAGCTACATGTAACAGTTTTAACACTGATTTCCACTGACTGTCCCAGTGGAAGCTGAGGTCTAATTTGGGAGACCTGTGTAATATTCAAAAGCTGCAACTCAGCTGCATTGTGTGAGCATTCTTGATGTTTTTAGTGCCAAAATCAATGAAAAATCAGGGCTTGAAAATGAGCATAGACAAAAGAGAAGTAGTAAGAGTTAGATGAATAGTGCCTCCTTGTAATCCAGCAGGTAGAATCTTAGTTCTGGGGTCTTGCATTGCTTTTCCTAAGGCATAATTCCTTTATTTTTAGAGACTGCAACATGACCTTCAAGACATCAAAGAATATTATCTTCAGGCTTCTGAATCAGGCGATAATATAACTCTGTTAGCTGAACCAGAAACACAGAACCTTCTTCAGGAGAAACTCCAGCTACTTCAAAGGATCTCCTATCTGGAAAAGATGCTACAGATGAAAGCAGATGTTTATCAAGTATTGCTAATTGTTTGATATAAGCATTTTCAGAAGAGAATGGGAAATTGTATAATTTTCCACAAATGCTGTATTTAGAAAATACCTTTCATTTATATATCCGGGTTTCCCACACTTTTGGTATAATGGGCCAGCCTTGGAATTTTGAGAATGTATTTTGTGCTGTCACTGCTCCTTTATATTTTTTCAAAGAGCCATCCTTTGGAGAAAAATATGAGATTGAAAGCTGGTGTTTGATATATAGAGCAAACTAGCAACTAATAATCGGTTTTTAAAAAAGATTTAAAAAATCAGGTGATAGGTACATAGGGAAGATATGTAGGCTTGTTGGAGACTGCAAATTAATTGTCAGGGTAGTAGAAAACACAAGGTTCTATATGATGCAAAATTTGGCCTTTTCATTTTTTGTTTAAAGTGTTAAATCTCTGGTTTACAGCCACAGCCCATTTTGTTTTTGCCACTTTTTTCAGGTAAACTATATTTTAAAGCTATATGTTAAATCAGATAGAATACCAGTATTTCATAATTCTTTCTTCCCTCAGTATGGTCTTTTACAAATGGAGAATTTTGGGAATTCCTTGGAAAAACTGGAAAATCATGTTAAAAATTCCACAGAAATACTGGACAATTCATGTGAAAGCAATAAAAATTTGGAGCTACTCATGGTAAGCCTACGTTTACATTAGTATACAATTAAGACAGTTAAGGCAATGAAGTATTTCCTGGTGTTTTGAAGTCCCATCAATCATAGGCAACATGATATAATCAAAAGGTACTTTGGGAGTTAAAATTCAAAATATATGAAAGACATCAGGTTGCAAAACAGGTACAGATACTGATTAACAGAGTTTGAAGGGATCTTGTAGGATATCTAGTCCAACTCCCCCCCTCCAAGCAGGGGGGGAGTTGGACTATTTCTGACAAATGGCAGTCCAATCTCTTCTTGAAAGTCTCAAGTGATGGCGGTCCCACAACTTCCGAAGGCAAGCCATTCCATTGTTTGATTGGGCTCACTGATAGCACCACCACTAGATGGACTTGCAACTGGCTGGCAAACTGTATTCAACGAGTAGTCCTTAATGGGTCTAAGTCTACATGGAGGGAAGTAAGCAGTGGGGTGCCACAAGGTTTCGTCTTAGGCCCAGTACTCTTCAATATCTTCATTAACGACTTAGATGAGGGAATAGAAGGGGAATTTACCAAATTTGCAGATGAATGGAAACTGAACAAGGAGAGATTTAACCTGGAAATAAGGAGAAACTTTCTGACAGTGAGAACCACCAACCAATGGAACACCTTGCCCTCGGAAGTTGTGGGAGCGCCATCACTTGAGACCTTCTAGAAGAGATTGGACTGCCATCTGTGAGAAATGGTGTAGGGTCTCCCGCTTGGGTGGGGGGTTGGATTAGATGACCTACAAAATCCCTTCCAATTCTGATTATCTGTTATCTGTTATCACTGTCAGAAAATTTCTCCTTATTTCCAGGTTGAATCTCTCCTTGTTCAGTTTTCATCCATTATTCCTTGTCTGGCCTTCAAGTGCTTTGGAAAATAGCTCGACCCCTTCCTCTCTGTGGCAGCCCCTCAAATATTGAAACACTCCTATCATGTCTCCCGTGGTCCTTCTCTTCACTAGACTAGCCATGCCCAGTTCCTGCAACTGTTCATCATATGTTTTAGTCTCCAGTCCCCTAATCATCATGGTTACTCTTCTCTGCACTTTTTCTAGAGTCTCAACATTTTTTTTATCAGTGTGGTGACCAAAACTGGATGCAATACTCTAGAGGTGGTCTTACTGAGGTTTTATAGAGTGGTATTACTACCTCACTTGATCTTGATTGTATCTCTCTGTTAATGCAACTTAGGATTGCATTGCCTTTTTGGTGGTGGCTGCACACTGCTGGCTCATATTTACCTAGTTGTCCACTAAGATTTCAAGATCTCTTTCACAGTTACTGCTATTAACCTTGATTTCACCCAGTCTGTATGTGTACTTTTGGTTTTTCTTGCCTAAGTGTAGGACTTTACTTTTCTCTACATTGAATTTCATTTTGCTAGATACGGCCCAGTGTTCAAGTCTGTCAAGATCCATCTGGATCTTGAGCCTATCTTCTAGGTTGTTAGCTATTCCTGCCAGCTTAGTATCATCTGCAAATTTGGTAAGTTCCCCTTCTATTCCCTCA
This sequence comes from Notechis scutatus, assembly GCF_049901735.1. Lineage (NCBI taxonomy): Eukaryota > Metazoa > Chordata > Lepidosauria > Squamata > Elapidae > Notechis > Notechis scutatus. Next base: position 312,780,087 of record NC_142009.1, on the reverse strand, counting down.
TCTAAGACATTTATGAAGATATTGAAAAGTATGGGGCCTAAGATGGAACCTTGTGGTACCCCACTGCTTACTTCCCTCCATGTAGACTTAGACCCATTAAGGACTACTCATTGAGTATGGTTTATCAGCCAGTTGCGAATCCATCTTGTGGTGATGCTATCTATCCCACTTTTTTCTAGCTTACCAAGAAGTACGTTGTGGTCTACTTTGTGGAAAGCCTTGCTGAAGTCCACATATTATGTCCACAGTGTTTTACTGGTCTCCTAATTTAATCACTATATTGAAGAATGAAATAAGATTGGTTTGGCATGATCTGTTTTTAACAAACCCATGCTGACTGCTAGTTATTACTTGTTTCTAGATGTTGGCAGATATGTTTTTTATTATCTTTTCTAGTACCTTCCCAGGTATTGATGTTAAGCTGATTGGTTTGTAGTTTTCTGGGTCTGTTTTTCCCCTTTTTTGAAGATGAAACTTTTGAAAGGCACCAATATTCAAGCAAAATGCCTTCCTTTTCTTAGCCTCTAGTTTCCTTAGCTTTTTCCCTCACCCTCTCCCTCCCCACTGCCAATTGCAACCATATCATTAGTACCTAAATGTATGTTTGTTTCCATGCCTAGATTGGATGTGCATATTTCACTCTTTATCTGCACATGGAACATGCCAAACTAGGAGTCACAGCCATGGAATGGCTGAATATGACACATTTTTTGCATCTTTACCCAGAAGTCTTTCTGAATTGTTACCTGAAGAAAACAGAATAACATCACATTTCTATAGTTCCTTGTGAGGCATGTTTTCACATGCTCTGTAACTCTGAAAGGGACTTTACAAGAAGAGATCCTGCCTGGGACATGTAATTCAGTAGTCCTGATGTACAAAGCTCAATTGTGGCCAGTTTTAATAACTTGAGCAACCAAATTAGCATAAAATAGGGCAACCTGTGTCTACCATTCTGAACTATTCTGAAGGAAAGCAAGATATAAATAAGTCTAATAATTATAGTATAATATTATAATATAAGCTCTACATTGTGTAGGAATGGCCAGATAGAAGATTTTGGTATTGAGCAAGGATTTCTGACATTTGATCTAAAAATAAGTTTTGGATTTCTTTATTTTGTGTGAAAATAGTGCATATTCTGTTGAAATGTTGAAATTCCTGGTTTCAGAATTATTTAGTTCCAAATGTATAGTGTTGCTCCTGGCGCTATTTAATGAACTTCCAGTAAATAATGAACATTTATTAGTTCCAAAAAACTGAGATGGGTGGGGGGGAGGAGCTCTTGGACTCAATGATATTTTCCCTTCCCTGATATTGCAAACTAGTCTGAAAATTTGCCCCACTAATAAATAGTTATTATGCTAATTTCTATGGTATGCAACACTGTATAGAGAGACCTGGAGATTTTTGCTTCTTGTTGTGCATCAAAGAAGTGATTTGCTCTTTTGGGTAACATTTGCAAGAAATCAAACAAACATGACTTTCTAGTATTTAATTTATTTGTTCTTCTCAGAGCCAGTTATTGAGTCTTACATCTTTGTCTCCTGAAATGGAGAGCTTGAATGAAGTCAGCTTTAGATTGCCACTCTGTGACTTCACTGTAAAGCGATTACAAAACCTTAATCGGCAGTGGACTCAGAAAACGGCACTAGTTCTGGAGCAGTGCAGGTAAAGAGGACTTTTTTTAAATATTATGATGTAACTCCATCACAATAGTTTATGATATTTTATTTGCACCCAAACTGTTTAAACTCTTGAAAACTCTGTAACTAAACTATATTGTATATGTGATGTTTTCCTTCACAGCTATTTTCTATAAGAAGCCTTATTCATCTTTTAGTTTTGGCTGCAGTCTAGTAATCTTTCCATGCAACACTCATGGAATAGCTCCATGAGATAAGATTTTTGGAGTCTGCTTTTGAGTATATGAACTGCAGTCCAGTCAGTTGAAAGACATTTTTAATATTATGCAAATGTCAGTGAGCACATAAAACAGCATCAGAAATGAAGACATTCAAGTTATAAAAAGAATTTTATCAGAGAGTGGGATATTTAATCTGTATCCAAAACTGGGCAACCAGATTCTTCTTCCGAGCTCCCATGCTGGAAGGTACCAGACTAGCTGTTGTAGACCTTTTCCTTGCTGTGTGCCTCCCACCTTCATGTATTTAGGGAAAGACAATCTGTGAAAGTTACATTTATTTATTTATTTATTTAATTTGTCAATTGCATACAAGACAATAGGTATAAGTATAAACATAAGTAAGAATACAGGAAATAGGTACAAATAAATGGGGACAATAGGACAGGGACGGTAGGCACGATGGTGCACTTATGCATGCCCCTTACAGACCTCTTAGGAATGGGGAGAGGTCAATAGTGGATAGTTTGAGGTTAAAGGAGTGGGGGTTTGAGGATGTAACAACAGAGTCAGGTAATGCATTTCAGGCATTGACCACTCTGTTGCTGAAGTCGTACTTTCTGCAATTGGGTTTGAAGCGGTTTACATTGAGTTTGTATCTGTTGTGTGCTCTTGTATTGTTGTGGTTGAAGCTGAAGTAACCATTGACTGGTAGGACATTGTAGCACATAATTTTGTGTGCTACGCTTAAGTCTAACCATAGGCGGCATAGTTCAAGGTTGTCCAAGGCCAAAATCTCAAGCCTGGTGATATAGGGTATTCTGTTGTGAGCGGAGGAGTGTAGTATTCTTCTAGTGAAATACTTCTGGACTCACTCAATTGTATTAATGTCCAATATACAGTACGGATTCCAGACTGAAGAGCTGTATTCAAGTATTGGTCTAGCAAAAGTTTTGTATGCTCTAGTTAGCAATTCAATATTTCCAGAGGAGAAGCTTCGTAAGATTAGATCTACAACTCTTAATGCCTTTTTGGCAATGCTGTTACAGTGAGCTCTGGTGCTTAGGTCATTTGATATTAGAACTCCTAGGTCCTTGACAGAGTGAGGATCATCAACGAGGTCATATCTGCCTAGTTTGTATTTGGTATACTGATTTTTTTTACCAATGTGTAGGACATAGCATTTGTTGGTCAAGATTTAGAGTTGCCAATTGTTTGACCATTCAAATGCATAATCAAGGTCACTTTGAAGGACAGTAGCATTGTCTGTGGTGTTGAATAGTTTTACGTCATCTGCAAAGAGGATGCAGTTGCTTATAAGGTGATCATAGAGGTCATTTATATAGAGTATAAAGAGTGCGGGGCCTAGAACACTGCCTTGGGGGACACCGCTGTTAACTGGAGCAGGGTTTGATATAGCACTCCGTATTTTTACTATTTGTTGCCTGTTTGACAGGAATGCAGTAATCCACTTATGAAGGGATCCAGAAATGCCGTAAATGTTTAGTTTTAACAGTAGTTTGTCATGTACCACTGAATCAAAGGCTTTGCAGAAGTCTATGTAAATTGCATCTATAGCTTTACCCTGGTCAAGTAGAGTAGTACATATGTTTTTGCAGTGTAGGAGTTGAAGATTGCAGGACAATTTTTTCCTGAAACCAAATTGTTTTTGGTTTACATGTAGATGGTTTTACATTGTGTAAGCCAGGGGTCCCCAACCACCGGTCCGCGGACTGGTACCGGTCCGCGGAACAACTCCTACCGGGCAGGCTTTGCTGGCGCCGCCATCTTTTTCATGAAAAAGTGCTTCCGGTGAGCTTTTCCGGGTGAAAGCTCACCGGAAGCACGTTTCATCAAAAAAGATGGCGGCGCCAGCGCTTCCGTGAGCTTTTCCGGGAAAGCTCACCGGAAGCACGTTTTCATCAAAAAGATGGCGCCAGCGCTTCGGTGAGCTTTTCCGGGTAGAAAGCCATTTCTACCCAGAAAAGCTCACCGGAGCGCATGCCTCTTTTTTGATGAAAACGTCTTCCGATGAGGTCACCGAAGCACTTTTTCATCAAAAAAGATGGCGGCGCCCAGCTGATGCCGGGCACCGGGTCGCGGCGCCCAGCTGATGCCGTACCGGGCCGCGGCGTCAAAAAGGTTGGGATCACTGGTGTAAGCCACCTCGAGTCACCATGGGCGAGTAGGCGGCAATATAAATTAAATAAATAAATAAATAATATAATGTCCATGATATTATTTATTTATTTATTTTAATTTAATTTATATTGCCGCCTATTCAAGGCGGCTTACACAATGTAAAATCATATTTAAAACAAAAAATAAATAAAAATAAAAATAAAAACAAAAAAAATTAACAAAAAGAATCAAATAAATTAGTAAAGTATGATAGAACAGAATTTTTTTTGGGGGGGGATACAACTCCCACCCCCTGCCCTGACGACAGCAGATCACACTAGCCATTTGATGGGCTCCATCCCTCTTTGGGTTCCCTAGGCCCATTGGCAAAACCAAGTCTTCAGTGCCTTTTGGAATAGTGCTAGAGTGGGGGCCATTCTAATCTCTGGGGGAATAATATTCCAGAGAGAGAGACCCACCAAAATCTATTAACAAAGTTTCTTTAAACTCACCTAAGTCAGGTGTTTTCAGTTAGTTGACATGGACACTACCGTGTTTCTCCAACAATACAGCCTCCACCAATAGGAAGGCCCAGCATGTTTTGGGGGCATAAAATCAAATTAAGCCCCTCCCCCCAAATTTAGGCCTATCTTAAAATATGCAAAATAAGGGGGAAGGGCAGGAGAATTGTTGTTAGGAGCGCCGGCGGGGGGAATTCCTCGCCACCAGCCGCTCCTAACGGGCGATCATGGCGGCGCGGGAGCTCCCTACTCCCACCAAACACCTTTGCTGCAGACACCTTTGGCACCCACCGCTGTTGCTTTCCCTTCTGCCCATTCCGCCGCCATGTTTGGAGCTGGCACTTCCGTGTTTGGAGTGCCGCCGCCATTTGGAGCTCCAAACGCGGAAGTGGCAGCTCCAAACATGACGGTGGGCGATCTTTTTATTTTGGTCCGCGCGAAGTTCAGAGCGAGCAAGAGAGGGAGACTGCAATGCCTCCATCCAAGATGGCAACCTCACTAGTGGATCACAACATGGCTGGAAGCCCGAATCGGCGGGATACGATGGCAATCTTTTTGGAGCGAGAGGAAAGGGAGAGAAGAGTTGCGAGCCATAGAGATTGAAAAAAGACCAGAAAGCATGAATAGAAGAGATGATTCCACCAGACTGTCAATCATTTGGAAGCCTGCACTCACAAACACAAAAAAATCTCCACACCACAAGCCAGGCAAACACCTGAGCACAAACAGATCCCCCCTGATACCTCCAGCTCAAACACACCCCAACCAGGCACCCAGATGAAACCTAGCTTCCTAACTAATGATAGCCGTCCATTTACCTGGAGCCAAGCTGCACTAAAGGCCTCCAATAAAGTAACACAATGTTGCCAGCCAATCAAGATACAAAAAGAGCCACAAAACAGACAGAAAATATTAGAAACACCAATCAAGCAGAACACAGCAAACTCCAAGACCAATAAACACAGACCAAGACTCCCAACCAATCAGGATGAAGAAAAAACCATTCTGGCACAGCAATAGGCTGCCCCAAATTTAAATCTGAAACCACTGTAAAAGGCTGACTCACAGATGAACACTATACAGAAGCCTGATGATGGCAGATGAGATTCTGCCGAAACGTTGCTACAACTTTAAAAGCACAACTACAATGACGTGGGAAAATACCCGAACAAAGCTGAATGCCATTCATGTAGGTACCTGCGAAAACTTAAGAAATATATATATATATTTATATTTATATTTATATTTATATTTATATTTATATTTATATTTATTTATTTTCTGAGGTTCTCGCAGGTATTTGTATGTGGATCTTTGGTTATTCGGGTTTTCTCCCACGTAAGATTGGAAGTATCTAGGCAATGTTTCGATGAAGTCTCATTCATCATCTTCAGGCTTGTGTCTTCAGCTCTGTGCTTCTCAGAGTGATGTGAGCTTGCAGCTGCTTCTTCCTTTTAACTGCTAGTGGGGATGTGACTTGATTGGGTATATATAAATTCTAAAATATGCTAATGACTATTTAAATGATATTAGGAAAACAGAATATGATTTGGGTGAAAATCTGGTATTAATTATGTTCAAAAAATGTGAATTAGGGTTATATAAATGCTATAGGTTGAAATTGGTTAAAGGGAAGTAAAAGGGGAAATTAACTCTGTTTTTATTTTTATTTTTTTTCTTTGTGGTATACATGTAATAGAAAATGTAATTGATTATACAAAGGATATGAGAAAATTGAAAATATAATGAACTAGAAGGGATTATGTGGGAATGTAAAATATTCATAATGAATGCATTATACTTTTGGCTTAGTGGAAACAAAGAAAAAAAATATGAAATGATTATATGAATATCTCTGGAATATATATAAGATATATCGTAGATGGGGGGATATACCATGTGGATCCTAAATGTATTAATCTTACTTTACTTTTACTCATTTTTGAGAAAGTTATGATAACAATACATAATGTAACATAAAATAGGTGGTAAGCTGAAAATGGAAATAATAGGGAATAAAGAATTGAAAATATATGTAAGGATGAAATGATTTTGATATTGAATTAATGAATTGAAATATGAAAGGGAAATTTATCTGAAGATTAGTTGAATGGATAATAATTTGAGATGATATTAATTAAGAAAGTTGAAAATGTAACTATGACTATTATTCTGTCCTCTATAATTACTGGCTGAATGTATAAAGGCAGATAGATAACTCCACAAAGCATCCATACAAAGTCTTTTTATTGGTTCATCAGGCATCCTCAGTATAATTTACAGTTACATCGAGATTCATCTCAATGTTCAACTCTTTGCATAGCTGACTTTCTGGTGTAAAAGGATGGTAATCTTTCATCCCCAAAATGAAGGAACAAGGGGTTGAGGCAGCAGCATGTTGCTGGGTTCCAGGCAAGAGTGGAGAACCCCCCCCCCAACCCACCAAGGGTCAATTCAGTGACCAATCAGGATTACAGATGTGGCCACGTGACATGGACTACATTTCCCAGGATACCTTAACTACATTTACCATGATGCATTCTCTTAAGGGGACAGCTCCCAATTCCTAATTAACTATCCCACTTCCCATTAACTATATACTGGCTGGACAGCACAACTATGTATAAATATTGTAATCTGGAATCACGTTGCTCACGTGAAGAGATGTGTAAAAAATAAAAATAAAAAAACTTTGAATTTAAAAAAAAAACAAGTACACCTCTTGAAACCTGTAAGATTTAAGTTAGCCATACCTAATTTAACCCCCAACTAACTCTGTACTGAAGTCCTTTCATTTAATTTCTTTCTTTTTTTAATTGCAGTGAATTGCAGAAGGATCAATCAGATGACAAGAATTTTCTTCAGCAATGTCAGAATTGGGTGCAGTTTCTAGAGAGAATGAAAGAGAGTCTGAAAGAGAACATGCCGGCTACACTTGAGAAGCTGCAAGAACAGCAGAAAGAATATGAGGTGATGTTTCGAGATGTTTGGCCTTGATCTGAAGAATTGGGAGTTTGGTTCAGTATCAGCTTTAAAGTCACATTCTTGCCACAGCTGATATTCTTTCAGTTCATTGAACTATAATAGTGATTAAATGTTATTCATTATTTACAGAGATTACAAACAGAGATTTCCATTAACCAGCAAATTTTCAGTTGCCTTGTGTCAAAAGCTCTGAATATGTTGGAATCAGAAGAAGCAGAAAACAGGTAAAATATATGACTTGATGGTGTACACCTTGGTTTTTATGACATTCAATAGTAATGATGTGAACCCAAGCAATAATCATTTTTAGAAAAGTTAAAGCTGTCAGTACAGATCTCAACTTATGACCAGTTGCTCAGCAATCACTCAAATTTTTATAATGGACTTCGCAGGGGCTACTTAGGACCTAGATTGGCTGCAGTCACATGATCGCATTTGGTGCACTTGGAGGCCAGCCCACATTTACAACTGTTTACAGAGTCCTGCAAGTCATGTGAATGCAACTTACAACTGCTGTTGACAGAAAGCCAGTATTTGCTTCCTGTTTCTGGCAGTGCTCATTGTCCAATGGGTTCATTTATTTATCAAATTTGCTTAATAATTACAGTGATTCACTTAACAATCACCACAAAAAAAAAATCATAAATTGGGCATAGTTATATTGTGATCCACTTAATAACTGGCATGATTTATGAGTATAATTCCAGGCTCAAATATGAGGGTTACCTGTATAGATTAATGGATATGGAACAATTGGCAAAGCCGAAGCCAGAAACTCAGATCTGATCTTAGGCTTAAATAATATCCAGTGCAACTAACGCCCATGGCGGAACAGAGAACTGCAGAGCCCACCCAGCATCTTCTGTTCATCAGTGTTGTTCTGCACTATTCTATATAACAATTTCTATTGTTTCAAGTCTGTAATTTCCTTTGCCTGCTTACCTGGATGCCAGGCCCACTGAATTTAAACTTTTAGGATGAGTGTCTCCACTTCTGCATATGCTATATATTCATATTAAACTTATTCAGCCTTTCCCAAAATAGTTCATTTCAGATTGTAAGAGCTACAATGCCCAGAATTTTAAAATAGCTGACAGACCCTTTCTGATATTTCTATAAATCAGTATAATTGTTACTTAGCTTTCAACATCTCTTCCTCATCATAATGGGGTAGGAAAGTCAGCTTTTCTATGGGATACAAATTTCATAAGCTCCAGTGTACATATGGGAGCTGAAATCCAAAACATCTGGAGGATACTTGGCTGCCTATGCCTGAAATTTTATATTTTAAAAATAACACTGTCTCCATTCCTGTTGACAAATCAAAAAGTCAGTTCAGTTTATTTACAGTCCATAACCAATAACTAAAAATACATGATTTTGTGTGTGCCTGGGTATATGTGTAAAAAACACAAGCCTGAAACTGTTCATGATAAGAACATAAGACAGCTTCTACAAACCAGAACTATTGATAAAAAAAATTGCAACTTTCTTCTGAAAATTGGTTATAAAGAATGGTTACCTCATGGCCATAAAAGAACTAGGTTTTCTAAAAATAGGTAGTATAAGTTTTATTATTGTGTATAAGGGGGCATGTTAGTAATGCACTTTTACAGTTTCAGCCTCCATATCTGTGCATACAGAAGTACAGTGCTCAGCAACCTGGAGAGGATTTGGCATCCCTAGTTGGCTAAATCCTATAAGTGACATAGGGTACCTGCTAAATAGCACCCTGTATCCAAAGCCATATATCTACAGTGTGATGGTAGCTTATGATACTGTATTAACATATCACTCTGGTTTCTTTAGAACTGAGTTTATCTCCAGGCTCACTCTGCTGAAGGAGCAGTGGCAGAGTGCAATGCGGATGGCCCATCGGAAGAAGATTCACATTGACAGCCTTGTAAAGCAGTGGCAAAAATTCACAACCTTACTGCAAGATCTCACAAAATTCCTCATGGACACAAGCAGCTACATAGCTGCTGTGAAGAGCCAGGAGAAATATCGCTTGGATCAAATTAGGAACCTGAATCACAAATTCAAGGTTAGGCCTCCCACTCGCTATAATACAGAGAAATCAACAATAGACTGCATTAGCATATTTCTGGAAAATGAAAATTAGGTAAACCTGGATAGATGTGCCCCACAGTTCAGTTCTATTTATTTATTTGTTAAATGAACATGCTGCCCATCTCACAATTCGCGGCAATGCTGGGTGGCTTATAATGTAATAAAACAGAGATATAAAAGCAATGTAAAAACAGATTAAAATTACAAAAGATTAAATACAGATGAAAAGACCATGGATTTGGAGCAGAGCAGTGGTAGTACCTTCTCTGTCACTGCACCAACCACTTACAGCTTCTCCATCAGGACCACATGCCAACTGGCAGAACCAGATTTTAAGGCCGTTCCTGAAGACCAGAAGGGTGGGGGTAGATTTCACCTCCAGCGGCAAGATGTTCCAAAGAGTGAAGGCCGTGACAGAAAAGGCTCTTCTCCTGGACCTCACCAGCTGAAATTTCTTGGCTGATGGAGTCCACAGTTGCTCCCTTCTGCCAGAATGAGAAGAGTGAGCCAATTCCATCATGGTGAGATGCTTCTTTAGGTAATCAGGACTCATGCCATAAAGGGGATGACCAGCATCTTGAATTCGACCTGGAAGCAAATTGTCAGCCTGTGCAGCTCCAGGAACAGTAGGGTTACATGTACCACCCTAGAAGCCTCCAGAATTGTCTATGCTGCTGCATTCTGGACCAACTATAGCTTCTGAATAATCTTCAAGGGTAGCCCCATGTAGAGGGCATTGTAATATTCCAAATGAGATATGACCAGAGTATGAGTGACTATGCACAGGGCCTCATGATGCAGACATTGCATTTCATACTCATGTACCTCACTTGTATTTCTTTCTGGTATAAACTCTAGGTTCAAATTAGATTAATAATAATTCCAATGTTGGAATTTGAATTATTAATGTTGAATTATAATTATTTATAATTCCAAATGTTGGGGGAAAATTTACTGAACTGACCCTAGAAATTTCATTTTAATATTGTTGACCATAGAAAGCACATGTGTATTGATATATTTTTAAAATAAATTGATTGTTGTCTCTTTTTTTTGTATTTTAAGCAGCTTCAGTACAATTTTCTCATTTAAAGTGGTGTACTAGTTAAAAACCTATTTCTTTTTTTAAAAAATGAAACTGGTGCTTTCCTGAAGCATTCTCGTCATCGCATATTATATATATTGAATCTCTTGTCCCCAGGATCATACATTTTTGGGGTAATACATACTTAGACACGGGTTTAAAGACTTGGCTATACCAGTATAAGAGAACTTATATCAGCAGCTGCCATCTCAGCTTCTTTCTCCCTCCTGTGGAATTGTGATAATAATAGATTTCTGGGAGTATCAGTATGCCTTTCATTCAGGCATAATGCTAACCAGAGGTGGCTAAACTTTTTTTGGCCAAGGACTGCCTTTTAAAAATATTTTAATTACTTTTGCTTCCCAGGACATAACAGAAGTGGCAGTAGTGCTGTAAAATCTATAGTAATATGGAAAGGCATATTTCCTACTAAAATCATTCCGGTAATTCTTAAGGAGATTTTGTTTTCAAATAGTTGTGTAGATATTCTTTTGCATCTCTCTATGTATCCTTTCAGTACCCTACCTGCTAATCTTTTAACCATAACAATGAATAACAAACAATCTGGGTTTATTTGCTTTCTTGGTAGAATAAGAAAATACTTCAAAAGAGGTGGCAAACCAGATATTCTTTAATCTTGGATACTGGGGAAAAGTTACTTGGCATGGTAGCCCCTGAAGCAAAGGCTGCCATGCAGCTGGAGATGAACAAGTTGCGAGTTAATTGGGACAACACACAATTTCAGCTGGAGAAGATTACCAGGCAATTTCAGGACACCATACAGGTATCTTGCAGAAACCAGTTATCTTTATTCTATAATAAATCAATTAGGTCTAGAGTTCATCTGTTTGTGTGAATTTACCATTTTTGGAAGGTTGTTTTGTTTATTTACTTACTGCAGTTCATATACCAATCCAATCCCGAAAATCTCAGGGCTTGTTTCTATCTCTTGCTACCAAATTCTTGGATTTACTGCTGCTAGAGACTGAACGTAGGCTCTTTTGAATATATAGAAAATGCTTTAATATTTAATTTTGTTCCGAAGCTTCTTATACATTTGCTATTACAGTTATTATTTGGGGAGTATTTTTCTATAGGGCAGAGAGGTAAGGTGATAGATTTGTTGGGGATTTAATTTTTTTATTTAAATGTGAATTTTATTCTGTATAATTTTTGTCTAGGATTGTGCGGTCCTGTTTTAATTTATAACTGCAGTACAGTAAATGCCTAATTAATGATTCTTTCAAAAATCATCTGTGATTGCAGAAAAATACTGCTAGATTAAATTACCCAGAGGATTGCTATTGTGTTTAGCTAATGCTAGTCTGGTGCTTAAGTATCATTTGCTTTTGAGGCAAAAAGAAGTTCTGCATCCAAATTGCTCTTGTTGTTTTGCTCATTCTTATGATCATAGAACTGGAAGGAACCATTGAAGCCCACGAGTTTGCCACCTGCTGTGCATAGATATCCAAATAAATGCATTTGGATATCTAGGATTTACTTGCACACATTCAGTGAAAGGCAGTTGCATACCTATCTTGATAATTAGTTCTACCATAAAATTCTCTTTCATTATGAAGATTTTTCAAACAGAAATCTCAAATAATAGCATATTTGCGAATCAATGCAAAAATTATGAGAAGATCAAAATGCATACATTAGCTATAAGCAGATAATAAGAGGCAAAAAAATCTTTGTGGATACTATTTTTCTTCCTCTGTGTTAAAAGGAGAATCCAAAATGTATTGGAGGTTATCTGATAGCAGTAAAGCTTCTACCTATTGAGCAATATTTATTGCTCATCATGAACTCATTTTTCTTCTTTGAAATTACAGACCTGGGAGAACTGTGAAAGCCAAGTGAAGGATCTGGGTCATGTTTTGCTGGAGCTCAAAGGAAGCATAAACAAACCTCTTCCTATAGAACATGATGCATTGCCAGAAACCTTGGAACAAGTAAAGGTATGTCTATAAAAGCCAAGATCTGGAACAGTTTGGGGAACATCAGTTTTAATATTTTTCACACTAGAATTCAAGATATACCTGCACAACCATTCTTGATGTTCTAAAACAAGTTCTAAATTTGATTAGAATGATGGATTGGTGCAAATGGAACAGTTCTGGAATTAATGGGGGAGTAACAGAGGCCTTGTCTCCAAATTGAAGAGAAGATACAGTTCTTCAGCTCAGAAACAAGCTGATGGATTGAACAAAGATATATTGAACAAAGAAGATGAGGTTGTCTGGTTCCACTGAGATTTCTGGATCCTGTTTACCTGCAATTACTACTATTAATTGAAAAATAATGAATGTGACATAGCACTTTTTAAAAATTTGACAAGAAACCTTTGAAGTTGCTACTCAGTCAAATGCTGCATGTTGTTCATTTTGGTGTTAGTTAATTATGTGAAATGAGACTCAGTCAGCAGCAGTGCAAAAGTAATTGTGCAACTATCTAGGTAACTAGATTTGTTTGGAAATTAATCCCCATGAATTCAACTGACTGTATTTCAAATTATTTTGCCCTGGCCTTTTTTTTGACTTAGTCACTTTTGATTGGGTAATAAGCACTTTTGATCCCAGTGAATGTTATTCCAAGTAAACAAACTCTCCCATTTTTTAAATGCTAGAAGAGTAACTTTATTAAATTTCTTCTGGAAGGAAAGAAAAAATAGTCTCACAGATGTCATGCTGCATCTTAAGTAAAGTTTTATAACACTATACAATTTTAAAAGGTTGAGGAGGAATTCAGGAAAACTCTTTGTGTGCTTAATATTTGAAAATGACCCATTTCCTCTTCTCTCCAGTTGCCTTAATTTTAAGTGGCAACCAACAAAAAAAAGGCAAGATCCCAATACAAAAGGTCCTGCTCTCTCTCTCTCTCTCTCTCTCTCACACACACACACAAATTGCTGTCCTCCTTTCCCTTCCCTCTTGTACAGACCAATCACAAGATTAAAAGAATGCAGAGGCAGGCATGCTTGACTCCCCCAACTTCCCACATGCTCACCCCCCACCCCCACCCCAGGAACTGGCTCTGAAAGGCTGTTGTTTTCCTCTTGGTGTTTCCATGCAGGTGCTGGAGAAATCACTCACCAACTGGAACCAAAATGCAAAAGAACTTGATGCAAAAAAGGTGAAACTGGCTCAATTTATCCTCCCAGAAGATGTGATGGTGTTGAGAGAACAAACTGAACTTTTACACAGCCAGTGGGAAGAACTCTGTCTCAGAGTAAGTAGTTTATTTGGACATGCTGATGTTTGAGATTGGGCATTGCAAGGCAATGTGAATATGACTCTTCAGTTTTGTGTAAAGGAAAACAAGATAAGCTTGAAGGATTTAATGCCCTGAGGTTTTCTAAACAAAACTGTAATCAAATGTAGCTTATTTTTTTTTTTGCCATGAACAAAAAAAACCTGCTTGTGTCCACAGTGCTCTCCAAGTTCTGAAAGTTTTGAGCAACAGAGAACTTAAGAAAAAGTTCTGACTGAAAGATATGGTGTTCTAGAAGTAGATCAGCAATACTAACTATCTTTCAGTGATCTGAAATGATCCATAAGAGAAGGTTAAGATCCATAAGAGAAGTAGATGATTAGTCCTTATATTTTTCACTGCATAGTTTTCTACATTTTTTAAAGGTGCCTCTCTTTCAAATTTCTCAAACCTGACTTTGTTCTACATGTTGTAGATGGAGGTTTCAAACATTGAGAATGATCACACATTTTCTTCCATTACTCATTATTCTTAAATCTTATGCACCTCACAACTGTGTGTTACGGAAGCTCAGGAATGCAATGCTACACAATAATTTTCAGAAATCACCCCCAAGTTCTCATCTGAGACAATGAGATCCCATTGGTGGAATTCCCTCCTCAGCAGTGTCTACTTGCTGCTAGAATTGCTATTTTATTGTCTTATTGCTTTTTAACATTTTAATATCTTGAAACAAACTTGCAGTAGGTCTTACTTTGAATAAGCATGCTGGATTTAACTGCACGACTACAATCATAATACATTTTTAACTGGGATCAGTTAATTCTTTCTAGGTTCCTTTCTCATATCCAAGCCTAACATGAACAATTAACTAACTTTAATGTGTTTACATTTTAAACATTTTGAATCTAACCTTACTTGTTGATATTTCTCATTTACCATTTTTGTTTTAGATTCTAGACTAAATATATGTTGTCATTTTGCCCACTATCTAGGAAATTGGTTTAGAAGTGAGAAATTATTATTGGCCCAAGCCAGATAAGGTCTGCTTTTGCGGTTGTTAAACTAAACAATGCCATCATTTGGATTCATATATTGTCCGACAGGTGGTTTTGCTTAATGTCACTTTTCAAATCAGGGATCTGATTATAGTTAAGGAGGAAGGACTTTATAATCAGAAACCATGTGATGTTACAACTTAGTTTATCTTAATCATAATCCAGCATGATATTAGACTCTACATGTTGTATAAAGCCATCTGCCAGTAGTTAACCCTCTCATCTGTGGGATATGGGTAGCTTGGTGATCATACGTAGAACTAATTATAGCTTAGCCTGCTGCATGAATATTCAGTGAATAAATGGTAAAAGTTAGAATCCTAGTCTGATTCCCAAATTTATATTGTCACGGGTCTGTTATTCTGAAAACCAAGACACAATTAAATATTAAAAAACTGCACCAATCTCTCATCTTAAGTTTAAAAAAATGAATAATTAGCATGCCCCATTTTCTTTCCTACCAATATCTCTAACCCTAAAACGAAATCTCCAACAAAAGCATATTGTTTGAAAACAATTCATGGAAAAGCCCAACCCATTGCCCATGTTCAAAGCGAGGCAGTGCAGCTGCCCAAGAGCCCCTCAGAATTAACCAGCCAGATGCTCCTGCTGGAAGAAAGAGGAAAACAAACAGCAGATGGGCTGTCTGGAGCAAGGAGGCGGGGAATATCAAGGGCAGGGTTTTGGCATGCCAACACAGTAGGGAAGGAGCACAGAGGAGCATATCAGACAAAAGACTATTTAAAATGGATGCAAATTTTTCATACGCTTGCTAACTTATAGAGATGCAAATGTCGAATCTGTTACTCCGGAAATATAGCGCCCTTCAATTTATCCAGAAAGCTTAAAAGAAGTTAACTTTATCTGCTGATGACAATCACCATTGTTATTTCTATCATTATTATTAATATTGATCATATTTTATATTTTATTTTATATTGATTTACATTGCTGAGTTATTGAGCACTTTAGAAATATCAAGATGCAGGCAGTCCTTGACTTACAACAGTTTTTTTTAGTGACCGTTCAAAGTTACAATGGCACGGGAAAAAGTGACTTATGACCATTTTTCACATTATGACTGTTTCTGTATCCCCGTAATGTGATCAAAATCCAGACACTTGGCAACTGACCCATATTTATGATGGCTGCAGTGTCCTGGGATCATGCGATCACCTTTTGTGCCCTTCCGACAATCAAAGTCAATGGGGAAGCCAGATTGACTTAACAACCCTGTTACTAACTTAACAAGTGCAGTGACTCACCTAACAACTGTGTCAAGAAAAGTCGTAAAACTAACTTAACTGAACAGAACAGAAATTTGGGGCTCAATTGTGGTTGTAAGTCAAGGACCTACCTGTAATTCAAATTGACAAGGCTTCATAAGACTTTACTGCAGAATCCACAGCATTGTAGAAATGATCCTACATTCCTGAATGCTGAGAAGATGCAAAGTAAAAGCAGATTGAGACTCTTTTAACATAGCTTGTCTTTCACAGTGATCGTAATAAATATAGCTATGTATGTAATATAGCTTGTCTGTTAGCTATCTGAAATTTAAACCAGAGTAAGCACAAGCTACAGGCTGCATGTTTTTATGGCCTTCCTCACACATAATATTAAGGCATATATTTTTGGATTACCATGATATAGCAATAGCACTTAGACTTATATACCACTTCACAGTGCTTTAGATCTAAGTGGTAGAGGGTTTACAGAGTCAGCATATTGCCCCCAACAATCTGAGTTATCATTTTACTGACCTCAGAACGTTCTCAGAATCTAACTCCTGGAGTGAGCAGTGAGTTAGCCTGCAGTACTGCACTCTAACTACTGCGCCACCATGGCTCTATGAGCTGATATAATATATGAACTTACCCTGTTTTGCTTAATGTCCCACATGAAGCACATTACAGTGTCTTATTCAGATACTAATATCTTTTAAAATTCAGGATAACATTATGTTTGAACATAAGATGTGTTATCATTCCATCTACTTAACTCAAATATGTCTCTCATGCATAGGCATAGTGCTCAATTTTGCCACTTAAATGGACTGACAAGTGAGATGATCTGGTGTTTTCTGGATAGGCTTTACATTTCTTTGTTATATCAAAAATGATTCCATCACTCCCCAAAAATGGGGGAAAATATTTTTATTTTTATTATTATTATTATTATTATTATTATTATTATTATTATTATTATTATTATTATTATTATTATTATTATTATTATTATTATTATTATTATTATTATTACTATTATTACTATTATTGGTTTTTAAAACAGACATAAACAAACAAAACATAAAAACATCAAATCATCTTCCATATATGTTCATACAGTTTTGTGCTTCCATTTCGTAGTCTTCAATTACAATTACATTACATATAATCTCATATTGTCAATCAAAAATTAAATACCTTAGTATCATTATTAATCAATCATTTGACTATACTTTTATTCATTCATGTTTTACAAGATAACCATAATTTACTTGGTTTATTTTATAAGTTCATATTATCACCCCAAATCTATCCTAAAATCATTTTGTAGATATAATAAGAAAAAAGTACATCTTTATATATTTATTATTTTCTAAAAGTCTACATATTTCATTACTGTATTTTATTGTCCAACCATTGATAGAATAGATCTCAGATTTTATAAAATTGTTTATCCTCTTGTTCTCTAATTTCAAATGTCAATCTACTCATTTCAGCACATTCCAAAATTTTCTTAATGATTTCCTCCTGTGATGGTGTTTTCTAATTTTTCCAATTTTTAGCAAATACAATCCTAGCCGCTGTTAATACATTTACAATCAGATATTTCAAGTCTTTACTATATATTTCAGGTAAAATTCCCAATAAAAATATCTCTGGTTTCAAGTCTATATGTTTTTTTGTCATTTTTTCCAACCACATGTGGATTTTGGTCCAGTATCTTTTAGCATCCGCACAAGTCCACCACATATGGTAATATGAGCCAGGTGTCTGATGACATTTCCAACATTTTTTGGATTTATTCTGGAACATTCTTGCTATTCTTGTTGAGGGGAAGTGCCACCTGTAAAACATCTTATACAAATTTTCTTTATATGCTGTTGACATTGTCATTTTATAATTTTGAGACCACAATTTTTGCCATTTCTCTAAATCAATCCCATATCCAAAATTCTTCCCCCAAGAAATCATAGTTTCTTTAACTTGTTCTTCTAATTTAGTTTCTAATAAATATCCATACAATTTTTTAATCACCTTTTCATCAGTACCTGTCAAAATCTTATCTAAATCAGTAAATTTATCATAGAAACCTTCTATTTTAGAATCTTTAGCATACCTTGAATGTATTTGCACATATGAAAACCAATTCATCTTTATACCTTGTTCCTCTAGTTTTTGTATAGATTTGAGTTCACCCTTTTCATTCAATATTTCACCATATCTAACTGTTTGTTCCTTTTTGTATATTATAGCAGTGGTCCCCAACCTTTTTATGCCGCGCCCGGTACCGGCATCAGCTGGGCGCCCCGGTGCCGGCATCAGCTGGGCGCCGCCATCTTTTTGATGAAAAGTGCTTCCGGTGAGCTTTTCCGGGTAGAAAGCTCACCGGAAGCACTTTTTCATCAAAAAGATGGCGGCGCTAAGCTCGGTGAGCTTTTCCGGGTAGAAATGGCTTTCTACCGGAAAAGCTCACCGAAGCGCTTGCGCCATCTCTTTTGATGAAAAAGTGCTTCCGGTGAGCTTTCTACCCGAAAAGCTCACGGAAGCACTTTTTCATCAAAAAGATGGCGGCGCCCAGCAACCAGTGGCCCGGTAGGATTTGTTCCGCGGACCGGTACCGGTCCCCGGACCGGTGGTTGGGGACCCCTGTATTATAGGATAAGAAAATGCTTCAATAGTCGGTAGCCAGACTGGAATTTTCAAATAACATTGTCTTTTAATCTTTTCCCAGTTTAACCACAGAGACTCCCGTATATAATGTCTTCTAAAATACCCCTGTGTTTTAGTTCCTTTATGCCATAAAAAAGCATGCCACCCCAACAACAAATCATGTCCTTCTAATGTCAACAATCTAGTATTTCTTAGTGTTATCCATTCCTTAACCCACATCAGATTTGTAGCTTGATAATACAACTCCCAATTAGGCAAACCAAATCCTCCTCTAATTCTAGCATCTTGCAAAAGTTTTAACTTTATTCTCGCTTTCTTACCTTGCATATATATTTCAACACAATTTTATTTAAATCTTCAAAGTAATCTTTTCCAAGCCTAATTGGAATTGTTTGAAACAAATATAAAATTCTGGGTAATATATTCATCTTGATTGTTGAAATTCTCCCTATTAGTGACAGTTGTAAATTTTCCCATTTCGCCAGATCTAGCGTTATCTGTTGTTTAAGTTTGATATAATTACAAATTTTTTCTTTCTTTCTTTTTTTACAGATTCTTTCTTTCTTTCCTTTAAGGTGTCCTCTCAAATCTTAAAATAGAGAAAAAGTTCTCACCAAACCGGCATACTTTCTCTTTTCGTTCTCTTTTGTTTCGGAGCTGTCCCAACTTCAGCAGCTTTAATGGCTGCCTCTTTGCCGCTGGCAAAAAGAGCTTCTCCTGGATCTACCAGGGACCTTACGGTATCTCTGGGATCGACAGGATGCGCTCTTTACATTCACCGTCTCTTCGGGACGGTTTAGATCCACTTGGACCATCCAGGAGCAAAGATATCGGCTGCGATCTCAGACCTCCAAGATCGCATGCCGTATCGTCGCGACGCCAGCTCCGCCCTCCCGGGAAATATTATTTGTAAGTGAAGGAATTGTTTGAGAGTGTTATTGGATTTTGCAGTGAAATCTGCAGGGAAAAAATATTCTTTTTACCTGCTCATGAATTGCATTGGTAAACTTTGGCTCCTCCCAAAATTTAATGAAGATTAAATTTAATTAATTTAATTAATGAGATGTAACTAATGTCATCTATATCTTCCTTCATAGGTTTCTCTACACAAGCAAGATATCGAGGAACGACTCAATGCCTGGATTGTGTTCAATGAAAAAAATAAGGAGCTGTGTACTTGGCTGATGCAGATGGAAGAAAAAGTCCCTCATTCAGCAGATATCAGTATTGAAGACATGATAGACAAGCTGCAAAAGGTGAGTAAACTTTATTGATGTACACAGAAGTTTATTCTTGCTTAGGTATGCTTGCCATAATGAAGTTTCAGGAGACATCAATAAGAACTACCTTAAAACAATTTTACAATCGTCTGCTTTTCATATAACTGCAAAATAAATAAACTCTTAGTCTTCTGTGCTGATTATCTTTAAATTATTTAAATTGATACTTAACATTTATTTTTAAGAAAAGCTCTCAGAAACTTACAAAACTTATAATATGAGAGTCCCAGATCTTAAGTGTAAAATTGAAAAGCTGTGATACACAAGGAAAAAGGGAGATGGAGGAAGAAGATAAAATGTAAGCTTAAATATTTTTTCTTCAACTATCTTCAACTTTGTGTAACAGTCATCTGGGAAAAAATAATGGAAGGGTCAGCTGTTTGTTTGCAGTAGCTAGAAGGCCAAAGGCAACTTCTCAACAGAGGTAATGTCATGCTTAGGCTCCCTTTCTTTTTCTGTGCTCAGTAGGCTGATGGTAGAACTATTATTTAAAGGCAATTCTCAGAGTCTCTTTGGCCTTCTTTTAATATTTAAGGCAATGCCTTGTTTGAGACAAGCTGAGCTCCTGGTAATTTCAAGGATATATCTATGTAATTTCCTTGGCAAACGTTTGAAAGTTGCTTACAGTTGACTTCTTCCAGGATATTTTTCTCACCTTCCTGGTCTGTCTAGCAGCTTTAGGATTCAAGGGAATCTCTTGCCAATGCTCCAAGAGATCTCACTTAATGTTTTCAGAGGACATAGCCTCACAGAGGTGCCTCCATTTTCCATCCAGCTGGTGAGACAGGCTGAAAACAGGGGTGGGGATTGTGTCCTGTGGGACTTCACTTGCTAAGGAGAGCCCCTTCCAGTCCAGTTTTGTGTCATTTTTGCTTTAGTTGCCAGAGAGAAAGAACCCTATCCTGTATCTATTCTCTGTAGGGTTCAGAGGATTAAATGTGAATCTTCTGCCAGCAAAGAAACATAATGGAACTTTTCTTCTTAAGATTTGGTTCAAGGAACAATGGCTTGCTTGTCCAGGACCAGGTTGGAAAAGGATCTAGGACTGTTAACTTCACCCCTCCATTTCTGTGGTAGCTCCTCCTCAGCAGATTGACTCATCCTTCCCATTTAACTAGCGGAATGTTTTCCTAGCCTAGGGTAATAGAAACCATCATTTTTTAAATGAATATTTATTTTCATCCCATGAAAGGGAAGCATTAATAAACAAAGTGGAAGAAAAAAAATGCAATCCATTTCTTTGTTGCTGAGGCCTAGAGATAAAATAAGAGGGAGCTGGTTACAGTATTTTTAATATAACCAACTATTCTGGGTTTTGGAATGGTAGAAACCTACATTTAAACTTCTCTCTGTAGAAGTCTTAACTTTTGTTTCTACCTTTTCCATTTCATGCAAAGTGTGTTACTTTAAAAGTTTAAAATTCTCTTGTTTAGGATTACATGGAGGAAATCAATCTATTTAATGAAAGTCAACTAGTTCACTTCAAGCAAATGGGCAATCAGCTGATCAAGTCTAGCAACCAAAGTAGAGGGGCTGAAATTGAAGAGAAACTCAACAAAATTAATGACCGCTGGCAACACCTCTTTGATATCATCGGAGGACGGTAAGTCTGTGTTCATTAGTTGGCATACAAGCATAGTAGAATTATGAAAGAAATAACAACTTGAGTAGAAGTTTGTCTGAAATAGTATAGAAATTCCTGCTTGAGCAGGGGGTCAGAAGACCTCAAGCATCCCTTCCAACTCTATTATTCTGTTAGAATCCTTAAAGTTGATTTATGCATTACATTTTAGTCAATATGGTTGTACATTGTAATGCGTGATGGTAATTCATCTATGTTTTGTGAGTATGTGCTACCCCAACATCCTGTTTATAAAGATACGATTGGTTGGTTAACTGCTACTTTATATTCAATATAAGCTAAGTGACAAACTGATGAACACATCACATTTCCTTCAGAAGTATGTCTGTTGACTGGCAGTCGCTGTCCAACACTTCAGTAGCTCTATTTCCCAAGAAGTTATTTGCCTCTGACGCATACAAGAATTACTTTTCCATTTCTGCAATATAACTCAGATATTTGGATTATATTGTAATGTTGGTACTGTCTAATAATCATGTAAGATTTGCAGAGTTTTCAGAAATTTAGAAAAGAGACAAAGGATGAAGAAAAGAATAAGAGACCTATGTTTCAGCCTCAGCCCTTTCCTGGAAAGAATAAGACAGATGTAGCTGAACTAAGACTTTGTGCATGCATTTTTCCTATCATTGATTTATGTGTTAGGAAAAGCATAGTATCGTAAAGATTACTACTTCACTATTAGAGAGGGAGATTGGAGAAATCAATTATTTTGGGCGCTTGGATAGGCAGATAGGAATAACATTCAAATATGGCTTCATTAATCCTACATTGCAGAAGGAAACTTATTTATTGTAAAAGATGGATGAAGTTAACCTGTGGTGGATTAAAGGTGCATTCTATTTTGCCATTAATTTATGTCAGGAAACTGTTCCATTTGCACAGATTTATACATTCATCAAATTTCAAACAATTTGAGCATATTTAGATGATACAATGAGCTACCATAATCTTCCCCCCGCCCAGAAGCCTGTAATCCTATCCTATGACCGCTTCCTAGAACAGCACAGCCAAGATGTGCTGCTTTTTAAAAAAAAGCTTACCACAATGTCTTAAGGATTCTTCCCAGCACAAGTAATAAGAGAGCTTCCCAAAATCTAAAATAAATAAATAAATAAGATCGGTTATTTGCACCTATGCCTATGGAAATTCTCAGTCATCCAGGTCATGGTTTTCCTAAATATGCTTTTTCAAAAGGCAACTAGATTTTGTTTTCCCTTGAAGACATTTCACTTCTCATTCCAAGAAGCTTCTTCATTTCAGCTGAAGAAACGTCTTTGAGGAAAAACAAAATCTAGTTGCCTTTTGAAAAAGCACCTTTGGGATTTACACCTATGCTCTTCTTTGGGGGACGAGTCAGTGATGGAGGAGAAGAATTAATCAATAATCCAAATTTACAGGATATCTTGTCCAAATATGTCCTCTTTTTAAAATAGTATTGCCCAAATTTCACTAAATGGTGGTCATAAGATCTATGTGTTTTCTGCAAATAAGCTTTGGTTTTAAATCAATTATAACACATGTGTAGGCCATATACATCTGGGGAACAGTTTAATGGCAACAAAAATAACTTGGAAGCCACTGGTCAAAACAGATCATTATACTAAAGATGTGGCTTCACCTTAAAGCAATAAACAGCTGGAGACATATGGGCAAATTCACTTGGTTCTTGATGTGCTTCTTATCCTTTGCTTTGCCATAAGGCTCTAGCTGCATGGGGCCTAGTCATGTTTCCACAGTGCCCAAGCACGCTTGGCTTCTGCCATGCACAAAGGCTTGCTTTGTGCGGAGAAGCAGCTGGAAAAGCAGCTGGAAAAGGATGTGTATCTAACCAGGAGCAGTTTGGGGAATTTAGTGTGTCTATGAACAATAGGAGAACAAATTAATAACATAGAGACATTTGTTTTAATTTTGATACATGAAAATGTTGTGGAACTTCTTGTGCTGTTTCATGTAGCAACATTGGAAATAGTTTGAAACATGGGGAAGAAGCCTTAAAAATTAATAAGCACAATTCCTCATTTGGAGGTTGCATTCCCTGTCCTGTCCTCCCCCTCCCCGCCCAATATATTTCTGTGTTCTTTAGATCAGAGTGAAGCTTTCCCCTGCCAGGGTGCTGAAATGAAATAATATATGTGGTCCTAATACACCAAAGAGATGCAAATTTAATTCTCCGTCCCTGATAGGACTTTAAAATGCTTTTACTGCTCTGCATTATTTTGTTAATTATTTTGTCTTTCATTCCTTCCTCTTTCTTTGATCCCATACTTATGGCATCTAGAAGTCCTTGGAGCACAGAAGTATTTTATGTGTTTGTAATACTGTGTGAACTATATTATATAGAGATATTGTTGTATAAAAATATAAAGGATATAATGAACCAAATGCTGAATGAGAACTATCCATTATTCCTGATATTACATTAAATCAAGGAGTATACCATTGAAGTATTTTTGCAATTCACACCATTTTATGCTATTTGTGTGGTAACATAAATACACAAATGATATAAATTAAGTCACTTTCATAATGATATCATTGAGTAAATGATGTAAATTGATGCAAATGATATCATTTACGTAATGCTGTCATTACACAAATGAATTAAGTCATGGTGGAATTTGGTCTGTTCCATGCAGTCTGTTGCCTCAAGGCCTCTATATTCTTGGTCTTATTTTATAGAATGTTTTTGCTAATACAAGCAGTTGAAATCCTGTATAAACTGCAGGTGTGCCATTCAATCTAAAAGACAAATTCAAGATTAAATTCTCAAAATAAGATACATGCTGCCAATGTATTTTTAGTCAAAAAACTGTAGTTGTGTAATTCTGTCATTGCACAAAGCTTTATAGAATTTTATAGACATTATTAACAAGATTCTTTGGCTGCTTTCCCATGTAACAAATAAAGGAACTGATTTGTGATACTGTTGAGGGCAGTATGAAGACAGATCTTTTCCATAAAGCAAACCTAACCATCCTAAAAGGGGATGTGCAATAACTGTTTCAAGGACACAATATTTTGTGCAATTCAGGAATGTAAGGTTTGTCCTCCAGATCAGTGATCCCCAACCTTTCTTATGCCGCGGCCCGGTATCCCCAACCTTTTTTATGGTGCGGCCCGGTACCGGCATTAGCTGGGCGCCGCCATCTTTTTGATGAAAAAGTGCTTCCGGTGACCTCACCGAAGCACTTTTTCATCAAAAGATGTGGCGCCAGCACTCGGTGAGCTTTTCCGGGTGAAAGCCATTTCTACCCGGAAAAGCTCACCGAGCGCTAGCGCCGCTATCTTTTTGATGAAAAGTGCTTCCGGTGAGCTTTCTACCCGGAAAAGCTCACCGAAGCACTTTTTCATCAAAAAAAGATGGCGGCACCCAGCAAACCAGCGGCCCAGTAGGACTTGGTCCACGGACCGGTACCGGTCCGCGGACCGGTGGTTGGGGACCCCTGCTCCAGATCATATCTGTCCAGGCATTCCAGGAGTGGCCTGGCAGTTTTTCAGAGCTTAGTGTTCTAAACAGGAAGCATTTTATACTGAGGTGTTCCAAGTTCCAGACATGTAGCCGTTCTTTTTCTTATGGAAAACTCTTGTCTATGACATCATTTCAGTTTAAAGAATTAATTTTTGGAAAACTGAAGAAATAGTCTCACCCAGCTCTGAAGAATGAAAGTTCAGTGGATATGTCTGCTCCTAAACAGGTTTGCTTAAAGCAAATTAACAAATAGGCAACATTATGTTGATGTCTCCTTTTTCGATGGAATGTTTTGGACTATTAGAAATGGCATCATGCTGTGTCCTTACTCTCTTAAATTAACTTGGTTTTTTTCCCTTCATAAAGTGTTCAATCTCTTTTGTTGTTTATAGATTATCAAAAATAATGAGACTTGGAAATTGGAAAATTGGATACATTCTGAAATTTCTTTTCATAGAAAGATATAAATTAAGCAAAGGTGTATTTTATGATATCCCTCTCATTAGTCTTTTTTAAAATGTTCAATTTGAAATATAGAGTTTTAACAGGCTCCCACAACATGCTTTCATTTTTTCATTAAGGAAAAATAAAAATGATAGATATTAAGTATATAAATTATGAGTCATGTTTTGCATTATTCAGTTTACCTTTTTAACCAGAGAAGCAAAACGCAGCCCGCATGCAGCCTATTAGCCCACCTCCTGCAGCCACTAGAATCTTCCAAATTAGGACAAAGTAAAAATAAGTTTAAAAAAAAACCGTTAAAATTCTGCCTTGATATCCTGTGGGGAAAAGGGATAAAGGTGCTTGTTTAGACTTGCAAAACTCTCCCCCATGTTAGGCCCATATCTATGCTTGAGGATTCAGAATCAATCAGTGCAAGTAGTCCTCAATTTACAATTGTAACTATAGTCATTGTGGTCATAAGTCAAGGCATCACATGACCGGATTTGAAATTACATCTCTTTTAATGATGGTCATTAAGCAAACAAGAGATTCGTTAATCCATTTCCCCCAAATGCCAGAAACCGGAAGTAAACACTGGCCCCAAAAAACACTTTGCAAATCATGAGCATGTGAATGCAGGATGCTACAAATGGCTATAAAGGGGAGCTGGTTGCCAACTGCCCGAAATATGATCATGTGAACAGGTCGTAAGTAGATCTATTGTAGGACTATTGTACCTTCAAATAATAGTCATAAGTCATAAGTAAAGGACTACCTATAACTCTATTATCAGTACTGCAGTATCATCTACGTAGTAACGTATATATGATTGCTTTGCCAAAGTAGCATTATTCTCATTCATCAGGTGCTATTTGGAGAAAGGGAAATACTTGCTGTTAAGTTTGGAGAGTAATGGAGACCAGACATCTGACCAGTGACTTCAACTTTTTATTAACAGTAAATAGAACAGAACAGAGCAAGGCTACGGGCAGCAGTAACCCTTTTATAGGGTTGGCTGCTACCCTATTAACCAATAATAAGTGCATAAGGTCCAAACCAATAACCAATAGGAAGTGTCCTAAGTTTGGCCAATCAGGGCTTTTATGAACCAATCCTTGTTCGCTGTTCAAGGACCAATCAAATGTGCAGGCTTCCAAAACCTACTTTGCATTTGGGCTTATTTACTTTATTCATTCACAACACTTGCTCTTGTATTTTCAAAGTAGCATATAATTAGCTGTTTACCTGGTTCGCTGTGACAACTAAGTCACATCTGTAGCTGTACATTACCTACCCATAGAGCTCTTCAGATCATCTCAGGGATACTAACAAATTATCTTTTAGATGGGGACATCCCGATTCCATTGTTTCCTACATCCCTCTTTCTGTGCCTTGAGAAGTCCACTGGCACCTACATTATACTATTTTCAATACAGTGCTAAGTAAAAACCACTTTTCTTTAATCTTAATTCCAATATCATTAATTTCAAAATCTTGTTTTGTCTAAGATTTTATATTGCAACATTATTATATTGTATTTGTAATGATTTTCTTCAGTAGTGTTTCTTTTGATTTTATGCAGTTGCGGTTTTAGTTTCCTATGATTCTCATCTTCTCTTTTACCACTTGTAATGTTTTTAAATGTTTTCTTGTACAGAATCCAGACGCTTCCAGTAAAATAAACGAATAAACTGTCATGATTACCCAAATCTTAATGTCAAAATCTAATATTCTCCACCCTCACATTTGGTGTCTATGACAGGGAATGGAGCAATATAATGATCATGTGAAATTGTAGTCTAGGACACATAAATTATGCTATGTAATAGAGTGGGAAGGGAAGGTGTTTAGCAGATGTCTGTCATTTGAGTAGCATTTTCACACTGAGCATTATGGTCCTGCAAACAAATCACCTGCAAGTAAAAAATGGAATATTCTTTTTTTTCCAAGAGCAATAGTTGGTTCCTTTTTCTTTTCTTTTTTGCACTTTAGCTGTTTCAAGCCAGCTTTTGGTTTGAATCTGATATTGTTGAACATATACCAAATCAGAAGAAAAATAGCATTTGTTTTTTAGCAGCATTGTTCATCATGGACCTAAAGGTGTTTGTATGGGTATGTCTGCACTACATTCTCTCTAGTTAGGGCTCAAAGGAGGAAAAGGGGAAGGCCTGAGATTCCTCCCCCCCCAACTCTCTTCTTTCTTTCTATGTGGGAGAGATGTTAAGGCAGTGATATTAAATAGGGCATCCAAGGAGGAGGGGTTTCCTCTTCCTCCAGTGCTCGGCTCAGTCAGATGCTGTCCCTGCAGCTTTGGACTGATAAGCGAAGGAATGCTTTTCCCTTATAAACAGTAAGTGCATTTCTGGTCGTCAGGGGTCTGGTGAGAATAAAATTGTACGATGCGGTAGGACCCTGGTCTGTGTGCTGCAGCAGTCTTGGGGGATGGGCCCAGCTCTTGTCAGAATGGATGGCGATGTGTGTGTCGTGCATGTGTGTGTGTGTGGTGCGTGTGTGTGGTCCGTGGAGGGAGGATTGGACAGAGGGTGGCAGGGGGAGGAAGAGAATTGCAAACCAATAATGACATTCAGGGTCTTCTCCCTCTTTGTTGAAATCAACCCTTTGCTTTCCTCATTCTTGTCGAGAGAGATTAGTACCTGCCCGTTATGAGTGAATGAATTGACAGCATGACAGTTCTGCATTCCCCACCCAGCCACCCCAAATGCTGGCTCTGTCTATGGAACCTGGCATAAGTAGAATCTATTTGCACAAAGGCTTGTGGTTGCATGTTGCTCACGATGTCTCTGGGGAAACATGCCAAATCTTTCTCCTATTTGGAATATTTATTTATTTCATTTTTTAAAAAAATCCTGCCTTACATACTAGCTTGGCCTTCATCAGATTGGCGTCAGATGCTTTGAAATGTTCCAGGTCCCCTGACCTTATTTTGTATTTTCTTCAACAACAGCACTGAAAAAAAAAGATTTACAACCATTTTTGACACTTCTAACGAGTGCAGCATCCCCATGGTCATGTGATATACATTTGGATGCTTGGCAATTGGTTCATATTTATGGCGGTTGCAGTGTCCCGGGGTCATGTGATCACTATTTGCAACCTTCTGACAAGCAAAGTCAATTGGGAAGCCAGATTCACTTAATAATATCTTAACCATTTCCGTGATTGACTTAACAAATGTGGCAAGAAAAGTTGTAAAATGGGGCAAAATGTAATGAATTTCTCACTTAGTAAATGTGGGGCTCAATTGTGGTTATAAGTCAAGGACTACCTGTATTCTCTAATTGCTCAGGAGATTTATCAAATTTGAGTAACATATCAACCCCACTATTCAGAAGGGTATTTAGATTGAAATATAAGCATGCATTTTGCTGGACTTTTAAAACCATCTCATTAAAATAAAAAGATTTTCAAAGCAAAATTCATTCTGTCATGAGCATTCAAGTTGCCTGGTAGAAGTTTCTCTTTTCTCTGCCAATCTCTGTGTCTCTCCAGAAACTTCTCAGGAAAATTCCCAATCACGCGGAGCAGATTTTGAAAGATGCATACAACTGATATAGGGGAAGAAAAGAATATGGTTCTGGGAATATCACTTTTAACAGATTTAGGGAAATTGGAAAAGTTGCAGAGAAGAAGGAGACTAATAGATGCCTCCAACAGCTTAATTATTTAGGGATATCAAGATATGTGATCAGTATCCAGGATCCTATTTCAGCCTACGAATTTTGCTGCAAACTGAAGATTTTTAATACTAATATTGGAAGCAAAATGGCTGTCTCTGTCAGGTGTAAGACAGTACTTTTGAGATAAACACTTCTATGCTAAAGTGGCAGTTGATTTAGAAATTAATATATTTGTCCAAATGGCTGTTTTTGGAAGAACTGTACAGCTCTTTTGAGTCATATAGTTCTCTTTTGCTCTAAAGGAGTGTCAGCAGTCAAGTAGTAATTCGATTGCATGGTTACTTCCCCCAACCTGATTAGATTGAACTTCAGCTTTCTCCAAATGTTGGTTGGGATGACTGAAGTAATACTCCAAAATACCTTTAAGGTAGCAGCTTGGGGTAAGTTACTGCATTGAATTCAAAGCTTGATGTCTATTGAAATTCAATTAAATGAAAAGTGACATGCCACAACTATGCACGCATATACACAGACACCCTCTCTTGCATGCTTTATGCTTGTCTTGATTATGTATCCTTTCCTCATTCCAGAGTGAAGAAGTTGAAAGATACCTTTGCTTTCATACAACAGCTGGACAAAAATATGAGTCATCTTCACACATGGTTGGCACGCATTGAATCTGAGCTTTCTAAACCTATTGTTTATGACATCTGTGATGATCAAGAAATACAGAGGAGACTTGCAGAGCAGCAGGTAGGGTGG
Source organism: Notechis scutatus (assembly GCF_049901735.1). Lineage (NCBI taxonomy): Eukaryota > Metazoa > Chordata > Lepidosauria > Squamata > Elapidae > Notechis > Notechis scutatus. Next base: position 312,750,034 of record NC_142009.1, on the reverse strand, counting down.
AGAAAAGTAGAACTGAAAGAGTTGGGCCAATTAGAGTTCCTGAGATCACTCCCTTCTATTCCTCTTCCCAAGTCTTTGGTATTGTTTTTATTTGAATTTCATGCATCGTCTTCAATAATGGTTCTACTCAATTCTCTTGTACATTTTTATACTGTGCTGGTGCTTTATTAATTTTCTTATTGCTTCTTTAATCTCTTAAATTGTTATTAATTTCCATAAGATTTCTCTATGTTCTTATGTAAAATTTTAGGCTTTGAAATATATGTTTCTAAATTTCCTTTCTCAATTTTTTATCTAGAATGCAATTCCTTAAATCTTTTTTAATTCTTTTTTTTTCTTGTATGGACTGTAATAATTTTTCTTTCTCTGTTGTTCCAAGCATCCTTTTTTCTCTTTTCTAATTTGATAACCCAGAAGTTTACCTGATTTGTTTGCATTTACAAAGTAAATTTTTGGACATATTTTATCTTCTGCTGAAGTTCTACCATTTCCAATAAATCTAACTCTTTATTTAACTTTCTTAATACTTCTCAATCTAGGCTGGTTTTACAAAGCTTTTCTAATTCCTTTATTTTCTCTTCAAATTGTGATTTCCATTGCATTTTCCAGCTGTGGTCTTTCAGAGACATATTTCTTTGATTCATCTCTCCTGCCAAAATAATATTTCCAATTATTTATAGCTTTGTTAGCAGCTCAAATTGAGGCATTGACTTTAGTTGTAGTGAAGTGATATATTATAGCACTGGGAATTGCCTACAGACTCAGTATACACCCCAATGTAGACACACATACAAAATTACTGAATCTCATGGGGGATAGTGTCTATCAGTATATCTAGCACAAAATACTAAAGTAGAATCTCTAAATTTTAGACATAGTTTATTAAAGAACAAATGCAGAACAAACAACTAGAAATGCTGCTGTTTTTATGCCCTGCTTGTAAACTTTAGAGGTGTATGTCTGCTGTAACTTGCACAATGTTGAGTTAGATCATTCTATTAGTTTCATATAGCATATCTTTTCATGTAGTTCAGAAAACCAATCACTTTACTTGGAATGCCTATTAATAATTTAAAAGTGTCCAATTTGAAGTTTCCATTGAATGCTTTAGGTGTCTGAATCATGAATTGCTGTGATCAGCTCCTAACTTATCTCTATAATATAGAGCTAGTCAGAAAGAAATAGGAGAATCTATTGAGAAGTTTTCTTGAACATTAAATGAAAAAAAGCTTTGTAGGAATACTTATATTCATGCAATCTGCAGTCTTTTCAATGGATCTTGACCAGCAGAATACCTGGATATGTTATGTTGCATTGGATCTGCCCTGTGGCCTTCTACCGTGTTTCTCCAACAATACGGCCTCCACCAATAGGAAGCCCCAGCATGATTTATTGGCATAAAATCAAATTAAGCCCCTCCCCCCAAATTAAGGCCCATATTAAACATGCGAAATGGGGGAATGGCGGGGGGCTTGCCGTTAGGAAGTACTTTGTTGCATGCCCGGATATGGTGCTGCCTGCGTTGGTGGAGCACTTCATATCGGGAGACCTTCCGCCACCGTTAATTTCCTTCTCCCTTGCTGCTGTAAAACGCCGCGGCGTTTGGCGCAGCCACGTGCAGCCAGTCAGGGCTCCTCCTGCAACCGGAGCCCTGAGGAGACTTGGCTTCAGGCGCTCCTGTGGCTGCCTTCCCTTTGCCTTCGATGGTAAAGTGAATTATTTTAAAAACCTCCGCTCATCCTATCAGGGCCGTGCGAGCTGAGCAGAGCCAGGAAAGCAAGCGGCGGGTGTTTCCTGGTTCTGCCCAGCCCGTACGGCTCTGCGCGGCCCTGGCGGGGATGAGCGGAGGTTTTAAAATAATTCACTTTACCTTCTAAGGCAAAGGAAGGCGGCCACAGGAGCGCCTGAAGCCAAGTATACCAACAACAAAAGGCAAATCCTCAAGGTGGGCTGGAGGGAGGTGGCTACGTGCCCCGGGCTGCTTCAATGCAAGGTCCTGACTTGCAGCATCCTGCCGTTGCCGCCGCAAGGCTGGCAAGCTGAGGTGGCCGCACCGGAGAGCATCACTGCCGACCCGTCGTGAGGATAAAGGAGCGGGATAGAGATTCAGTCAGAATCGGCTAGAGAAAAGGGGTCGGCAGTGACGATCTCTGGTGCGGCCACCTCAGCTTGCCAGCCTTGCCCCGCTATGAGACGATACTGTGACAGCCGCTGCTGCCACACTCCCTTCTCTTTCCTCGCCTCTCCTCCTTCGCCGGCAGGAGTGTGCGCCTGCTGCCACTGCCGCCGCCCTCCTGAGGCCATCTGGGGCGGGCAGGTGGGAAAGCAAGCAAGGTGGCTGCGCTGTCTTCTTTTCCCTCAGCGAAGCGCCGCCGCTTGCTGCCGCCACCGCCACCTGCTATGGGCAAGGAGGTGGCGGAGGCACCCGAATGTCACCAAGGCAACGAGTGCCTCCCGCTGGGCCCTCCGCTCATCCCGCCAGGGCCATGGCAGAGCCGCGCGCGCTGGGCAGAACCAGGAACCCCGCGGCTTGCCTGCCACGGCCCTGGAGGCACTTCCTGTCAGCCTCGGCTAGAGAAAAGAGCCAGCCTCTCGGAGCACGCCGGCCTCTTTCCCTCTCTCTCTATGTATGAAAGAGCTCGCCTCGCTCGGAGCGTTGGCGAAGCACACGAGTTTTGCAGTCGGAGAGGAGGACGCGGCGGCAACGGCAGGATGCTGCAAGTCAGGACCTTGCATTGAAGCAGCCCGGGGGCACGTAGCCACCTCCCTCCAGCCCACCTTGAAAAAAAAAATAAGGCCCGGCCTTATTATGTGAGAAACACGGTAATTTAATTGATAGAGTAAGGGTTTCAAAGGAAAACCTTACAATCTAGGCTAGATGACTTCTTACTATATGATTGAATACAAACAACTGCAAATCATTTATATGTTGTCAAGAAAATTATATAGGTAGTTCCATGAATAAGGATATGCACGTAAGGAGGATTGATAGTAGCAGGTATTACCAAGACTGAAAATTTTAAGGCATAAGAAGATTAACGTTTCCAGACAAGAGTTCAATGTCTAAAAATGAATATCTCTGATGTCTGTTCAAACAGATTATTTGTATATTAGTGCTTTTAACTACAAAAATTCAAAGGGGGAAGTGCAGTAGCTATGCATAGGATGATAGAATTTAATATTTTAATATCCTATATTTTAATATAGGTTAAAACTTTGTTTATATAGCTATGCTTCAAGGTTTTTCAAGCCTAAAAGTGGAGGAATTAAATGTTTAAATGTTCCTCCATAATAATCCTCCCAAAATATAATGTTAAGGAGAAAACTTAGAATGATTGCCACTATTGGGTTATATGTGCAGCTTCTTATTTGACAAGTGTATGTACTCATTTGATCTCTTACCAACAGTCTGTCACAATTAATCATATGACTAATATATAGCAATCATTAGGAAAGTCTTTGGGTATATGGAATGTTTGATCTTTCATGTGACATATCAGTGGCTTCTTCTGTTGTGTTGTACGAAACTAACACTACAACTGGAGATGACTTTTTGCTCATGGTTGTAGGACCTGCAAAGGGACATTGAACAGCACACAGCAGGTGTGGAATCAGTCTTCAATATATGTGAGATCTTGCTGCATGATTCTGATGCCTGTGCCAATGAGACTGAATGTGATTCAATCCAGCAGACAACAAGGAGCTTAGAAAGACGGTGGAGAAACATCTGTGCCATGTCTATAGAGAGGCGGATGAAGTGAGGCATTATTTCTCTCTTTTCTCAAAAAAAACAAGAACAAAACCCAACCCCCAAAACATGTTACTTTTTTAAACAATTTCTATGAAAAGCCCAAAAATCTATTCTTGAAAGAAAGAACAGATTAGCAATTTGCTGGTAGGAAATATTAATTTAGTGCCTTATGTTCATTGGACTCTGCTTCATTCTCCATATAAAAAGAAATGATGAGAAAATCTCTATCTGAGATATTGCTCTGGTTCCTCAATACCCCTAAACTAAATACATTTATTGTCTGGGATGAGAGAATGTAAATGTCAATGTTTTATTCAGCTCTTTGCTCCTAGTTGTGGTAACTAAAGCTAGAATAAATTATTTAAAACATTTTGAAATGCCTACAGTTGATATTATTCCAAAATGACAAATTTAACATTTGATTAATTTACATACTTTACCTAGGCTACAACATACAGATTTTCCAGGCACAGAACATATACTATATTATATATTTGGTATATGCATTTTTCTGTGTTTGATGTGTTGGCATATATCTCTGAGAAAATGCCAGAATGCAAACCAAGACCTCATAGTTAAGATTGAATACTATATTGTTGTATCAGTCTACAAACCTGACACTCCAAATCTTGGGACTTGGGATTAAAAGACGAAATAGCCAACTGAGTTGTGAGGAAATAGAATGGAATGCATGCAAATGCACATCCCTGCACTTTCTATAAAACATGAAACAAATCTTTAGAAATTACCTTTTTGAATCATTTTAATTTAGTACTTCAGGTCACGTATATCTTTTTCCATTCCGGAGAAAATACATTTTAGTTAAAATATTTTTGATTCAGGATATTTTTGAATGCTAATAGAAGAGAATATATCAGGTCAGGATATCCAGTTCTCTGAGCTTGGTTGTTTGATGCCAATTTCATAACATCAGCAATGCCAATGCTAGGAGTATTTCTGAATGCACTTTTTTAGTTGAATTGAGTGTAGCTTATGGGATTGGATTTGGTTTGGTTCAGTTTAGATTGAAACATAAATGAATTTTGATGCAGGACGTCTTGCAGAAAGGGATGCATATTTGCAAATAAACTGTTGCTGCTTGTTTCTGCAATAGGATTGAGGCAACTTGGCGACTATGGCAAAAGTTTTTGGAAGATTACTCTCGTTTTGAAGTTTGGTTGAAAACAGCAGAGAAAACCGCAGCTTATCCCAACTCTTCAGAGATTTTGTATGTAACAGCCAAGGAAGAGTTAAAGAAATTTGAAGTAAGAACTCCTTTTGTAGTTTTTCCATCTTTGTGTATAGATGTAAATTAGGTAAATTTACCAAATAGTGATATCAACATATCCTATATTTTAATTCTTCACTTTTCTTGGGTAGCAACTTTCCTCCTCATTATTTTGAATGCATTAATTTTAAATCTTTTGGAAAAAATAAAGTACTTTTTTTCCTCAGGCATTTCAGCGGCAAATTCATGAACGACTAACCCAGCTGGAATTAATCAATAAGCAATATCGGCGGTTGGCCCGTGAGAATCGCACTGATTCAGCTAACAAGCTCAAGCAGATGGTTTATGAGGGTAATCACCGATGGGACAATCTTCAGAAACGTGTCACAGCAATTCTCAGGAGACTTAAGGTAGTTGCAAATAGGTTTGGAGACAAATGTCTGTGGAGATTCTCAGTCATCCAGGTCATGGTTGTCCCAAAGGTACTTTTTCAAGAGGCAACTGGACTTCCTTGTTTTTCTCTGAAGACATTTCGCTTCTAATCCAAGAAGCTTCTTTAGCTTCTTAAATGAGAATGAAATGCCTTCAGCGAAAAACCAGAAAGTCCAGTTGCCTCTTGAAAAAGCACATTTGGCCTTGTAGACAAAGCAGATATTAGAGGTCTAGGATAATGTATTCTTAAGGGAACAAGAAGGAAGAGGAATTTGTTGAATTCTGTAGTGCAGAATTGGTAACTTTAAGATAAGAACTCCCAGAATTCCCTGACCAGCATGCATCTTAAAGCATCTTAAGTTGCCAAAGTTGATAAACACTGCTCTCATGGAACCATCACCTAGACTTTCTGACTTCCTAAATGAAATTATTTCAGTCAGTGGTGGGATTCAAATTTTTTTACTACTGGTTCTGTGGGCATGGCTTGGTGGGTGTGGCAGGGGTAGGTTACTGCAAAATCCCCTCCCCTCCCCACCCCACTAACCTGCTTTCCAACTCTGTTCTCCTGTGCAGGGCAACTAAAGAAGACCCAGCCGATCAGCTGGGACTCGGGAGGTACAGAATAGATGGGTGTGGGGCCAGTCAGAGGTGGTATTTGCCGGTTCTCCGAACTACTCAAAATTTCCGCTATCGGTTCTCCAGAACTGGTCAGAACCTGCTGAATACCACCTCTGATTTCAGTTCTATACTTACTCAAATTTGCAGAATTAGAGAATTGTAGTATCTGAGAGCAAATTGGCGTAGCATTGTAGTTAGTGTAGCAATAGCACTTAGACTTATATACTGCTCCATAGTACTTTACAGCACTCTCTGAGTGGTTTGCAACACCAGCATATTGCCCCAACAATCTGGATCTTCATTTTACTGACCTCAAAAGGATGGAAAGTTGAGTCAACCTTAGCCGGTCAGGATTGAACTCCAGGCTGTGGGCAGAGTTAGCCTGCAATACTACATTCTAACCATGGTGCTACAAAGGCTCTTATAATCTCCATAAGGCATCATATATTAGAGAAAGATCAAAATGTCCTGGATTCAAAGCCATACTTTGCCATGGAGTTGGCAAAATGATTTTAGTCAGTTAACTGCCTCCTGATTGTAATGTGATGTGCTTGTTAAATAATGAAAGAAAATAGTTTCTACCAATCCTTGATGGTTATAAATTAAAGGTGGGTATCCTGGTCTCTTCCAAATGACCATTTCTATAGTCCTTAATCATTGGCCTTGCTGATTGGGTCTGATGGGAACTGAAGTGCAAAATATTTGTCATGCAGTATGTTATCTAACTTTGTGTTAAACAAATTATTGTTATTGTTAACTTATTTGAATGAAGCTAATGATGCTAATATTTCCAATACTTATAGAGAAGTTAACACATATGGGCATTTATAAGCTTTAATAAAACTTAGAAAGGTTCATAAGAAATTGCATAATGTGGAATTCAACCAGAGGTGGTATTCAGCAGATTCTGACCAGTTCTGGAGAACCAGTAGCAGAAATTTTGAGTAGTTCGGAGAACTGGCAAATACCACCTTTGACTGGAGATTTTACAGTATCCTTCCCCTGCCACAGCCACCAAGCCACGTCCACAGAACCGGTAGTAAAAAAATTTGAATCCCATCACTGAATTCAGCACCTATAAAACGATCACAAAAGTGACTGCATCAATTTTCCAACCCTTCTAATGACATTGTTTAATATACCTTAAACTAAAGCAGGGGTGTCAAACTCATGTTGTCACGGTGTCGTCACATGATGTACCGTGACTTTTTTCTCCTTCACTAAACCGGGCTTAGGTGTGGCCAGTAGGTGACGCATCCGGCCCGCAGGCTGCAAGTTTGACAGCCCTGAACTAGAGGTTTTTTTTTCCTTGTTATACTATTCCTTTAGCCCTTGTTTTATTTGGAGACATTAGAGGTTCAGTCTACAACCTCTTGCATGCACAAACTGGGTTTCAGTCCTGAAATTAAATCAGGAGGAGAACTAAATGTGATTAGAATGTCAAACTAAAAAGCAGGAGATTCCGCTTCAAATCCATTTTTAGTCATTAAATTCATTAGACCAGCCATATGCACATATTCAAGCTTAACTGTCTTGTAGGATTATGATAAGGCATGCAAAAGAATTGCGTATACTTCCCTAAACTCTTTGGCAGGGAAGATAGCTAAATCTAATCATTACATTTGTATAATTGACTAACAACACTTGAGTGATTTTAATCAGAAAGATTACCAGATGCGCTCTGTGAAATTTACAGCTTGAGATGCAGGCTTGAGTGAATGAATTTTTATTTTTGCTTCATTCATTCCTGATACCATAGCACATCAACACATTTTAAGATGTTACTAAATAGAAGATTTTTAAGGACACTGTGTGTTATCACAACTATTGCTTTGAGTATCTGTATTATTTTATTGCCTTTAGCACTTTACCAGTCAGTGGGAAGAATTTATGGGAACAAAGGACAACATCATCCTGGTGTGGTTAACAGAAATGGATCTGCAGCTGACAAATGTGGAACATTTCTCAAAGAGTGATTTTGATGACAAAATGCGGCAGCTTAATGTAAATATTGACTTCTTTTTTTAAGGAAAATGTTTCAGATAGATTGGGGGAGATGGGTTTCAAACGTCCTACTGATTATCTTAGTCTGGTGCTTGTATTTGGTACCTGTATATATACTTAGTTCATTTAAATTCTTTGATAGAAGCCCCATAAATTTAGAGAACACTATTTAAACTGCTATCTAAATAAAACAAAGCTACATTTAGAATATCTGAAATAATAAGTTTGAGGTCTCTTTTATATCCAGAGTTGATCAGTCCTTTCTTGCCACCATTCTTGGCCAGTCCAGCTTAATTCCTTCTTGGTTATTGGTTACCATATAAGACAGTGATGGCTAACCTTTTCAGCTTGGTGTGTCGAAAATCGGGAAAAAGTGTAGCCTTCCTCGGGTCGTGTGTCACTTCAAGAAATATCAATAATTTGGTTTATGACGGACTGGGCTGGGGTGATCACACAGGGCTGTGAAACTCGTCTCCCTGGTCTCAGGGCTGCAGGTGCAGGATGTGGGGATCGGAAGGCCACCTTACAGGGCTATGAACCTTATGGATCTCCTTTCCTCCTGTAGCGTTCCTGAGGTAATGAAACTGACAAACCTCAGTTTATGGCAGTTAAAACTGGTTCTCTGCTGCAAAGATCTTGCGGCAGCGGTGACACCACGCCTCCACGCAACAAGCAGGGAGCAGGGATTGGAGCAGAGCACAGGCAGTCTCTAAGTGTGCAGGTTTTCCCCACACCAACAGGCGTGTCAGTCAAAGTGCCTCGGCATGTCACGAGTGACACGCGTGTCATAGGTTAGCCATCACTGATATAAGATTAGGAATTTCATGTTTATCCTTGAAAGATCATTCTTGTATCCCAGTTAAAAAAAAGATATCTTCACTTCACTTGTATTGTCTCTATAGAGCTAGTTTCCTAGAGCTCTTGCACTCACCATCAACAAAAATCTTAACTACTTTATAGTTTTCACCTTTGGTTTTGGCATTCATGATGAGATACCATTGGCTTAAGAAATTAAATGACCTAGGAGCTTCAGTTTGTTTATTGGTATACTGCAGGTGATTCCCCCTAATACTTCTACCCAATTGAAGGACATCTAAATGGCTGATAAGAAATGACAGAAAAGGCAGAACTTTCCTTGAAGAGTGGACATCTTTATTTGCTTTATCTGAGTTAATTTCACCAAACTTTTCCATGCTGAAATATTCTGTGCTTCTCCATATATGTTCCCAACCTCTCTTTATGAGATTGATTAATCTGAATTGCACTAATTAAGTAATCTGTGCAGTAATATTTAGGAAGCATAATTATCTGTCTTTTAAACAGGGTTTCCAGAGGGAAATAATGCTAAACACCAGTAAGATTGACCAGCTGATTGCTTCTGGGTTGTATCTGATTCAAAAAAGTGAACCAGAGGATGCCATTATACTCGAAGAGGAACTAGAAGAATTTTATAGTTACTGCCAGGAAGTGTTTGGCCGAGTAGCTCGATTCCACCAGAGACTGATATCCTGGCATCCAGTAAGAACTAATGAAGTTGTATCTTTGCTGGAACCCATGTTGTTTCTTTGCCAATAGATTCATTTTCAAAAGCCATGTAGATAAAGAACATGGAAGATGTATTCTCCAAACTTCCAATAATTAAAACACTGGGGTATTTTTCCAAGTTAAGGAAGGGGTTATTATTATATCCAAAGTGTTTTTTCTTTGATTCCAGGGCACCTGGACACTAAGCAGGAAGGATCTGATTAATGGCTAGATGTAGGTCACCTGTTTATATGCTCTGAGTTCTAAAGAGAAAGGCTATATGTATGTATTTATGTATGTGGCTAGATGGGTGTGTCTGTGTGACAAATAAAACACAACTTTAGAAGATGGAATAAGAACACTTTGTTGTAATTAAAGGACAGGTTATTTCTTTTCTAAGGTTTTCAGTGGTTTCTGATCTGTCTTCAAATGGCATATGATTGAATGCTTCAATCACAATCAAAACAGAGCTGTATCATGATCACCTGGCCCCTAAGGTACTAAAGATCATGCAGAGTTTCAGAAGGCAAGCCTTGTCACAGCTGGCTGGGTAATTCTGGGAATTGAAGTCCATCCATCTTAAAGTTTCCAAGGCTGAGAAACACTGATTTAGAAGAAAGAAGGGAGTAGGCAACTCAGAGACTGTTATAGTTGGGCAGTTAATAAATTCAAATAAGTAATCCTACTTTGGAGGATTCCCATTTTTCTTGAACACTGAGACCACAAAGTAGTTCCGTAAGTAATTATTGTTAATAACTTGTGTTCAACATCAGTATTTCTGTTGTCTTGTTGAGGGACTGGAAGATGAAAAAGAGTCTTCAGAAAATGAAGCTGATTCAGACCACGCAAGGGGGATGGAAGTTGATCCTTGGCCAAAGAAGACAGTTCCGGAGGGGCCACCATCGCAGCAGTCTCTCTGCCACCTCATACCTACTGCAGGGGGTCCTGAGAGGTCTGGCTGTGAGACCCCTGTCAGCGTTGATTCCATTCCACTGGAGTGGGACCACACCGGAGATGTGGGAGGGTCTTCCTCCCCTGAGGATGAGGAAGAGGATTCGTTCTTCAGCGCACTCTCAGGTAAATTCCAACCCACCATCCTATCCAGAAATGTTAATACTCGGAAATACACAAACAGCGACACAATCCAAATACACAAAAGCAGTCACCCAGTTTTTAATTTTGAACCCTCAGTAACTGAGCTTTGCTGTGCTCCAAATTCAGTCATACCCATTTTATATGTTACACAGAACAAGATAGAAAAATAAAATGGAAGCGATCCAGACCTAAGAATTAAAGATGAATTTGTTTGGGCTGCCTTAAAATGCAGCATTGCAAATTAAAATATACTTCTAATAATTTGCCCTATGAGAGCCAGTGCAGAAATTGAAATGGTCAGTATTTATCCTCTAAAGTTTATACCATAATGCTGTTCAATGGAAAAGCTATACATATCTGGGTATTAGGAGAGAATATTAATAAACAGAGATATTAGACATACAAAAATGCATTATAACACATAAATTGCCTACAAAACCAGAACACTCAGCAGAACAAAATGAAAAAAAAAATATATGAAAAAAAATGGGATAGAATTAGGAGAGTAAAAAATTAAGAATGGATAGATGTTGAAATGAACATATTTATCCATCATATCTGAACTGAACAATTTCATTCTACAACTGTGGACAGTGCAATATTTTTGAAGGAGAGGAGCTTGGAAGTAAACTATACCTGACACGTTGACTTAAAAGGTTTTATTTGTGACTTTAGGAATGCTACTGTACTGTGCTGCATAATATTGACAAATAGACCTGCTATAAAACAATGTGATTATGTTGGTAAAGGACCATTGCATGGTCAAAACTACCACATCAAGTGAAAAAATTAACACAGTCCTTCCTGATATGCTAGTTACTTAAAGCAGGGAACTTGTTATGCTGATAAACTTGTAGCGGGAAAATGAACCTTCACTCTTTCTCTGTCTCAAAACCCTTTTGTTCAATTTGTTCTGATTTATTTTCTTTGTTAAACAAATCTATGCACTGCCCTCTTACTATCTAAGTGACTCAGAGTAGTTTACAAATTATATTCAGCAAAGCTTCAAATGTGTAGATGGGAAAGCAAGAAGTAATTGTGAGGGAAAAAACCAATGCTGTGCATATTTCACCCCGGCAGAGGTTCTGATTTCCTATTTCCCATGGAGACTACCTAGGCAGAAAACCAAGTGGAAAATATTGTGAATTGGGTAGGATACACTATATATATGTACTACTGAAAGAGAAAGTGATCCTGCTCCCTTTGCAGTTATCGCATATACTTTAAAAAAATATTTCAGAAGGCATTTTTAAAATACGAATGTGGTTTTCCCTGATCAAAGCCTGGCTGCAATCATTGTTTGAAAGCCTTGTATTTGTGGTCTTTCTGATGTCAGCAAACATTGCAGGAAACAGAAATCATAAACCTAATAAAAAAGAAACATTGAGGGCCTTTGCCCATTTATTTATCCCATCTATCTATCTATCTATCTATCTATCTATCTATCTATCTATCTATCTATCTATCTATCTATCTATCTATCTCGGCCTTTTCTTCTTTTGCCTTTTCTTTTTAGAACTATTAGGAAAATTAACAGTTTTAAAAGAATAGCAAAAAGAGACGAACAGTGGATAATTTTATAAGGGCATGTAGCTAAATGGTTGCTGCCTTTATACTTTACTTCAGGGCATTTTGACCACTAGTTTTATTTGGAAAAAGAATGCTCAATTAATAGATATTTAACAGGATCCATCTGGGGCTGCCGTAATGCTACATTCTTGTATGGTGGGAAGGGAAGAGTGAACAGACTCTTGCAAAGCAAATGGTGACGTTAATTCTTTTTTCAGATGTAGAAATCACTGAACATCCTGAGGCATATCTTAAAATGACCACAAAAGCTTTGAAAGCAGCTTCTGGTAGGCACCTGCTACTGCATGTGTCTCAACATGACAGTTTCCCTGTGCCGCACGCTGTGCTCTTCACACCTTCCTCATATGCAGGTTTCTGATTCCCTAGCTTGTATCAACACCATGCACCAATTGGCTCATGGTGGATTCTCTTTTTTGTTTTGTTTATTTGATGCTACATCATCCCCACATGTCTCTACCAAAGTTAAGACTATGCATTTTTAGTTCTCCATACCAGTATAAAGGCATCAAGGCCTTCTTTGCTTGTTCCTCACACTGTGGCATGCATCGACAATTTTGCTGGTCCTTTCACCTGTAGGGCAACTTAGCTTTGCTTTAAAGCTCCCTTTGCCATTCAGTTTAGGGTCCGACAGGGCAATCTGGATCCTTCTTTATATCTGTAGCCCAAAACAATTGAGCACTTATTACCCTTTAGAAGAACTAAGGTTCAGATGCTTTCTTGAACAGAACCTGATACAAATGTTAAAATCTTTATTGACCAATCACATTCTCAGCCCAAGAAGCTGAATATGTATTGATATTTCAGACAGAAAAATTGAGTGGCAACTCTCTAAAAGTCTAATGGTAAAAAATATATATAATACACTAAATAATTACCATTAGCTGACCTATAATGCAATCCCCAAAGCTGCCTCCTGAAATAAGCTACCTCATTCTGCTTACTGCTGGGGTCATGCTTCAAGTCCAGAAGTGCTTTTCAACCTTTCCCAATCTCTTCTTTTATGATGGTGGTAAGAACTCCTATTTTCTTCGGGCGTTTTCAGAAAAGAATATCCTCATAACTGCATGGCTCTCATTTCACTGCCCATGAAACACTGCTGAAACATGTTTGCAAACAAGCATGCTTTGCAAAACAAATGGCAATATTATCCATTTTTTGTCATGCCATCCTTCCTTCTCTGTAAATATTTTTAATTATTTTTTCTATTACATCTAATTTTCTGTGGCTTCCTTTTACCATGTTGCACAACAGGGAAATCTGCTGAAACTCACATATGGCATCCTTCAGAACACCCAGTTTGTCGAAAGCATTCGTACAACCAGGAAGAGACGGTTAGAAGTGTCTTATCAAACAATGAGGATTCCAGCACATCCTACAAACCAGGCAACGTAAGTCTGGGGTGCCTATATATTATGAAAAAACGGGGTTAAATTAGCTTGTAACAGACAGGCTAACTGTCTATATACGTACAAAATAGTGGAGTTTTTTCAAGACAAGAAAATTTGGAGAGTGGAATATCAAATGATATTCCATTTATACATTTCTCAATAAAGAATAGTTGGCTGCGAATCTGTGCTATAATTGTGTGAGAATATGATATATTGCCAGAAGACTTATTTACTTTCTATTCTGTGTATTTCAGGTGATACCACTGAGCACTAGGAGTGTGGATGACATAAAAGACATTTCTAGGATCTTGCCTAGTAAAGATTCTCAAAATAGCCAGAACTTCATTAGTGTCTCAGGCATAGAGAAACAGCCAGGTATGTTAGCCATGGTTCCTGTTAATTTTTTAAATATATTTGTTTACATATAAAAGTAACAATTATTTAGGATGTATTTTTTCCCATGTAATAATAGCATCATTGAAGTTAAATTTCTCAGAACTGAAAAATGGGGAATAAATAAATACATAAATGTAAGCTCTTTAAATCTCAACAGAAAGAGAAAAGGAACAGAAAAGAGACAACTATAATATGAATAGATGCTATTACAATGATTAATTTAAATTACAATAATCAGAATTTCTAATATACAACGGAAAGATGATCAAAGAGTTGAACAAGCTGAAATTAAGATTTAAAAAGCAAGGGAATTTGACAGGAAAAAGCAAGCATTGATCAGATCAAAAGACCTCCCAAAACTTTCAGATGTTCAATTTATGCTGAAACATTATTACAGAAGGTCTAAATAGATTTCCCAAGTGACAAAAAAATCATAAATCTAAGATTTACAAAGGAGAAAGGTCTATTTATATGTTCTTATTCCTTCTACTCCAGATGTGATAAGATAGTACCTTGAGTAAGTGGTTGGGAAGGAGCACATTAAATAAAATAGTCCTTCTGGTCCCAAGAATGTATCTGCCTTTATTTCTGGCTTAATGGTCACAGAACAATTAGGCTCGCAGACTCCAGAGGTAATATATTACATTTCTAATTTAGAATAGTCCTTCCTCTAAATACACTATTTGGAAATTGAAGTATAAAAAGCAGTGGGGCTATTTTGAACATTTTCTATTTGTAGGGAAAATTAATTCATGGGGGGGGGACAAAAAGATACACCACACTAATGTTCTGAAGGGGTATGACCCCCTCCTACCACCTAACAATTCTGCCATCATCTCATCTCAATTTACCCACTATGCACTGCAAATGAGTTTTGAAAATAATGCAATTACCAAAAAACCCTATTGATATTGTATTTACTCTAATACTAGTAGAGGCACAGCCCTTAAAATGCTATCCTGAAATTAACTCAGATTTCATTCTCATATTGTAACCACTGCTTGTGTTTGTGAGACTAGTTGAGTTGAATTCAAAGGAGACCAACATGTGCCCAAAATAACATTGATCTGACCCAAAGTTGTTGTTGTTTTTTAAAAACCCTGAATAATTTTGTATTAAACTGCAGGGACTATTGAAAGATGGGAACTCCTTCAAGTTCAAGACCTAAGCAACAAGCTGAGAATGAAGCAAACGTGGCAGCAGTGGCAACAGCTGAATGCTGACCTTACCAACATTGATATTTGGCTTGATAAAATGGAAGAGGAAATGGAGGGGTTGCAGGAGGAAGAACCACAACCAGTGAACAGTATTCAGGCCATAGACCAGAAAGTCAAGAAACTGAAGGTGATTAAAAAAAGGAAAAGCTGAAAAACAAAAATAATCTCTTTGATCAACACTTGCAGTATATCGCTGATTCGGACAGATTGTCCATTAGCCTTTCAATCTTTTTTCCCCAACAGTGGACGTTCAGATGTTGCTTGATACTACTTTCACTTTGCCTAATATAGGTAGTCCTCGACTTACAACCACAATTGAACCCCAAATTTCCATGCTAAGCAATACAGTTAAGTGAATTTTGGGCCATTTTTTTACCTTTCTTGCCATAGTTGTTGGCAAGAATCACTGCAGTTGTTAAATTAGTAACACGCTTGTTTACTAACATTTGGCTTCCCTGTTGATTTTGCTTATCAGAAGGGTGATCATATGACCCCAGGACACTGCAACTATCGCAAGTACATGCCAGTTGCAAAGCATCTGAATTTTGATCACGTGACCATGGGGATGCTGCAACGGTCGTGTGAAAAATGGTCATAAGTCACTGTTTTCAGTGTCATTTTAACTTCAAATAGTCACTAAATGAATGATTGTAAGTTAAGAACTGCCTGCAGTCTCATGAAAGCTCCATGTAAGTGCATGCAAACAATGCAAGTTGCAAATTGTCTCTTTCACATACTTTGTGCGGTCTTTGTCTCTGGATATTGCATTTTCTCTATTCTCTATGCTGTAGGACTCTTGGGTCAGAGTCCACCTGAAAACCACTTGATACAAAAAGGACATCCTGAAGTTCAGTCATTAAAAAGCTCTCATAGTATAGCAATAGATCCCAGTGAAATAAGTGGATCCAAATTTCACATGTTGTGTTTTGAAAACGCTTGTGCTTTTGACTAAACACAGGAGTTTACAATTGTCAGGATGTCCTGTACTAACAAAAATAAAATCAACTTCACTAGTTTGAATGTAGTTTATCAGCTTTCCTTTCCAATTTGTAGAATACACTGTAGAATACAAATTATCAATTTGCAGAACACACTAAGAGCCAGTGTGGTGTGGGAAGAAATACCCATCTGGTTCAGTTCCAAGCTGGGAGAAAGGCACTGGAGACAAAATGGAGGCTGGAGGCTGATTGGAAAGAGGGTTTAATGATGGACAGAACCACCAATCATATGGTTTTGGGCAGCTGATCACATGGAGTTGAGAGTGGGGGTTTTTTATACGTTCTCTTGGGCTTTGCACTTGAGTTTCCTGTTCCTCTGCAAGAACATGTATTCTATTGGCTGTTGTCAGAGTCCCATGGGGCCATATAGGGTTATGTAGGGGTCATAGCTGGACCTATAGCCAAAGTACAAATCCTAGGTGTTTGTTTGAGCTAAGTTGGTTTGAAGTTTGGTCTGCTCTGAGATGATGCAGTGAAGGAGCTTGTGTTCTAAAAGGGTGTTGGGCAATTCCTATTATGGCTTAGTGGCTTTTCCCTGTGCTGGATCTTGAGTGAGGGTATTTGCTTATGAATAGAGCTATCTAGTTCTCAATAAGCTCTTTATCTCTTAAGTGCTGGCATCTGCTCATGGCTATTACGAAAGATGGGGGCTGCTTTCTGTCTCCAAGAGCATGTTTCTCCATTCCTCCTTTAGGGAATGCCTTTTTAATATTTTCTAAAATATTTCATTCTTCTAGGAGAGGGGTGGGTGCTAATTTCTACAGTGGTTTAAGGTGGTGGTCTGAGTCAATCAGAGTCCAATCTTAGTTGTTGGAAAGTCACTAGGTGTCCAGGCCAATCACCTCTCAGCCCAGCCTCCATCGCAGGATTGCTATGGTGGAGAAAGTGGAAGAGGAGGCAGTCCTATGAACATTACGCTGAGCTCCTGCAGTAAAAGTATACGCATCTAATAAATAGAAGGAAATTTTTCCAACCTTATTTTGGTGCTGCTACTTAAAATCATTTTTTTTCCCACAAAGAACTCAAATTTGTTTTTTTCCCCCTTATCAGGATATGCTTAAAGCCTATAATAACTACAAGGCCCTTGTACTGTCTGTTAACCTGACAAGCAAAGATTTCAAGCAAACAGATAGCACTGGATACAAGGAGCTTCAGAACAGACTTCGTCGGGTAAATTTACGGTGGGAAAAGGCAAATATTTTACTGGAAAACTGGAAGAAGAATTTACAGAAAGCTCTGATTCATTGCCAGGTAAATAGCACAATAGCACATTATGTTTGTACCTTATTCTTAACAAGTTAAAATTAATAGGTTAGCAAATGCCTATGTACAGGCAGCCTCAATGTGTGCTCAGTGACCATTTAAAATGATGATGAACAAATAGTGGTTACAGCCAGTCCTTGGGAATTCTGTCCGTCCCAGCAAACCATTCCCCCATAGTCACATGATTGCAATCTAGGCACTTAGCAACCAATTCACACTTAAAGTCAGTTGCAGCACCCTTCTATCACATTAGCACCATTTGCAACCTTTCCTGACAGCTTCCCCAGAAAGTCAGTGGGGAAGCCAGCAGGGAAAATCACAAATCACTGGGATAATCCTCTCCCACAGTCCTGTGTTTCTTGTGCATCCAAATGTGCCTTCCATGCATCCCCTCACATCACATGCTCCCCAATTCACCTTACATTTCCCCTGCACATTATGCACCCTCCTCAACCCTCACCATGCTTCTTGTACACTATTGCCCTCCCCAACCCACACTGCACCTTCACTGCACACCTCCTCGCTTTGTCCCCCCCCCCAATCCAGCATTAGCTATTTAACTAAGTCTTGCAATTTCCTGTCCTCGTGACTTTGGCTGTAGGAAGTTAGCAGGAAGTTGCCTTATCTAACATCACCCAACAACGTGGGATTTGGTTAAAGATGGCAATTGGAACTGCAGGAATTACCACTGCTAAGCAGTACAGTTGGATTTTACAGCCGCATTGTTCAATGATGAAAATTCCAGTCCCAGTTGTAAGTCGAGGAGTACTTGAAGATTTAATGAATCAGCTGCCACAAAGTTACATCTTGAGGTTATTTAATGTGTTTTTATATGATTATTTTCTGAAAAATGAGCACTTGTTTCTGCAGGATTTTCATGAACAGAATCAGAAACTGCTGCTGTGGCTGGCTGCTGCAGAGACACGGAGACACCAAGCACAAGTTAAGGAGCCAACTGCTGATCCTCACAGAATACAGGAAAGTCGAAAGGAATTAATGGTAAATTTGGAAAGAAAAAAAAAATCTGGAGCATCTAGAGACAAATTATTGCATCTTTGTTATATTCAGCACTATGCATTGGGCCTCCTTTTGAACAATGGGACTTGCTCTACTCCCCACTACAGAGCTCATAAATCTGTTCCATAAATTTCATTTAGAATTATATATAAACTAGGGGTCCAACCAACCATGGTTATTGCAACCCATGGCCTATTGCAAGTGTAGAGATCCAAGCATGATTGATTGACATGTATTTGAGTGGATGTTGGAATGCCAAGCATCTAGTTTTGGCTTTTGGGCATTGGAGTCCTGTTTGGTGTCCTAATATATGTTTCATTCACATGAAGCAGGATTCATTGGAAAGTATTGTTATATTGTTTGCATGTATAAAGTCCAGATATTCAGCTGCATCTCTAATCCAAGACTCTCTCGCAAATGCTACAATCAGCCAGAGTAAAGTGAATGGATGAACTAGTGATATGATTCTCTAGGAGGCAACTTCCTATGGTTGTTAATGTTTCCTCTTATATACTTTAAGCAACTGGAAAAAGAGCTTCTGGAACGGCAGCTCCAAGTAAATAATCTACAGGAAATTGCTGAATATTTGCTTGTCAAACCTGACGGAGAAAAATATATTGAAGCTAATGAGAAGGTCCATGTTATTGGGAAGAAGCTTAAACAGCTTCTTGAAGGAGTTTCATGTGACTTAAAGGCCTCACAAGGAAGACAGGTTGGCTGGACTGCATGTTCCAAATCTGATTACTCCAACTCTAATTTTGGAGAAATAACAGAGGTAAAGCTTTCTTCTTGTTTGTTTCTCTAGGATGTAAGTACATTTCAGGTGAATGGGGAAGAATTGGATTCTGGAAGCTATCATCAATTACCAGAGAAATCTCCCATTTCTAAAAATAAGGCAAGTTGTTTGATGGTTATTTTGTAAAAGATTTTTCCCCCTTAATTTGTTTCTTTTTCTCTGTCATCATTCAGTCTTAATAGGTAGTCCTTGACTTACAACCATTCATTTAGTGACAATTCAAAGTTACAGCGGCACTGAAAAAAGTGTGATGGTTATTCACACAGCTGTTGCAGCATCCCCATGGTCACATGATCAAAATTCAGATGCTTTGCAACTGGCATGTACTTATCACAGTTGCAGTATCCCAGGACCTTATGATCACCTTTTGCGATTTGATAAACCAAATCAACGGGGAAGCAAGATTTCACTTAACAAGCGGGTTACTCACTTAACAATGCAATGATTCTTGCCAACAACTGTGGCAAGGAAGGTAAAAAAGAAAATGGGGCAAAATACACTTAACAAATGTCTTGCTTAGCTTTGGAAATGTTGGATTCAATTGTGGTTGTAAGTCAAGGACTACCTGTATATGCTTTCAGGTACTGACTCTCATGGTTTTGCCCACACACTATGCATTGGGCCAAGTAAATTCCATTGTTTGTGTACATGTTAAAGGATACTTTATTTATACTAGTATATTCCTGAGACCCCATGATAACTGGCAGTATAGAGACTATGGCAGAAGGGATGCATTGTATAGCCAAAATACTGCTAGTCTGACTGTATTTATATGCAATTTAAATGTGTTTGCCTTTTGTACATGCTATTGCTTTGGGGTTTTATTTTTTTATGTCTAGCAGTAGTAATCGCATTTTAAATATCTACAGGTTGATGAAAAGAAGATCCTGCAGAGTAATACCAGCAGCAATGTTAGGTAATGCTTTTCAATAAACAGTTTCTTCTGTGAACTAAAAATTAGTATCAAAATTCCAATAGATTTAAAGTTCAATAAGAAATATTGATGATTTGAACCCAGATTTCCTTAGCTGTAGGAAATGCTAAACAATTTAGGATTATGTAGAAGGAAGGAGAGGTGATGTAATCTTTTATGCCACAGTCCTCCCCCAAAATCCCAAAGTCCCCAAGGGATGAATGAATATTTGCATTAAAAAAGAAATTCATTCAAGTTTGAATTGTGTCAGAAACATGGAAGGGAGTGAAAGAGTCAGTCTTCTCTTCTTCTCCATGGTCCAAAGCATGGTAATTGCATGATCTCAATGTCAGGTTGAGTTCAATTATTAGACACTAGCTGCATGGTTGGTTGCTAATGTCTTTAAGTATTCATAGTTTTCACAATGCATGACTTGTGAAATATTTATGACACTTCATATTAAAAACCATGGGATTTGGTGTAGAATTACAAGTCTTAATAGTTCAGACCACAAAAATATTTCATGCTGAAGCAAGTCTTAACAATATTTTTTGCAAGAATTCAGTCCAGCAATTGTTTTTGACCATGACATTTGGTATCCAAGCTTGAAGAGGTGGTGCCAGTCAAACAGGCAATATAGGGCTAGATGGAATCAAAATCTCACTTGGTACAAGAGAGTTTGTAAATTGTGCGGTTCCTTGGTGGTCTCTGAACTTGATTATTTTCTTGCAGACATTACCAACTAGGTAACATCATTAGTGCCAGGAGAGAGAGAGGTTTGCTCTCTTATGTACAAGTTGCTTGCCCTGTTTATAAGTTGTCCTCTGTTTGCAGGATGGGGGAGAAGGAAGAGACCAATTCATTTGCACCCAAGAAGCATGCTTTCTTCTGTCGTGTCCTTCGAGCAGCATTACCTTTACAATTGTTCCTCCTTCTCTTGTTGCTTTTGGCCTCCTTGATCCCCGTCTCAGAAGAAGACTACAGCTGTACTCAAACCAACAACTTTGCTCGTTCTTTCTACCCGATGCTACGATATATTAATGGACCTCCACCAATTTAAAGACATTCAATTTTTTAGTTAATATTTTCTATGGAGTCCTCTTTTTATGCTGCTAGAGTTTGTCCAGAATTTCAGTTCCTTAGTAACTTCAACCAGGGCTTAGGAGGCACTGATGAGTAACACTGACAATATTATGTGGAGATCTCTATTGCACTCAACAGGAACCAATCTAGGAGGCTTCAGTTCAACTTCTGAGTACATGCTATTGCTTCTCATCACTGAGATAGCAATCTCTTAGCAATTTCAGTACTTGGATTGGGTGGGTAAGAGCTGTTAATTACTTAGAGCTTTGTACAGGAAAGCTGTTTCTATATATTTTCAAACTATACGCAATGTACTTTATATTTTTTGCACAGTGTGTGATCAATCAGTGATCTTCATGCCAGAAAGAACTGGTGAACACAGAATTTACAAGACTGTGTCTTGTTGTCATTAAAATAATTTCTCTAATCAAAGATAAATGCATAATCCCCTAGAAGATCTACTGCATAAGCCCAATTATAACAGGTAGAAGCTAGAGTTGCACAACAGCATGGCTGCACTATTCTGTCTTTTCTCTTTGTTTTGGTGAGTCTTGCAGAAAACTTCCTGGTGGAGTGAACCCATCATTTTTAATGTAAAAAAAGAACTCCTTTTTCAGGTGGTACTTTGCATGCAGGGAGATCTCTTTCTGAATTTTGCTATTTTAGTGGAAAAACAACTTCAATTTTTAAAATATTTGTTATACTTTAGAATTTTAGGAATCTTACCTATTCAGTTCATGAATATGTATGTTTCCCAGATAGATTTTTATAGTGCTTAGATTTGTCTACTTTGATGTCTCCTTTTGTACGGTTTTTATAAAAAGAAATGAAAATGCTACATGTAGGTAGCCTTTATTGTTTATAGAGGTTTTTTAAAGAAAAAATAATTAATGTTGATTATCTCACACACAAACAAATGGATTTTGTGGACATACAGCTTTTTAATCAAACCCATTTATGTTTAATTTTCTTTGAATAACATACAGTAAATCAGAAATGATTTATGCACGATGATTTAAGCATCATTCCTGTGGCTAAGACAGCCGTATACTGTATATATGCACTGATAATATTTGGGCCTTTATTTTCTTTCTCTCTTGATTCTAAGAATTAGCATATAACATTCCTGGACAATTCTGATAATGAATTACAGGAAATTGCAGATCCAAATCAGTGTCTAGTAGCTCTTTTTCTGACTTACAAAATAAGCTCATGGAAGCTTATTTATGTTCGCCCCAAAAGGTGTGACCAAGTTTCTGATTTTTTGACTATCATAGATTAATGGAGCTCTTCTTCTCTAATGTCTCCAATGGGGAAATTACAGGGAATTAACATAAATAAAAATAAAATACATGCTGGATCTTGAAATGGGAGAGAAGGAGGGAGGACTAAATGGAGAAAGGAGAGGTTTGTCTTATGGAGACCTACGATGTGCCTTCCATACACAGACAACTCCTATTAGCTTTAACTGATATACAACATCTCTTTTTGCAAAGGCTCCATATCAATGACTACCAAAGGGATTTATGAATTGAGGAGGTATCAAGAAAGGGCCATTGTTTTCTTGTCACTGATTCAGGGCTTCCTGCAAATCTTTGCTCAGTCTTTTTTGAAAATAGAACACTGGGTTAGATGCCTTCCTAACTTCCAAGTAGGATGCTGCCTCATCAGTGAGAGTCATCACATTTAAAATGAAGTCGAATTCATCGGTTGAAAAAATGATTTTATTTAAATCAAAAATACACTGCTTCTGTGTACAATTCAATCATGTTTTCCTTATTAAAATTCTGCTGTTTATAGTAATTCAGCCTTTATCTCAATACTTTATAAAATTAAGTTTTCAGAGACAGATTATAGCAAATGCTTGGTCTGTCAATTCCTAAATTAGGTGTAACTATTCACTACTAGAACGCATGACCTCATGTTGTCTTACTATAATTAACTTCTGACCTTACATTCCCATAACAATTGAATCCAGAGACAATGTGACATGTTTATAGTCTTATATGTACTTCTTCCTTCTACACAAAACAGATAACAGATGTCAAATATCAAAAACAATAGCACAGGTGATCAGTCTGTAGCCTACCAGATGATACTTGCCCATGATGGTCAACATTTTTAAGCATTACCTATGCTGATTGGTAGTTACAGGGGTTAAAAATTTTCCATCAGGAAGCCCCTCATAGTAGTTAACAAAAAAAATTAAAAACTTGTTACAATTGGGGGGGAGCCTAAAATATAATAACCAAAAAAGCAGACTATGGTTGCCATTCTATTGTAGTTTGCAGGGGTGTAGATCAGGGGTGGGAAACTGGCTTAGGAATTCTGGGAGTTGAAGTTCACAGACCGTAAAAGGGCCATAGTTCCCCACCCCTATCTTATATAATAGTAAGCAGCCCTACCAAAAACTAATGTTTGGTTAAGCACTATCCCATTAAAAGATATCATTCCCCTTCCAAAGAAGTAACACATATAATAATTCAAGGCACAGTTAGATAAATTGTCTTTCCTATCTATATGGCTATTTTTCTCCCATTCATATGGACACAATATAAGATAATGTACAACAACAAAAAGTATTAATTTATAAAAGTCAGCTGCTAATCCACATGATCCTAGAACAGGTCATAAAGAGATCAATCTGTAACTACCTTGAAAATAATGTGGTAATTACCGGATGTCAGCAGAGATTGTTCAAAAACATGTTTTGCCAGAGCAATCTTATCTTATTATTTGATCAGATAACTTTCTTAATAAATTGTGGGGTAGCTGTAGATTTCAGGTTGACATTTGATAAAATATCTGCATTCTGAACAATAAGCTTGTTAAGTTGGTGTGACAAATGACTGCATAGCTGGCTGGGAAATTGGAGTTAATCAGAATCTGCTTGTCTTATAAATGTGATATCAGGTGTGTCTAGTTCAAAAAAGACAACAAGATGGGTGCAACTACATGATCAAAGCCTGTTTTTTAACTTGCCAATGACTCAGGACTTTGAACATGTGGTCACATCTGTCATCTTGACTTTTATTAACACCCCCCCCAACTCCCCAGGTTCTGCAAAGATGAGTTAAGGCAGGGGTCCCCAAACTTGGCAACTTTAAGACTGGTGGACTTCAACTCCCAGAATTCCACAGCCAGCTAAAGTCTTAAAGTTGCCAAGTTTGGAGATCTCTGAGTTAAGGAAACATACAGACAGGCCTCTTCACAAAGTTCTGTAAGATTCAGCCTGTGGTTTGTTCATTTTTTTCCTACAGAGGAAAAAATTCCTCTCCATCTTCATATGCACCATCCATAGACATGACTGCCTATATAGCTACAATAAAATAATGGATAAACAGATAGATGAGAGTGGTGGGTAGAGAGTCAGTGTTTTACTCCTGCTGCAGTTTTCTTAGCAAGGGTTTTTTTTTTTTGGAAGTGCCATTTGATTTTGCTAGTATCTCCTTTCCAGGGCTGAGAGTGAGTGACTGGCCCAAGATCAGCCTGTTGGTTTGGTGCCTAAGGTGGGACTAAAACTCACAGTCTCCTGATTTCTAGCCTGGTGCCTTAACCGCTACACTAGACTCTTAAGGAAGAAAATAAATAGGAATTTTCCCCTTTTATTGCCAGCCAGTGCCTTGACTCCCTCATTGGACTTATGCTTCCTTAGTTGGATATTTGCCCACTCAAGCTTTTCACCAGTATGTGAAATGGTATTAACCTGGTTGGTTTCAAGAAACTGTAAACAAACTAGCAAAACAGTGCAAAATTCAGCTCAGTTGCAGAAGCCAATTGCTTCATTTAGTCTGTCACCTTTGTGGAGGAAATACAAGGAAACTATATTATTTATACAGTATTTATCCAGCAATGCCAGGATTCTTTATAACATGTTCAGTGTATGTGAGAGAGACAGATTAGGGTGATATTAAAAGAGAAAATTAAATGTTCAATTAAGGAACAAAGTCCAAAAGTCCAACAGATGGTCAAGTACCAACCCCGATCTCTCTCCCCACCCTCAGCTAATGCACCATTAATGTGAGGGTTTTTTAAAAAAAAAAGTCTAACAAATCTTGAAAATTTTATGAGCTAAAGTTTGATGGGGAGGGGGCAACCACAGAAGAAAAGTGCCTGTTTCAGCTGCAACATCAGCTCATTTCAGCGCATTTCAGCTCAAGTGAATGACAGTGGCAGTCCTTTCCTTAATACCCAAGCTGTGGGTTCCAAGACATCAATAGCAACCTATGTTCATGGTTAAAGCTTATTTAGGTTATTTTTTTTCTACAGCTTAGGCTTCCAATGATGCTTCTTGCTCCTTGGTTCTAATGAGTATTCCCTAAATCAAGATAGTTCACAACCTTTGTTTTCCTTTTTCCTTTGTGTTACTTCAAAAGCCCAACATGATTAACCAGTGTGTTAGCAATTCACCATCCAAGGATACATGAGACCTCAATGATAGTTGAAGCCGAGCTGGGATATGGCTTTCCACAGTGTACAACACAATCTTTTATCTCATCACCAAGTTCTCTCCAGGAGGTGTTAGCCAGTACCACACCAACTCACTGTGAATTGTAGAAACTCTCCACTGTCTAAGGGCCCAGTGTCAGTCATCCACAGAGCTAGTTGGTCTAAGAGATACTGTAGAATCCTGCATGATCAGGTGTCTACACCTCCCATCCTCAATTACTGGGCCTCCAAGATCAGCTGGCTCTGCTAGGAAGTTTCCCTCCAGTATGCCACTTCCTAGAAATTAGTAGAGAAGTTTCTGGCATTCCAAATGAAGCTGCTGTCTACTTAGACTAGGGGTGAGGACCTATGCCCTTTATACTTATGGACTTCAATTCCCAGAATTCCTGAGCCACCCATACTAGCTCAGGAATTCTGAGAGTTGAAGCCCACAAGTCATAAAAGGGCCATAGTTCCCTACCTCTGACTTAGACCAAACCTCTCAGTGCCTGTATCTAACAAGAGGTCCCTGAAGTTCAAATACCACAGTGCTTACTACTAATTCAAGTCCCATCCATTCAGACCTTCATCAAACCCAGGGTATTCATGAATGCTTGAGCCCACCTCATGAGTATAGACATGTATTTCTACCTAACTGACGCTGATCTAAACCCCATTGACTGATAAGTAGATGAAGGATGTCCAGACCATGAAGTAGCCTCTTTAGAACCTTAGTTCTGCTGAATAAGATCCTACATTTTTCAACTATCAAACAACTTATTACATGCCTAGCATCCTTGATATTGAAAGAGGCCTCATCTCCCTGAAAGGAAGGAAAAGTTTCAATCTGGCCATTGCATGTGTGACGTATGCCTGGTATTTAATATTGATGAATTAGTTCACCACTTTTATTCTATTGCCTAACTCCAAAATGGCAGAAAACTATGTGAAAGTTTACCATCACTATCACTTGTACCTCAATTACCTGTCAATCCTATATTCAACGGGTGTAGTGGATAATTTTTTAAACATAATGCCACATTTATTCAATCATTAGCTCTCAGACCAGAAGAAAAAGTCCACTTGAAACAGTTATTAGCCACTTGTTTGAAGAACTAATTTCACCCTTTATGCTAGAAATTATGGAAGAGGATTGCCACATAAATGTTCCATCCTCACTGGCTTTTTAACAGATGGAAGTATTCTGCCAAAATGTACCCAGAAGGAACCAATTCTGAACACCCTCAGGAGAGAGCAGATCCTTAGCACAGAAGTCATACTGAGTGCTTGAGCTATAATGGTTAAAGTGGAGATGCTTGTTCAATACTTCTATTTCCTGTATGGCATCATGCTGTAAAAATGACAGCATCAAACATTACAAATCTTTTCAGGTATTACATATGCAAGAATACTTTGTTTAAGCCATTGTTTCTCAACTTCAGCAATTTTAAGATGAGTGGGTTTCAACTCCCAGAATCCCCGAGAAAACACTGGCTTACGAAACAATGGTTAAAGCTTTAAGACTTGTGGATGTCAACTCCTAGAATTCCTCCTCCAGTCATGTTAGCTCAGGAATTCTGGGAGTTGAAGTCCACAAGTCTTAAACTTGCCAAGTTTGAAGACCCTTGGCTTAAGGCATCAGCAAGCACATTTGTGACAATGGGGACAGCACTTATTTTTATTACTTTTGTTTTTACTTCCAAAGGGCCAGATGGTTCTGGTACAGTGATGTCACTAGAGTAACTTAGAATGTCATTTGGCCTAACTCTTTTGTAACTGGGAGAAGTAAGGAGCTTTGAGATGCACTTTAAATAAAATAAGTTTCCTTGTTTCTTAAAAAATAAAAATTTTTAGTAACAGACCTGCAAGCACCAAGAGTAACAGAAAAGGAATGACTCACCCAGGTGTAAAGCTACCTATTAAACTCCTGTCTGTGCTTAGGCCTTTTTTTTAGTTCCTCCTCTGAAATATTTTTCTTAGCAAAAATTAAAGGTCAACCATCATAACACGGCGAAATAAAGAGTATAAACAATAATTTAAGAAGAATGAAAAAGACCAGGAACTTATAGATTGTTGTTTTTTTTATTTATCACTTACATCCTACAAACACATTACTTGGGTAGGGGGTAGGGAGGGACAAGCTCTACATTTGTAGAAAGCAGCTGAAAAAGTGTCAGATTTCACACCTTACCCGAAATTTGGCTTATGTTCACAAAATACTTGGAAAGGCACCAAAAATAATTCCAAAAACATTTTAGTTTTCAAGCCGTTAACAAGAAAAGTACACATTCATATTTATTTTATGGTTTACAAAACACCATAGGCAAGAAATGCTATGTAGGCATGTGGCAGGAGCTACAGAATGCAGATATCTTCAAACTCCGTTTTGTGCAAACAAGGCTCATTCATTCGAAGGACCTTATTTTCTAGATAATTGTGATAAGCATTGCAGTGGGAAAAGACAGCAGCAAAACAATGCGGATCCACAATGAAATACCTGCCAAAGCAGGAAGGTGTGGAAATAGCCATGAAAGATAAGTTTTTGTTTTCAATCCTAAGATTAAGGGAAATAGTTCTGTATTTTGATCAACCACTAGATCAGGGGTAGGGAAACTTGGCTCTTTTATCACTTATGGACTTCAACTCCTAGAATTCCTGAGTGAGCCAAATTTAATATATGTATGTCCTAAATTTGTATATTAAACAGTCCCATTCAAGTCAAAAATTGATTTCCGCCACAACTGAAAAACCAGTAGGCCTTTTATGGCTCACTCAGGAATTCTGGGAGTTGAAGTCCATAAGTGATAAAGGAGCCAAGTTTCCCGATCCCTTTGCTAGATCAAGCAGAGGCTCCGGATTGGACCTTCTTTCTGGTGCCCAAGGGCATTTTTCAACCATTATTCAAAATGTATGCAATTTGGGACTTTGGTACCTGTTAAGTCTTATACAAAAAGATGCTACCTGAAGAGCCTTTGTAAGTTAAGAGAGCCAATGCATTGACTGGGTTAGGATTAGGGTTAAGTAATCAAGTTGATCTGCCTGTGGATCGTTTCAACTCAGCCCAACAGGTCAGAAAGCATAATTTAATAGAGTGACAGAATATTTTTTCCACAGGTACAACCATGAGGCTTTTTAAAAAATTATTTCAAAACTGCCCAAGGTTAAACAATGTTTGCACCTGCCCAAAGAAATAAGGTATATTTTAAGAATGCATTTCTATCACTTTTTTGAAGAATACCCTTACTCTTTCCATCTACCTTCCTTCACTTATGCTTAATTCAAGTTTGTCCTGTTCATTTAAAGGGGACTACACAAGGGATTAAGGTTTAAGAGGAATTAATTGTCTCTGAATGTGTTTGGAAAGCCAATAATTTCAGAAAAGCTGGCCTCTTTTATTCACAGAGTTATAATAATGTAATAGGCGGGACAGTTTCTTGTCATTGTGCTTCTAGAATAGAAGTCACTGGAGTTTGTTCAGTGATAATCACACTCAAGTTGCCTGTTGTGGATTTCTTATGCAAACGTTAATAAAATAAATGTACATAAGATACATCAAATGCTTTCATATGTGCTTGCAGGAATTGCATGCTGAAATCAATGTCCGCAAACAATGAACTAACATTCTCTATATCTCATTCAAGCCAATAAAATATTGCAATGTAAATCTTGGAAAATATCTGTGGGATCACTGTGGTCAAAAAAGGACTGACTGGCAGATAACCAATTAAAATATATTAGAAAACAGAAAAATGGGGATGATGTTGGTGGAGAAAATACATGAAGGTCTACAATGATATAAAATAACCATGCCAAATGCGAGTCTGAGAGTTGTGGCACCAATGCATTGGGAACATTTTGTATCTGCACATGGTTTTAAAGGCAACATTAACTCTTTAATAAGACATGTACCTGGCATGCAGAAAACTTTCGTTTGGTTCATGCATCTCCAGGCAGTTCTTCTGTCTTCTGAGACCCCCAAGAATAGTGCAGAAATTATTGTACTAAGTGGATTAAAACCTTCAAACATGCATTCCCCAAAGTTAACATATGTAGTTTTAAAAGAAATCTGGCATTGTGACTATGGACAATACTCAAGAAAGCTCTCAGTCTGTATAATTTACTGTTTCAACATAAATGCTGCAAATCTTATTTAACTATAAATTAGAAGTTCTGAGATTTTAGTAAAGATTCCCACAAATTTTCAAGCAGAGCATTCCTTGATATAGGAATAAAAGTTAAGCTTCTCAAGAATTTGAAGACTACTATTTTTGCATTGTTGAAGAATTACATTTTATGCACAGCCTTCACAATATCTATTCTATCTTGTTCTATTGTCCAAAAGCTGAAAAAGCTTCTTGGATATGAAGTGAAATGTTTTCAAAGACAAAACAAAAAAAGTCCATTTTTTTTCCAGCTTTTGGAAAAAAGCCCTTTTGGGACAACCATGAACTCAATAATTGAGAAGCTCCATAGATGTCTTGTCCTATTCATTCTATATTTTACAAAGACTCAGTCAGTTCATGGACCATTGGGCTAAAAAAATGTCTGGTTGCCTTTTTTGCATTTCTGTGTTAAATTCCTTCAATCTTACTTCATGTTTAACAGAAGATTTTTTAAAATATTATCATATTTTCCCATTACATTAAAAAACAATTGTAACATATTGATGCAATAAACTTAATGTCCTCCAAACATTCCTGAGATAAATTTCAAAAGTATTTCTTTACAATACCTTTACAGATACTTCTACACACAAGAAATTGGTCAATTGTTGACTATAAAAACAAATGGCAATGTGTAAATGTGTAAATGTGCTACCACAGATCAAACACTAGATACATCAATAATAACTAAACACAGTACTAAGAACGAATCTCATAATAGCTTAATGGTGTCAAACAAAACATTTGGTGTCTATATAATTGTTCCTGTAAGATAAACAAAGCAAAATGAAGAGAAAGACACTATATGATGAAGTGGGATGAATAGATAAAGCGATGGGGAAAATTGGGAGAAAATATTACAAAGACCAAGGGAACTGCTATTTCCTTAATAGTTCATCTCCAATGTACTTAACTGTATCACATGGTAAAACTAAAAAAAAAAAAATATCAAATTTTGAAACTGCCCATCTCCTTCACATAATTAAATTTCTTTCTGATTGCAAGTTTTCTTTTGTTCCATTCTTAATTAAGTAGAAGAGTTACATATTATTTGTACAAATCTTTGTGGATACTTTTTTCTTTAAGGAACACATATTTATACATATTTGCCTAGCATCCATACTTTTTGAAAACAAGTTCTCCCTAGAAAAAATGCATTTTGAGAGTTTAAATATATATATGTTTGGCTATAATTTTCCAAAAGTACATATTCCTGCTGTGATGTTGTTTTGAACAGTGAGCAGTGTAACAACATTCTAAAAATAATTCTGATTTCAACAACTTCAAAAAATGTGAATTGCTTTCATACAGTATTTCTAAATTAACCCATCTATTTGGTTTAAGATCAAACTCCCGGTCCGCAGACTTGATGCATCATGCACTAGCCATGCCCAGTTTAGTGAAGGGAAAAAAAACCCGATACATCACATGACAGCACCATGACGTGAGTTTCACACCCCTGGTCCAAGTGAAGATCTGTAAGAATGACACCATTGAAGATATAGAACAGCTGCTGCTCATAAAAGAAAAGAGCAAAGCTAAAGCTTTTCAGGTGAAAATTAAAGATGTTCCTTTAATAAGGGAACAAAGAAATGTTTCTTCAATGCAAACGTATAGCAAAAAAAATCCAGTAAAGTACTTTGTGCAGAGACAAAAGAGGCTTAGCTGGAAATAATCCAGAAATGTAGCCATATTTCACTGTTGCAGAAACTTCAAAGGGGTCTGATGCCCTTTTGCAGATGGACAGATTTGTTATGGGACCAACTTCAATGGACAAAGAACTCTGGTTTGCAAGAGCTCTCCTATACTTCGTTTATCTGTTTGGTTTTTTATGTTTTCTTTCCTCAAGGTAAAAATGGTGAAAGGAATGGCAGCAAAACAATCCAAAACTCTGTTCTTAAATTTTGCCATTCCTATATGTAGCTGATGTTTTCACATGTGCAACTGGCTGCTGTAGTGAAAAGATACATGAAATCTAATTCAGGGGGGAAAAAACATTTATCAGACATTGGGGAAACTATGATGTTGAACTTTCTGCTGCATTCTGAATTTTGTCATTGTTTTCAAAAGTGCACAGAAAAGTTTCAGCAAAAACACTTATTCCCTACTTTGGGTTTTCTAGAGCAGTGTTTCTTAAATTTGGCAACTTTTAGATTATGTGGACTACTACTCCCAGAATTCTCCAGACAGCGGAGTTGAGATCCATATATCATAAAGCTGCCAAGGCTGAGAAACACTTCTTTAGAGCAAAAAAAAACCCAAAAAATAAAACCAAAAAAACCCTAGTTCCTGTTTTAGTCCAACCTCCCTTCTATGTCAGCTGAAGAGGTGGGAGAAATGCTCTGAACCAAATTCTGAAGTGGTTGACCACTGGAATTCTGAGGACTTCTATTGTCCTACTTTGGATTTCAACTCTATGCTTTGTTCCATACAGAAAAGAGCAGAGTGAAAGTACTCATTCAAAATAAAAGTGCAAAAGCCCATTGATGTGTCAAATCACACCAGGCACCTGGGCACATCTAAACTATTTTATATGCATAGAATTGAATTTGATGTTTCCATCGATAGGTTGTTCTCAGCTTTTATTTTTATGCTAATAACTAGCATTATCAGCAAGAACCAGATGCAGTGGTTAAGTCACCAGGCTAGAAACTAGGAGATTGTGAGTTGTAGTCTTGCCTGAGGCATAAAGCCAGATGACCAGTCATTCTCAGCCCTAGGGAGAAGCAGTAAACCACTTCTGAAAACTTTTTTTAAAAAAAACTGCAGGGACTTGTCCTGGCAGTCACCAGAAGTCAACACTGATTCACAAACAACTCCCCATAATAAATAAATAAAATTCTACATTGAAATCAAAATCTGTTATAGGGCCATTGAATAAGCCCAAGGCCAGCAACAGGACATCTTCAAACAGCATTCACAATCTTCTCAAGTGTCCATAAGATCCTCCCTCCCAACTAATTCTTATTATTCAATTTTAAATATTTATTTGCGTAAAACTCCAAGTTTTGGCAATTTCACACGATTTTTGTAATTACTTATATATCATGGACTTTCTGCAGAACCTTTACCAAATCCCAGTAGTTCCTGGCAGCTGTGACTACACAGATTCCTGTTGGGAATGAAGAGTTAATGGGGAAAATGCCCTATCAATGGATATTCCCCCCAAAAGAAAAAGAAAAAGCTTTTAATTAGTGTTGTCCAATTGTCCAGTTGAAATCAGGCAGCTTTTCCATGACTTTCCTATTAATGGGTAGTTGTTAATTTTTCCCTCTCTGAAGCCTGACGGTTCTCAAGTTAACAATCAAAAAGTAACACAAACAGTTAAAATGTGATTTAAACCATTTGAACTAATTATTGACTGTTTCAGATAGAACAGGGATGATTACAGAGGAAGGTCTGGATTCCTTCCCTAAAAGCTGAAGGAGGAAGAAATCAAATATGAGCCGGCATTCCAAAAGTTGAGAGAAACTGCAAGAAAGCCTTTTCTCACGTGTCCAACATACAAACCTTGGAAAGGAGGGGCATCTTTAAGAGGGTGTCTCCTGCTGAACTTTAACATGACCAAGTATAATTGATTTAAATGATTCATCATGATTGTTTTTTAATTATTCTCAGTACTTATGGTTGTTTAAGTATAAAATATAATGTGGCTATTTTAGATGTTGCCTATATTTTACAAACTGCCTTACAATATGTAGAAAGAAAGAATGAATAGATTTTCATGTCTTGACAGGATGAAACTGAGATGTGTGATCTTATATCCAAAGAAGTTTAGAAAAATAAAAAAAAACAATTGTACCCCAAATAAAACCAACAAAAAGAAGCAATATCATGCCTAACTTAATAGCCTAGTTATGAAGGTCTATCAGTGAGAGGTCAAGGGACATAATACATGTAATGCAGGGGTGGGATTATACTGGTTCGGACCGGTTTGGGCAAAACGGATGTTAAAGTTATATCTGGTTTGCCAAACCAGTATTTCAACCGACCAGCTGGCCCCTCCCCTCTCCTCCCAGGAGTCTCCACATGATGCAGGTAAGTGCAGGGTCTGCGTGGAGGCTCTGAGAGGGGGAAAAACAGGCCTTCTGGAAGTCCAGAAATGGGCCTGTGTCCGGCTTCCAGTGGACCTCCAAAGCCCGGGGGAGGCCATTTTCGCCCTCCCAGAGACCCGGGGGAAGCCTCTGGATCCTTGGAAGAGTGAAAACGGCCTCCCCTGGGCTCTGGAGGCCCACCAGAAGCTGGAAATAGGAAACTCCGGTAGGCCACTCCCACCATGACCGGGCAGCTAACCGGTTGCTGGGATTTTTGAATCCCACCCCTGATGTAATGATGTCATGGTATAAATACTTACCTTAAATGAATATAGCTACCTAAAGGCAGAATATGTGTTTCATTATTATATGTTATTGTGGCTTACTGTAGCTGTTACTGATCTTGGTTACCCCATTTTATATCAGTTAAAGTTTCTGGACACTTCTTAAAGAGAACCCAACATGAAGAGTGCTACAGTCAAGCATAGTTCACGGTTTCCAGGTCTGGTTCAGGGATATAAAACCTTGCATTCCTAAGAGCATCTCCTAGGCTAACTTCTTTATCCCAGGTGCTTGCATATAAAACTCACATATGATCCAGATATTCATATGGAACAATAATGCATACACAATTCCTTAACTGTCCTTAATGATGCCACTAGCTCTGACTATATTTTATATATTTATGTAGAGCTGCCTCCTACAATGAGAAGCTGGTAGGGATACATGACTGTGATTGACAGGGCTGTTGGGTTGCCACATGGACATGCATAAGGTGGTTGATCAGACACATTCTATTTGGTCCCCCATTTCCTATTTTGTATTTCCAGGTTTGTCTGTAAACACCTCAATCTCATATAAAATAACCATAATTATTTTGATCTTCAGTAGTTCAAATATTACATCACTATTCACAAATGCTGAATATTCATTGCAATAATTCCTTCACAACAATAGCAGTATATTGTACACATTTCTAAGAGGAAATAAAGCCACAGGTACTTGAACATAGAACTCAAATACATGGTAAATGCTTAGATAGCAGTCAAGACAAACGGGCTTTAAAATGCTTCCAGTTCATTTTATCAGAATGAATCTAGAAACAAGCTCTCCAAATCAAGGCTTTGCAATTAAATATGAAGACCTGCTCATTATTCCCCTTTTCTAACTTATCTAAAGTACACTTGCACAATGGAAAAACATATTAAATGTCCATTGCAATTAACAAGCTGAACGACATGCATTTTTAATGCAAGCAGTTTTTCCTGTTTGCTCTAATGTACAGCTTGATGCACAGCGTCATGTCAAACTATTCAGTTTCTTATCAAAAGTTGCCTCTCTTTCTGCCCTGACAGATATTCATTAGATTTTTGAGTTGTCCAGTTCTCCTTTAAAAAAAGAAAAGAAAAAAAGCTTATATTGGCATCTACCTAGGATACCGTGAAGCTTAAGGCTGTTTTGGCAGTTAAACAGTCTCCTTTAGAAGGCACTCCAGAAATGCAACGTTTGATAAAACCACAAATCATCAGCTGGCTGTTCAGTTCCAACCCCATGGGGCTTTTCTAAAACCGTCTAAGTTGACAGACAATATTCAGTCTGAAAAAGATTAACAAATGGTCCAGTAAAATTGTAAAGATGTCGTAGTTTTCTTAACAGCAAATATCCAAAGTTTTGATCTGGATATTTCTTTCATTCTTTTTTTTTTTCTTTGGGTATTTCCTGGATTTGGACTGCTATGAAATCACTGCTGGACTCCATCTGTTGTCTCTGTTGGTTCCAATGGGATATTCTCAAGATTGGAGGTTGGTGTTTTCCTGTGACTGCGGACAGTGTGAGCATTGAGCATCTCCAGCAACAAATCGTAGACTGGTACTACATTCTTGCACTTCATACTAAGAAGATGCTCCATCCCTTTGTTACTGTAAAGAAAACATTGTGATCAGAAAGAAGTGCTGAGATTTTAAAATACAGAGGTGCTCTAGGACAGGAGCTACAAGATTTTTAAATGATCCACACAACTGCACAATTTTGCATAACAGAATATAAGGAGTGGAAGGTGTTGTTTTTTTTAATCATCTAGCCCATGAGTGTCAAACTCATGGCGTCATGTTGCCATCATGTGACATTTTGGAACATTTTCCCCCTTCGTGGAACTGGGGTGGGCTTGGCCTGCACGAGACACATCCAGCCCATGGGCCACCAGTTTGACACCCCCAATCAAGCCCAAAGCAGGAATTCTACAACAGCATCTTTGATAGAGGCCCACTCCACTTGAATAATACCAACAAAAGAGAAACCAGTGAGACCTTGCCAGCAATGCAAAACAAAAATGATTTAACACATGAAAATTAATAAAATGTAAACATTTATATTAAAACTTTAAAAACTAAAACAGCAAACGCTTGAAAGAACATGTATAAAATAAAATTGAAATTGTTAAATGCTTCATGACTGCATTCAGGAACACAATAAACACTATGAAAGATTGGACTATCATTTAGTCTTCTAATTTTTTTTTATCATGGCACTCACAGGAATTTTATTGCAGGCTTCACCTTCTATAGCATTGGAAACTCATTCTGGGGATGAGGCAGTAGAATCCCTCATAAACCATTTTAGCTCACAAACTATTTTGAAGCTAACTTCTAGCTGACTTGAAAAACTAAGATTGGGCAAGAAAGACTATGATCCAATAATCCTTCACTGGGTGGCCAATAGAAAAGTTCAAAAACAGAACTCAAGCAAGTCTGCCACTTAGGAGTTTCTGGTGTTCTCACAATTGTGGCTCTGGGCAGCAGGCTTAGTGTAAAATCCCAACCAAACATACATGATAAGAAAACACAAAAAGTAATGGCAGCTGAGAACAAACCCAACTCTTATCTTAAAAAAGACAAACTCACAGTGACAGGCTCACCCTAACCTCCTGGCCACAAGCCTATAGTTCAACCAGTTTGCCTCTATTCCTTTTCTAATGTAATTAGATTGCAACAGGTATTGAGGAAGAATCTTCTTGTATCAAAGAGCTGTGAGGCAGGGGGAAGCAAGATCAAAGCCAAAAGAAAAACAGACCTCTCCCAAGCCATCACATTGTCTGATTCTGGTTTCAGAGAAAACAGAATAGATCCAGAATGTGACCAGTTCAGTCCTTAAAATAAACAATATCACAAGGATAGACAAGCTGTGGGCTGATTTGGAATAGCACAAAGAAGGCTGATGGAAAAACTCTTCCTTTTCGATAATTCACTGAGAGTGTTTTCAAACTCGAAAACCAATGACTGGATACACCAAGACTTGATTTGGAGGGGAAGGAGCAGGAAGATTAGATGGAGCTCAGATACATTAGGGACACACTGGAAACCCTGGTTCTAATTGCTATTTACCCAGTAAAGTAAGTGGAAGAAGGCATTTAAAATGCAAATTATCATTCTAGCTAATGTAGCTTGCTGGTTGAAATAAGGTCTGTCCAAATGCTGCTGGTCAGTTACCAGTTTGAAACAATGTATTTTTTCAATTTCTGAGCAGCCAGAAATTGGGTTAATGGAAAAGTTTCTATAAAAAGCAAAATAAGCCAAAAGCTGGCTTGTGCTATTTTTTACTTTCACTGATGGAAAAGTCAATATTCATTAAGCCAATTCCACATAATGACTCAACCTTTTTTAATGTGTACTTTAAAAAGTATCAATAAATTTTCCAGTGCCAGGTCAATGTTGTAACACAACCACAGAGCAGTCTTTCATTGCCATCACAAAGTAAACAACTGACATGGAAGAGCTGTGTAGAAGAGTTTGAAAGGGAAAAAAAATAGAACCAGGTAATCTAATCAAAATTAATCTGCTCTTTCTCCAAGAAAAAAATGAGGATTATTAATGGCATTGCCATTCAGCTACTTTAAAAGACTGAGGAGGAAACAAGTTGTTTTAGTTCTGATAAGCAACACAAATAAGATTTGCCTCTATAGCTGGCTGGGGAATTCTAGAAATTTAAACCACCAAGGCTGAGAAGCACTACTCTAGTATTGCAGGATTGTTTCTTATGACTTCAGCTACACTGATTCAGTAGAAAACAAAAGTTCTGTGTCCTAACTCAGTATTTTGAAGGGAACAATACATGATTTTTCACTTAAGCTGACTATCTTCTTGACTTGCTCCAAAGAGTCTTCAGAGTGAATCACTGAAAACATGGGGGCTCCAAATAGTCACACACCGTTCCAGGCCTTACTCAGCTAAGTAGCTGGTCGAGCCAATCTGGGGTTATGCCAAGGGGAATGGGGGAGGCAGTGACCAACCCTTATCTGTCACCATTTGCAATCAGTTCCCTGGAGAAACAACTTTATCCTTTGGAAGATAGAGCCGTCTCTGCTTCCCTATATTTCTCCTATTAAGTTGGGGAGAGCTTGTTTATGGAACCATATCACCAAAGAGATGCTCCCAGCAGCTACCTGTTATCATAGTTGATTTTTTATCTTCTTTTCAAGGTTCATATGCCTGACAATCAGAAGCACAGGTAATCCTCAACTTACAAGCACAATGGAGCCCAAAATTTCTTGTTAAGTGAGACATTCAAGAAGTGAATTTTGCCCCACTTTATGACCTTTCCTGCCTCAGTTGTTAACTGAATCACTGCAGTTGATAAGTTAGTAACCCAGTTGTTAAGTGAATCTGGCTTCCCCTTTGACTTTGCTTGTCAGAAGGTCACAAAAGGTGATCACGTGAGCTTGGGACACGGCAATGCTCATAAATATAAACCAGTTGCCAAGCATCTGAATTTTGAGATGCTGCAAAAGTTATAACTGCGAGAAATGGTCATTAGTCACTTTTTTCAGTGCCTTTGTAACTTTGAACAGTTACTAAATGAACTGTTGCAAGTTGAGGACTACCTGGATAGAATCTCTGAATAGACAGAGGCCATCCTCTTTGCCAGTGCCAGTTATGTTCATCCAAGGACACCAATAGAACCTGTATGCCTTTTTTTTAAAGATTTAGATGTTCATTAAATTGATGCCTCTAAGGGCTACAGTCCAAGCCTACTCTAGCCAGCCAAAATGGGCTAATTCTGTTTTCCATCTTTTCTTTAATCTAGGTAGAGACTGGATAGCTGTTCGAATAGTTGGTGTTTCAAGGAGAGGGTTGGTTTCTGAAAGGCCTTCAAACAGAAGGCTGTTCTTTTAAAGAATGACCTAGGAATGGCAAGCTGACAAAAACCTGGGATTTGATTCACCAAGGTTGCTTATTTGCTTAAATATATTAGCCACTTAATTACAATGCATGGTCTCTCTCAAAACATTGGAATCAGTGGTGGGATTCATTTTTTTTTACTACCGGTTCTGTGGGCATGGCTAGGTGGGTGTGGCCATGTGACTGGGTGGGCATGGCTTTTTTGCAGCCCCCCCACCAGTTTTTGGGCCTTTTGGGCCTCAGGCAAGCCTCCTGGGGGGCGTTTTTGCTCCCAGAAGACTTCCCTGGGGCTCAGGAAGGGAAAAAAACTGAGCATGGGGGGGCTCGCAGCACCCCCCTGTGCTCCATTTTGGGGCCTCCTGGGCCTCAGGGAAGCCTCCTGGGGGGAGGGTTTGCTCCCAGAAGGCTTCGTCAGGAAGGCAAAAATGGAGCCTGGAGGAGACATGCAGCATCCCCCTACAGTCTGTTTTGAGGTCTTCTGGGCCTCAGGGAAGCCTCCTTGGGGGAATTTTTGCTCCCAGGAAGCTTCCCTGGGGCCCAGGAAGGCAAAAATGGGGCAGGGGGAGCTGTGTCCCACCTCCATTTTTGCCTTCCTGGGCCTCAGGGGAGCCTCCTGGGCGAAGCAGTAAGACAGTGAGGGGAATCCCGGCATGGCTGATCATAGGAACAGCTGATTGTTGGGAGGGGAAAAAAAGAAACACCTTAAGGAATGACTGGGCAGGGAAGAACGCAGTCAGCGATGTCGGGCATGCGCGTAATGTTGTGCATGTGTAATAAGGATTGACTGGGCGGGGACGGGAGGGGCGACCCATTCGGGGGCGTGGCCAGCCAGAAGTTACTACTGGTTTGGCACCAAATCCTTGCTACCGGTTCACCCGAAGCAGTGCGAACCGGCTGAATACCACCACTGATTGAAATCCATTCTGCTCTGTACAATGTGTGCAAAATAATTCAAGACTAATTTTTATTGATGTTCCACTGTATATCCACTGCTATTATAGTCAGCGATCTATACAATTTAGAGTTAACAAACACTTCAATACTACAAATTTGCAATGCAATATTCCAGCTCAAATGTTGTTATAAAAATCTTTCTGGGCATGGAGCTGTGTAAAGGTCTAAACATGTTCATAATTGAACAATATAATATTTTTGTACAATAAGATGCACTTTTCTTACAAGTACTGCTAAAACATTTAATTATCAGCTTTGGAAGCTGGTTATAATTCAGCAACTTGAACTTGGCCTTATGTTTTTAAAGCAACATTTCTGAATGAAGGTTTCTTTGGGAAAAGATAACAATTATCACATCATAGAAAGCATTGCCTTCCATGAATTTAGTTTTATGCTTATAAAATCTTTGGTACAATAATTTTAATAGCTTAAAAATGATTAAGTAAAAACATACTGCTCAGCCCACATTCTTGAAATTGCACAATATATTTAATCCATAGAATTAATGGACATTTATATTAGTTTTCATTTTGGCTGACTTCTTAAAAATAAATTGCTTCTTTTTTATTTATATATACCCATAAACCCTCAAAATTATGTTTTAATTTAACAATATTTCAATTCAATTTGTCTTTGAAATGTACAGAATTACAATTCATCTGTGTCGGATGGTAATATTTACATGCCTGAATATTCTGTCATTAAAAATAAAACTCCACAGATAATTGGATTAGATGGAAACAGAGGCAAATTTTTATCATTTAATCTTTTTTAAATCTATTTTTCAAAAGGAACAAATTGGGCTTCAGGAAGAGACATGCTTTGGAAAACAAAATGCAATAACTTTAGTTACCTGTTGTTCTCCAGCAATAGATCAGAAATATACCACCTTTTCTAAGCAGAATACTTTGTTTATAAGAAAATTCAGAATGTAATAGTATGATATCCAATATATAATGAACATAATATGTAAGTGTTACAGTTGATGTATTATGCAGTGAAATTGCTATGTATATTATCCACAAATATATATATATATATTTCTTAAGTTTTCGGGTACTTACATGTATGGCATTCAGCTTTGTTCGGGTATTTTCCCACGTCATTGTAGTTGTGCTTTTAAAGTTGTAGCAACGTTTCGGCAGAATCTCATCTGCCATCATCGGGCCTGATGATGGCAGATGAGATTCTGCCGAAACATTGCTACAACTTTAAAAGCACAACTACAATGACGTGGGAAAATACCCGAACAAAGCTGAATGCCATATATATATATATATATATACACACACATACATTTAGGCAACATATATAAAAAAGTATGAAATCATTCATAAGGAGAAATAAAAAGTAATGCAATCTCTCCTCCTTAAGTATCTTTCCTCCTTCACTATCATAGGCAAAAAAGATAACAAGCTGCAAGAAGACATCTCCAACACCATCTAGAATGGTCTTACCTTGCATGCCTAACATGAGAAAGTAACATCAACAAATTTGCCAAGCGAGTTGTTTGTTGGGATAAAGGGACTCCACTCTTTGCAATGACCCACACCAAGGCATCTGTCACTGAGTTTAGCAGATGGTTCAATTTTTTGTTGCTCTCAGTTTCTTCTGTAGCAGATGACAGTGGATACATGCCTACACAAGAGTACCAAAAAACAATGTTAAATAGTTATTAGAAATTACCTTCTACTTTCTATGATTAAATCTGAATTAAATATTAATCCTCTTGGGTCTATATTGTTCACAACAAGGGATAGCTCCATTTAAGATTGAAGGTAGGAACCTTCAACTCAGCCTGAAGATTCTGGGAACCAAACCTACGAATCTTTGCACATAGAGCAACTGCTCTGTAACTACAGTAAGCTATAGCCTTACTTTCTGATATAATAATAACAATAACAATAATAATAATAATAATGCAGAAAAGTTGAAGGAAGAGACAGCTAATTCTGTCTGCACATAACCAAGCCATAAAAACAAATGCATACAAATCCAAAATTGAGAAGACAGCAACAGATAGCAAGTTCTGCCTCTGCAAAGAAATTGAAGAAACAGTAGATCCACCTGGTTAGCTGCTGCAAGAAGATTGCAGAGACTGACTACAAACAATGGCATGGCAAAGTAGCAAAAATGGTCTATCAGCATATCTGCAAAAAAATATCATTTGCCTGCAAGCAAGAACTTGTGGGACCATAAAATAAAGGAAGAAAATTAAAAAGCTAAAATGCCCTGGGGCTTTAGACTTCAAACAGACAGGCACCTGTCACATAACATCCCAGACTTAATAATTGTCGATAAGAAAGACAAAAAAATATATCTGTATACTAGACGTGGCAGTACCTGGAGACAGCAGAATAGAAGAGAAAGAACTGGAGAAGATAATAAAATACAATAAAATACAACACCACTTGAACACCATCGGCATTGATGAATTCACTATCAGTCAATTGCAAAGGTAGCTTTACTTGGAACAGCTTCCATCCTGCAATATCAAACATCCACATATCCTAGGTCCTTGGGAAGGACTCGATAGGCAGACAAAATTGCCAAAACCATTCAGAACATGAATGTCTTCTCGATGGACCATAATTATAATAATGCAATTGACAAACATTGTAAGAATTTTTTAGCAAAGATATAGCAATAGAATTTGGTCTAGAGAAAAGTGCTACAATAGCAATAAATTGGGGTAAAATCAAACCTTCAGAAGTCATCAGGACGAAGTCTAATAGTATCTGGACATTCTACAGCTGGATAACATCAAGCACGGTCAAGTTAAGAATGAGATTAGTAAAAAAAATACATCTAAAAAATAAGAAAATTGCTAGAGAAAACTGAATAGAGGAAACACCATTAAAGCTATCAATACTTGTGATATAATTCAATGCTTGAATTACTAACCAGACATGAGCCAAACTGGACAGTTTGGACTGAAAAACAAGAACATTGATGACTATTCACTATGCATTATATCCCCGTAGTGTTATTGATAGATTAGACCTGCCCCACAAAAATGAAGGCCAAGGTTTTCCTCAGGTCCAGCTAACTGTTGAAGAAGAAAAGTGTGCATTGGCTGATTATATAAAAGACAGCCAAAAACAAATATCAATGCAAGTTAAAAATTGGAACTTATTAAATGTTCAGGAAACAAAAAATGAATATCAAAATAATGTAATAACAAAATAGAATGCAAGGGAAAGCATTACAAGGTCAATGTCTACAAAAGGTTTAGGGGAAAATAGATAAAATTAAGTCTGGCAATGGCTTGTAACTAAAATTAAAAAGAAAAAGAAAGAAAGAAATTGAAGGGTTGATTTAGCTGTGCAAGAGCAAGCTATTTGAGCTAATGCAATCAAGGCCAGAACTGAAAAATCGTCAAATGATTCAAAATGCAGAATGTGCAAAGAAGTAGAAGAAATAGGAGATCACATTTTCAGCTCATGCAAGAAGTTCACAGAAACTGATTATGAACAATGACATAACACAGTCACCAGAATGACTTAGTAGGACATCTGTAAAATTAACATGTGCAAGTAATGAAAAATTGGTAGAAACCTATAGTTTAAAAAGTAGAGCACACTATCAAACATTGCTGAGAACAGACACCATATTAGCCTTGAATGAAAACAAT
The DNA here is from genome assembly GCF_049901735.1 of Notechis scutatus. Classification (NCBI taxonomy): domain Eukaryota; kingdom Metazoa; phylum Chordata; class Lepidosauria; order Squamata; family Elapidae; genus Notechis; species Notechis scutatus. The sequence goes on along the minus strand of NC_142009.1, from coordinate 312,706,334 downwards.
AATAATAACCCAATGTCTATTCTGAGGCAATAGCTGTGAAGATGAACTTTCTCATTTCCAAGAAATCTTTCTCAGAAATCATCAGAAAAGTAGCAGGTGGGCAGTGGAAGTGGGGAAGAGTAGCAGGGTGGAAAAATGCTTGTATCTCATTGCTTGTACCTTTGCACCTCATTGCAGTTACAAAGTATATGAAAATTGCAAGCATGCTTATTGGATCTTATCAAGTACTAAATATACCTGAGCAAAGTTTTCCTAATAAGTAGAAACAGTTCCTCCCCATAGTTTTCCTCAAATATCCTCTTGGCCCATAATTTTATACAACTGGGACCAAGGAAGTAGCTGAAAGGTGATGTGAAATGTTATGTACTAGGTTTTTTTTTGTCTCTGCACTGTGAACTATACCTGTGAAAGTAAGGAATAACTTAGTTCAGGAAAATCTCAAGTTAGGAGGCAGGAGTTCTGATATTCCTAATTGTCTATTAAATACAAAGTATATAATTTGAATTGTAACACAAAATACATCATTTGCAACATAATTCTACAAATGTGTTGTGTTTTTTTATTCAAATGTCATTACACAAATTAATGTAACTGTCTAATGTAAATGAAGAAACGGTTACAGGAACTGGGCTTGGCTAGTCTAGTAAAGAGAAGGACCAGGGGAGTGATTTCAATCTACCTCATATTGACTGGACCCTAAATGAATGTACAACTGAAATCATACACACAACCTTCTACAATGCTATTACAAATCTGGGACTGGAACAACTAGTAACCAACAACACTAGACTAAACAACTGCCTCGATCTCATCTTCTGCAATAGTTTGAATTTAATTTACGGAATACAAACTATAGAACCCTTTTCCAGCAGTGACCACAATATGATTGACTTTTGTCTCAACATACGCCCACACAAAAATCACCACAATGATGTAATCTCCAATTGTAACTTCAAAAAGGCAACTATGATCTTATAGACAACGATCTCTCATCCCTCGATTGGCAATCTCTATTCACTGGATGCAATACTGTTGAAGACCATTACAACATATTTTTACTTGAAGTCAAAAGAGTCATCAAACTATATGTACCAACAACAACTCCCAAAACAAAACAAAAAGCAGATTACCCATAACAATAAGGAAACTTCAATCCAAAAAGAGATCACTCTGGCGGAAAAACAAATCTGGTCACGTTGCCAATTTCAAAAGCCGATACAAAAATTTATGCCACCAGATAAAGACCGAATGCATCAATTATCACATTAAACAAGAGGAAAACCTTCTAAGCACCAATTCCACCCATGCTTTTTACAATTTTGTAAACAACAAACTAAAAGACTCAAGGTCTATCCCACCCTTGATAGGACCTGATGGTAAAGACTGCAACGACGACACCACTAAAGCCAACATCTTTAACACATTCTTCAGCTCAGTATTTGTAAACAGCAATGGATCATGCCCAGTATTTCCTAGCCGTACCACAGATAACAACAATGATCTAATACATATCGATTTTACAGAAGACAATGTTGAAAAAGCACTACGCAATTTAAAACCATCTCTATCTATTGGACCGGATGGAATATGTGCCTACTTCTTAAAAAAGCTATCCACTGCCATAGCCAAACCTCTAAGCATAATCTTTGAAAAATCTTTCAGGACCAGCTCCTTGCCTAACCTATGGTCACAAGCCACAGTCATCCCCATCTTCAAAAAGGAGACCCCAGCCTAGTTTAAAATTACAGACCAATCTCCTTATGCTGCGTCACCTGTAAAGTCATGGAATCAATTATTAACCAATCCATCATCCTCCACTTAGAGACAAACAACCTACTCTCCAATAAACAATTTGGTTTCAGAAAAAAACTATCCTGTAATCTGCAACTCTTACACTGCAAAAACATATGGACGACACAACTCGACCAGGGCAAAGCAATAGACGCAATCTACATAGACTTCTGTAAAGCCTTTGATTCAGTGGTACACGACAAACTACTCCTAAAAATAAAATCCTATGGTATCTCTGGACAACTGAATAACTGGATAGAAGCATTCCTGGCAAACAGACAACAAATGGTCAAAATTGGGAGTGTCCTATCAAATTCTGTACCTGTCAATAGTGGTGTCCCCCAAGGCAGTGTTCTAGGACCAACTCTCTTCATACTCTACATAAATGATCTCTGTGATCATATTAAGAGCAATTGCGTTCTTTTCGCTGATGATGTAAAGCTGTTCAATACCACAGACAATACTGCTACCCTACAAAAAGATCTTGACTATGTATCAGAATGGTCAAACAAATGGCAACTTCAAATCTCAACAAATAAATGCTCTGTCTTACATATTGGCAAAAAAATCAGAAAATAAAATACAAGCTGAATAGTCAAGATCTTGTTGATGACCCAAGCTCTGTAAAGGACCTTGGAATACTCACCTCTAATGATCTAAGTGCTAGAGCCCACTGCAACTACATAGCCAAAAAGGCATTAAGAGTTGTTAACCTAATCCTACGTAGCTTTTTCTCTGGTAATATCACACTACTAACCAGAGCATACAAAACATTTGCTAGACCAATACTCGAATACAGTTCATCAGTCTGGAACCCACATTACATATCTAATATTAGCACAATTGAGAAAGTCCAGAAATATTTCACAAGAAGAGTTCTCCACTCCTCTACTCGTTGTAGAATACCTTATGCCACCAGACTTGAAATTCTAGAACTAGAAAACCTTGAATTACGCCGTCTTCGGTCTGATTTAAGCATGGTATATAAAATCATACATTGCAATGTCCTACCTGTCAATGAATACTTCAGCTTCAACCATAACAACACAAGAGCACACAATAGATACAAACTCAAAGTTAACCGCACCAAACTTGATTGCAGGAAATACGACTTCAGCAATAGAGTGGTCAATGTCTGGAATACTCTACCCGACTCTGTAGTTTCTTCCCAAACCCCAAAAACTTTAACCTTAGACTGTCTACTATTGACCTCACCCCTTTCCTAAGAGGTCTGTAGGGGCGTGCATAAGCGCACCAACGTGCCTACCGTCCCTGTCCTATTGTTTCTCTTATTCTTCTTTTATTTTTCTTATATGTACCCATTTCATGTATTCACAACTATGTATACACTTATACTTATTATCTTGTAAACAATTGGCAAATCAAATAAATAAATAAAATAAATAAATAAATGATAGCGGTCTTCCAATATTTGAAGGACTGTCACAGGGAGGAAGGGGTCAAGCTATTTCCTAAAGTGTCTGTAGGCCAGACAAGGAACAATGGCTGGAAACTGAACAAGGAGAGATTTCACCTGGAAATAAGGAGAAAATTTCTGACAGTGGGAACAACCAACCAATGGAACAGCTTGCCCTCAGAAGTTGTGAGAGCGCCATCACTTGAGACCTTCAAGAAGAGATTGGACTGCTATCTGAGAGAAATGTTGTAGGATCTCCCGCTTGGGCAGGGAGTTGGACTAGATTACCTATAAGGTCCCTTCCAACTCTGATTATCTGTTATCTGTTAGATAGGTGCAACAATTGTCCATCATGGGGGATGGGGGGATGACTGGACAGAAATCTAATCTACTGCAGGTGAAGTCCACTAAATAGGGGTCCATTAAGTCAGAAATAAAATTTTTCCAAATCTTTCTGCTCATTCCAGCCAGATCAATTTCTTTCTGGTTAGCTGGGAACCCTAGTTATATAAACATGCATGAGTTGGAAAGGCTGCTCTTTGATGTGCTGATAGCTGAGATGGTTGCCCTTTCCAAGGTGAAAAGTGAGAACCAATGAGAAGAAAGAAACAGGCAACAGAATGACCTCAGTCACTGCAATTTATAGGTATCACTTTTGGAGTCAGCTCTACAGAGCTTAGAATGGGATGGCAGCAGATTGGCAGTTTTCCAAGTAAGTAAAATGAAGTGTTAAATGTTTGGCTTGTTTAGTAGCTGGAAGGTCAGTTAGACCTACACTGGCACTTTAGACACTGTAATGTAAAGGTGGAGAAGTTATCCAAAGCTATTAAAAACAGGAGTTGGCACACTGCTATGCATTTGCAAGGGAAGTTTGTATTCTTCTGTCTTTATTTCACATACATATAGATATAGCAAATCCAGACACTATTTATGTTACCAGTTGAATTGCTTCATTCAAATTGGTTTAATGCTGATGCCCAAATATCTATAAAGAGGTTTATAGTTCACTTGGGGGAAATGTACTATATCATCTATCTATCTATCTATCTATCTATCTATCTATCTAGCTATCTAGCTATCTAGCTATCTAGCTATCTAGCTATCTAGCTATCTAGCTATCTAGCTATCATCTAGCTATCTAGCTAGCTATCTAGCTATCTAGCTATCTGTCTATCTATACACACACACACACACACACACACACACACAAACAAATTATTAAGAAATTTCTTTGAGATTTAATTGTTACAGACATGAAATAAAACAATTGAAACTTAAAAAATGCCCAACTCAGTGACTAATAGGAGCAGGATTCTAATCTCTGGTTGCTAAAACAAACAAAAAGTATGAGATATCTCCAAGACTAATAAATCTGCTACTGAGTAAGCCTCCATGAAAATATACACCAGAATCAATTATTAGTATATATACACACACACGTACATATATCACCCAGCTATTTATGAAAAAGTATCTCAACTTTCCACTGTCTTTTTAGTGGTCATATTTATCTAGGAAGTTAATGGATAATATTCCAAGGATTTATTCTATTAGATTTAATATATTTTTAGAATTCTGTGGATGCTATTATGAGAGTGTGTTGTGCATACAATGGCATCTGCAGGCACTGTAAATGACACTATGCTCAGTCTAGCCAAAAGTCTAGCTGTTTATTTCATGCTAAGAATTAGCAGGATATCACACTTCCAAAGTCCACCAAATTGTTGCTGAATGTCAGCAGTATGTTCTGGAAGACTCTGAATCTTTCAAAAAGCTGGGTCATGGGCCACATGTGGCTCACAAAATACAATTACCTATTCCCCATTTGCAGTTGCATAGATTTGGGGGAGAGTGGGAAGGGGGTAGGAAGGAGATCCTTAGCATATTTATCAACTTTATTCTTGGTAACAAGACCTGAGAAAAACATTATCTATTCCTTCTTTTTTTAAAAAAAAAATCCAGCAAAAAAAACTATCCAGTAGAAAAATTGTTATCCTTTTTTTTGAGTTTTAAAATAGGCTTTATTTACAAAAGATTAAAACACAAACAAACATACAAATATGAGAATAGAAGGAATATAAATAGAACATAAAAGAACATAAAAAGAATATAAATAGAACAATAAACGTATTTCTTTCTATTACATTTGATATTAAGATTGATAGCTCATAATAAACAGTAGTAAGTAATCATTGGCAAGTGTTCCTTATCTCTTATCAATTACCTATTAATTAATAAATAATATATTATTCTGCTATTACTATTGGATTATAACTATTGGTTAATCGAATGGAGCCTTCATAATATTTATATAATAGACAAGAAGCTTGAAATCGTTATTATTATACATTCAATATATACAACTATACTATGTGTCCTGGGTTCATTTATCCTGTATACCTTTTTTCTTGCACTCTATCCAGCTGTACCACTTATCCCAAACCAAATATTACTCTGACTCTTCCTTCCCATTTAATTTGAGCATGAGCCTCTCCAGAAAAATTGTTATTCTTAATGTGATTTACCAGCTTACAAATCATAGACTGTGTACTTTTCAGAATGCATGAACATTAAGCTTCAATTGTATACATTTATGTCATATTTGTATTGTATTGATTTCTAATAATTTATTTTCTCTTGTAAAGAAAGATCATTTTTAATAAAACATATTTGATTTATGAGTCACAATCTAAGTTGTACTATTCTCATTGATAAAAAAAAATCTAGAAGAAGTCATAAGACCAGATGATCATACTGTTAAAGAACACAGCAATCATAAATATTTTATGTATTTATTAATATTTATTACATACATATATACATTCAATGTATGTAAAATCTTGGGAGAAATAAAGTAAGTTGTTTTGTAGCTAAACAATCAATCAGCCAACCAATCACATTTTACACCCTGGCACCCTTTTCAGGATACCAGGTTGTGTCTTTAAGTCACACAGTTCCTACTATGGTAATCAGTATAACCAAATATATTATTTACAATGATAATCAGATAACCAAAGGTGCTTTTTCAAGAGGCAACTGGACTTTCTGTTTTTTCTTTGAAGATATTTCGCTTCTTATCCAAGAAGCTTCTTCAGCTCTTCTGAATAAGGAATTTTCAACTCTATTTCATTCAGATCATAGAATGGATAGTGGACTATAGAAGAAGCAGATCAGACATCCAGCCCTTGCTTATCAATGGAGACAGAGAGCAAGTGGCCAATTTTAAGTTTCTAGGTGTTACCATAAAAGAGGACCTCACATTGCATATAGTTTCTTGAGTAAGCCACATCTGGCTGAATTCATGTACCATAATAAGCCATCAAAAGAGCCCAGCAGAGATTATACTACCTGAGACTTCTCAGAAAACAACAACTGAATGAAAAACTGCTGGTGCAGTCTACCACTGCACCATAGAGTATCTTAACTTACTGCACCGCTGTATGGTTTGCCAATTGCACAGTGGCAGATAGGACAGCACTCCAGAGTGTTAACATCATTGCCCAGAACAGTGGTCGCCAACCAGTGGGCTGGGGATGAGCAATGTCACCCCAAAGCACCTACCAAAGCAATTAATCCAGGCTGCACTGCCCATGGCCCATGGGAACACAAGGCTTGAGGTGCCTGCATTGCGAACAACACGAGGTAGTGAGGGGAGGGGGAAGGGCAGAGGGGGGAACTTGCCCCACTCACCCCATGCACCTGGCCTGGCCACGGGGCTGCTTCTTTCCGCTTCTTTCTTCTTCTGCTTTTGGCTACATGCAGGGAAAGTAGCAAAAGTCGTTCTTTCCCTCCCCCAAACTCCCCCAGAAATGAGTCTTTGGGACCTTGCAAGGTATCTTGCTCCAAGAGGCTGCACTGGCACAACAAGTCTCACAAAGACTCATTTCTGGCAGAGTTTGGGGGAGAGAAAGAAAGACTTCTGCTGTTTCTGCTGCTTTCCTTGCATGAAGCCAAAAGTCTCTCTCTCTCTCTCTCTCTCTCTCTCCATCCATCCATCCATCCATCCATCCATCCATCCATCCCTCTGAGAACGGAGCTGGAGACGGTATCCTGCAATCCCAAATAAAGTATAATCAATTGGTAGGAAACTGGGGTGGGGAGTTTTCCTGTAGACTTTTTTTAGGATTTTCCCAGGGTCTCTGGTCCGTGGGATTTTGGTGAGTTCCCTGAGGTCCAAAAGGTTGACGACCCCTGGCCTAGAAGATCATTGGTTGCCTGCTCCCCACTGTGGAAGAGCTTTATAGCTCCCGCTGCCTTCAGAAAGTTCAAAACATTCTCAAAGATCCATCTCATCCTGGACATCCTTTTTTTGAACTATTACCATCTGGCAGATGGTACAGAATAATAAAAACAAATAAGCTGAAAAACAGCCTCTATCTCAGGGCAGTAGCTCTGTTGAATTCTACTGTATAGTGCAGTGTTGGTGTGGTGTTGGGGGTTTTCGGTTCAATGTGTGGAGTGGGAAGGATGTGTGTTTGTGTTTATTTTCATGGTCATGATGTGCACTGAAGATGGTGTTTGATTTCATTGTACGAGGTACAATGACAATAAAGTAAACAAAACTAAACTAAACTAAGGTAAACTAAACAAAACCAGTTCAAAAACAGCGTTTTGGTAGCTTACTAATATCATTGCCCAGAGCAGTAGTCACCAACCAGTGGGCCGGGGATGATAATCAGATAACCACTGTTCCTCTTGGAACAGTGTTTTGGTAGCTTGCTGATATGCCATCAATGTTTTTCCCCCTTTGGCTTCTCTGCATTTGTTAACAGTTTCAAAAAAAAGATTTAACTACTCTTGCAGCTGCCCCATCAGAAGATATATTTTATAAACTGACCCTCCAGTACACATTTTTTATTCTTTTATATTTCATGTTTTTAGACTGTCCATCTTCCTCAAGGATCATATGGATTGTGCATATACAGAGAGAAGAAATATTAGAAATGGTTATGCTTCTGTTCTTTGTGAAGAAAGATAGAAGAGCTACTATTGAAAATACAGAGCAGTGGCACATGGGTAGGGTAATAAACACAGTAGTTAAGTAGAAGACATGAACATTGATTGGCTGCTTTATGCCGACGCCCATCTATTCCCCCCCCCCCTTTTTTTTAATCCTTGGAAAACCCAGTTCATCTTGCAAAATATTGTGTGCAATTGGACAGACAATAGGAAACCAAACAATCATGAGATAAAAGCCATGAAGGCAAGCAAGCATGAAATCAGCATAGCAGGATTTATTTGCAGTTCATAAATGGCAACACACAGGATGGAAAGGCTTTAAGAATTTACAACTCTGCTTACTATGCAGCTTATACTCATTTTGTCAGTTTCTTTATTTCCTTCTCAATGTAGTTGGTTATCCAAACTTTTCTTTGACCATTACATTGTTTCACATTGAAGTGTCCAAGACAAATGCCTTAGAGCAAAAAAAAATAGTTTACAACATCCTAAAAATACTAATGGTGATTATTTTCAGTTAAATTAGTTTAGCTAATTAGCTAAATTGACTAAGCAGTTGTGAAGAAAATGGCTCTTCTCTGAAAATGCCAATACTCTATGCAAGTTTTACATAGAAAAGCAGTGGCTCATGTGAATTCAGGATAGCGCCATAATTAATTTAAAAAGTAAACCAAAATAAATATCATATTCATAATTCAGATAATATTTAAAAGGTTTTGAAATTTGCCTGCTTTCAATTAGAGCTTCCTAAAGGTTCTTAAAATATATATTTTTACTACAAATATGTTTTCAAAGCTTTTAGAAGCATTTCTACCAGATAGGCACTTGAGTTTATTATGATGATTAGTCTCTCAAGACAACATTACTGATTCATGTGCTAGTTGGGTTGTAAAGGAACCCCCTTCTCTCCAATGCAACTGATAGTGATAAAAGTGCTCTATTGTTTTTGATAATGGCAGAGAGACGGCTTATATGAACCACACATACACATGTGTGCACATATATTACAACATGAGACACCAATTTAAAAGGAAGAAATATGTTTTAACACCCTTGTTTTTTAATGTAAGAAGTAACTTGCTCAATTTGATCATCAGATCCTGTATTTAGGGGTCAATCAAAGGAATAGCCCCCAGAGAGGGTGGATAAACACTGATCTGGAATATACGAACTTAATTCCATAGAAAAACCTAGGAAAACAATTGGGCGTGCACACAAAATCATGCAGAATAGCACAATATAGTGACCTAGGTCTTAGGTATAAAACCATTATAATATAAAGAAGGGAAAAGCACTTTGGTTGTTTTTATTTCATTCACCTTAACAGCTCTTGCATCCTCTGAAATTTTTCTTACCACAACCCAACTTTTTGTCTCAATAGCTTGACATGACTGAAACTTCTACTCACTGGAATTGAGAAGAATCATCGCCTTGACACAGAGATATTCTTTGTGCTGCAATTTCAGCTCTCGAAGCCTTGAAGTTGTTGCCAAGAGCATGTCAAAGATTTCCAAAATTCCTTCTACACATTTTCCCTCATCCCTATTTTGAAAATAGTCAGAGTATTACTTGTCATACAAAGCAGGCATTCCATCAAAATACTGCATTTTATTCCAACATGTAGTCACATTTTGCCTCTATTAAATGCTTCATATTTTATGTACACTGTGCATATTTTAAGCATTAAGTGTAAGTGTTCAACACAATCTTTGTTCATTTTATAAAAGATGAAATCATACCTTCATTACGATCTCACTCATGATCATATGCGTTTAACTTTCTTGCTTTCAACAGTTTCTCTTTCGGTCTTGCTGCTCTGATACTTAAAACCTCCTCCGAAAATAACTATATTTCATTCAACCTAACATCCCACACATATTTCTAGAATGACCAAAAATTCCAGACTTGTTTTGACTAGTGAAATAACAACGGTACACCCCCCGCCCCAGTTTCTTGCAATCTGAAAAAACAATAGTTAAAAAATGGTTTGCGGCTGTAAAAAATTGCCCAGCACTAGATTGCTACAAAGTACTGTCTATAACCTTTCCAGTTAACTCCAACTGAACACTTGTTCAGGAATTGGTGAAGCTTCTTTTAATATCATTGCAGGTAAACCCGCAGGAGGGGATGGGCGGGGTGAACTGAATGTTAACCATGATAGTTCATGCAGGAGAAAATATTTGGGCCTTCCTAAGTAGAGTAAAAGATTGTGTTTGCTTGTTAATCTTAAGTCTTAGCTTCCAAACATATGTGCAAGTCTAACAATACTTATTTCTCACCTGTCAAGCACAAGATCTGGTGCAAATATGAGCTTCCCTGGGTGATCAATGGATCTCCACATTAGACCCACCATTAATACTTCCAACCAACAGCTTTCCAAAAGCCTTACTTGATCATATAGACTCAGTTCTACAAAGCCTTTAAAAGAAGGGGGAAAGGAAAGAAGGCATATTTACATCATGAATATCCAAATACGTACACCTTCCCTGTCTCCAGAACAAAGTAAATTCTTAAAAATTCAAGGTTATCTTCTTGATTCACTTGAAATTAGAAAATCCATGACCTAAATTCTTAGAAGTTTGTCAACTGTTGATTCTGAGTGGTGGATCCTTCCTTCCTTCATCTACGATCCATACTGGGTGACAGACATATGGAGTTTGGCTTTATAAATGTGATTTATTATTAAATAAATACATTCTGGATGCTTATTGCAAAGGATTCTACAAGGTATGTTAAGATTTTGTAAAAACAATAACCTGAAGAACAAAACAGCAAGGCTAAACCAACCATAACTACAATCATCCTGTGCCCAAGGCCTAAAAGGACCACCAGGTCTTGTGTTGCTAACTTAACAAATGCAGTGATTCTCTTAACAACTGTGGCAAGAAAGGTCCTAAAATGGGGCAAAACTCACTGAACAAAGGTTTCCCTTAGCAACATACATTTTGGGCTCCGCTGTGGTCGTAACTCGAGGATTACCTGTATTTAGGAAATTTATGGATGGGGAACACCACAATCCTACATCCCTGATCTGTGCTATAGCCGTTCTTATATTCTTAAGACCAGGAGCCATACAAATTAGCTAGAAATGAATCAGCTGCGGTCTTCTATTCTAGCTGGCACTAAAAGTAAAGCCTTATGGAAAAATCAACCACTCTCTTCAGAAAGGTCATGGTAGAAATGAAAAAGTGTTGTTGTTATTTTTAAGAGAAAAGGAAGAGAAAGAGAAGAAGGAGGTTATAATAATTTATACATAAGAATATGCAATGAAACCCCACTGCTTTCTTTCATTAAAGAAAATGTGCTCTGGTAGGAAGTGATTCTTATTAAATGAGATGGTAGAAAGAAGATTTAAGCACCAAGAACACTACAGTGTTTATTTTATTTATCACTTCCTTTACTTATTTTATTGCTTTATTTACTACTTACTGGCTAGCTTGCTTCAGTTTATATATTGCTATATTTCTGAAGGCTCAAAGTGGCTTTTCTGCTTATATTTCAAAGGGATTTAATCTAATCTACAGCTTTTGGCTAATGAGATCACAATTATCCTTCTGATGTTCTACTTTTCAAATGTTACAGTGTGGTTCCCAATTAATAAAAAAATTAAGTACCAGAAGGAATATTACATGCATTTTAATATAACATATGTTTAGAAATATATTCTTAGAAAAATATATATTTGAAATCTACTTGCATAAAACTAAATTTAAAAAATCTGGGCTGCCCAGAGCCAGATATATAACATTTTAATAAATAAATATAAACAGCATTTGTATAATTAGATTTTTCCCCTTTTTAGCCTTTTTAGGTTTCTTATTATTAAACTAATTTGTGCTTTTTCTTGCAGATTTTTATCATGTTGTAAGTTAGTTCAAGATCTTCCAAAACCTTTGGGTGCTCAAAACCTCTCAAAACTTGCCACCAAATTATAAATGTTATTGAGATAAAATATTAAAACTCCTAAATGTGTGGACAACAACTCTACTCTTGTGTTGAATTTATTATTTTATTTTATTTTATTTAAATCCAACACCTTTACCTTGACACTCTATTCAAAGAGGAAATGCATTCTGTTTTTGTAAAAAGGTTATTCATCTCTATTTTGTAAGTGGAATATTGCGTGAACATTTATCCAGATTAAAAGGGTTTATGTTAATATCTGCAGTATCAATTTTTTAAGATGATCACACTTCTATTCTGCCTTCCAACTTTCTCACACCACAGATGTATCCTACAATATAATGGCAGTTTGATTTTACAGATTGAATTTAGCTAGTATTTTTCCTGAGAGTCAGATTAATAAGGAAAACAGACCACTCTGAATTGAAAGAAACAATATTGATGAAGACAAATGCTTGTTAAAAAAAGAGGTTTGTTGGCTTAGTCATGGCTGTGGTAGACTTATCAAAATCAGCAGAACTTCAGTTAGTCATGATTACATTATGCCGCATTTCTTTCAAAGTGCTATTCTAAATGTGAATATATTTGGATCCAAGTTAAAGGAGGGTTTTTTCAAGTGAGAAGAAAAAAATAACAACTGCATTTACTACAAAAATGGATTGAATTGGAGAGGCAGCAGAATTACACACATTCTACCTCCATCACTGTGAGTGACAAAATAAGCAGGGAAAGTAATCAAAAGTGAAAATGGATTCATTTCCCAGCTGAGTGCAAATGTCTAAAATTCTTCAATGATCATAGTACAATTACTATCATCAGGACTCCTATTCAAGTATATCAATACCTCCAAATTTCATGTAAGACTTTTAATGAAAAGCATTAGGCAACTGGTTACTGTATTGTTTTGTGCAAACTGTCCTTCATTTTTTAACTCCCCCCCCCCTTCCCCACTTATATATTTTGTTTTTCCAGCTGTAAAATCTGTTAAACTTTTAAACTTTTTTATTTAAAAAACATTCAGGAAAAATTTTAGGTACATTTTATTAACTGTGCTCAGATTATTGAAATCAAAATGTACATACGTAAATGTCACCAATATTAGGCATTATTGGAGTAATATCTGAAGCATTAGTGTCTTTATATCCTAATTGTAAAGTTGTGTGGCTGTGGTACCATGCTGAACTGATTATGGTTGAATGCTAGGAGAGTCTTCTGACTATAACAGTTTGACAATAGAACCAAAATACAGTTGGTTTAATTGTCTTCATATTTCAGTTCTTTAAATCATACGGTTGGCCTTTTGTTGACTCCTGCCCATTCTGTACTAGGATTGGAGTAGATTATACTGTAAATAACATCAAATATATGTAGAATACAATATAGGTAATCCTGCACTTATGACTACAACTGAGCCCAAAATTTCTGTTCTCAAGTGATACATTTGTCAAGTGAGCTTTGCCCCATTTTAAAACCTTTCTTGCCACATTTGTTAAGTGAATCATTGCAGTTGATAAATTAATACCTCAATTGTTAAGTGAAACTGGCTTCCCTGTTGACTTTCCTTGTCAGAAGATCGCAAAAGGTGATCACATGAGCTTGGGACACAGAGATGCTCATAAATATAAACTAGTTGCCAAGCACCTGAATTTTGATCACATGATCATGGAGATGCTGCAAAAGTTGTAACTATGAGAAGTCCTTTTTTTCAGTGCCGTTATAACTTATTCAAGAAGTGGATTGTTGTAATGGAGGTCTACTTGTGCGTGTAGAAACTGTATAGCCACCTGTCAGGATGCTTTAATGGAAATCTTTTTTTCTGAGAAGAAGGTTGGACCTGATGGCTTAAAAGCCCTTCTTAACTTTTTAGTTTATAATGCCACTGTTCTTTGGTAGAGCTTTTATTTATTCAGTCTGGACTACAACAGTTCTAGCTGTTGACTTCATTACTATATGTTGAATTAAACCTTGCTCACAACATACAATGAAAATGGTCCAACCCATATATAAATGGGAGCCATCTGCAGATTCAAGGTACACCCAGTATCTGCAAATTGAATGAGGATAAAGGAAGATGAGGATAAGGGATAAGAGAGGGAGTCAAACTATTCTCCAAAGCACCTGAGGGCAGGACAATAGAATAGAATAGAATTCTTTATTGGCCAAGTGTGGTTGGACACACAAGGAATTTGTCTTGATGCAAATACTCTCAGTATACTTAAAAGAAAAGATACATTTGTCAAGAATCATAAGGTACAACACTTAATAATAGTCATAGGTACAATAAGCAATCAAATCATACTAGGAAACAATCAATATAAATTGTAAGAATACAAGCGACAAAGTTACAGTCATACAGTCATACATACAAGAAGCAACGGGTGGAAACTAATCAAGGAGAGAAACAACTTAGAACTAAGAACAAATTTCCTAACAGGTAGAGCAATTAATCAGTGGAACAACTTGCATCCAGAAGTTGTGAATGCTCCAACACTGGAAGTTTTTATGAAGAGATTGGATAACAATTTGTCTGAAGTGGTGTAGGGTTTCCTGCCTAGGCAGGGGGTTGGACTAGAAGACCTCCAAGGTCCCTTCCAACTCTGTTATTCTATTCTATTTATAAGTCTTAAAGAAAAAAAATGACTTCCACTTAGGTAAATCCTGTCTTGTTAATAATTGCTGCTAAATAATAAACTATTCTTCATCTGTCAATACATTAAGGGCTTCAGATTTATGTATCCATATATGATGCCAGCAATATCTAACATGGAGTTTGTATGTATTCATACCCGAAGATCTCATAATTTAAAAATTGTGTCTAACTTGGGGGCTTTTTTGTTTCTTCCCTATCCCTTACTTCTAATGTTGTTACAACAAAAAGAAGTCAAACTATCTTATTTTTAAGTTATTATTTAACTACAGCTATGCTTCTCATAGAGCTGGGATTACTTCTACTTTAAAAATGTAAAAACCAAACCCCACCAAATTAGCTAACCAGGGCTTTTAAGCAAGCTAAAAGCAGCACCAGTCATAATGGACCAATTGAAAGTAATATTCTTTATAGAGGAAAATAAAACCTTAAACGCTGAATAAAGTATATGGTCAAAAATCAAGGAGGAAGAATCACACAGATACAAATGATAGAAAAAGCCACTTGTTATCTAGATAATTTCCTGAGTCACACTGGGAAGTCACAGCTGTCTAAAGATGGCAACTGAAAAATCCAAGTTTTTAATACAAATGAGTAAAAGCTTTTCCAAAACAGGAACCTGGGTTGTAAGTGAAATGCTAAAATTAAACATCAAACCTCAGAGGACCCCAAGTTGTCTTGGGGAACAAAAAGGACCAAATATATCACTGCGTCTTATTCAACAAAATCCAATTCAGTGGGAAGATTTTACATTTAGCCAAGAAGAACCAAATGCGCAGGTGTAGAATAGTTGGTACCTGGCTCAAGAGCAGTAACTGTGAGAGGGATTTAGGAATCCTAGTGGACAGGCACTTACATAGGCTGCAGCTGCCAAAACAACCAATGCAGACATAGGCTGCATCAACAGAGGAATTTAAAGCACTTGGAGCATAAATAGTATTTCTCAGGTCTACTTGTCCAAAGATACAGCCAGGAAAAGTGAGGAAAATACTTGAAATGAAAGATTAGATCAGATTATTGACTAGTCCACATATCTTAAAGTTGCTAAGATTGAGAAATACTGCTTTAGAAAACAGAATCAGAAGGATCTTGACAAACTGATACTTTGGGCAAAGTCTAGCAAAATTAAATTTCCACAATGATAAATGCAAAAATCCTCTATTTGCATTGGGAAAAATCAGAGGTATGAATATGAAAGGATACAATACAAAAAGTATATGGGTGGCTCATAAGCTGAATATTACCCACAATGTGGTGCAGTTGCAAAAAACAAACAAACAGCAAATGCAGTTCTATACTGTATCAGCACAAATATAATGTTGAATAAAAGTCGTTGTTCCTCACTATTCTGCTTTAATTAGGCTGCACCTAGAATATTGCATTCAATTCTGGGCACTGCATTTTAGGAAAGGGAGTGGCAAGCACATCATTCCCAGAAGAGAGCAACAAATGATAAGGATGCTAGAAAGAAAAGCCTCAGAATGTTTGGAAGTGTTGAGTATGGTTATCCTGGGGCAGAGATTGCCAGGAGACATGATAGTTTCTTCAAATATTTGAAGGGTTTCATATAGAATAGAGTTCCCCAACTTTTCTGGCTTTGTGGACTGGCAGAGGGGAGGGGATGAGTCCACGTGAGTGGCAGGCATACACATGTACACCTCCATTTGCACGAACAGTGGGCACACAGGCCTGCCACTCATGCAAATGGACTTCATGCACAGGTGAAATTTATTTGCTCACTGGCCAAGCAGTGACCACACATGTGGCGATGCACACATGCTCTCTCACCACTTCCACGGCCCGTTCCAAATGGCTCAAGGCCCGATTGTGGGTCCCAGCCTGGGGATTGGGGATCCCGATATAGAACATGGTCCAGAATTTTTCAGAGTTGGTCCAGAAGATAGGGAAAGGCAAGAAATAGTGGGTTTAAATTACAAGACAATAAATTTGGTTGAACTTGAGAGAAAAAGGCTGAACAAAAAAAAGCTCAAACATTGAAATTGGTCAGTCACCTTTGCTGGGGATGTTTAAATATGCTGGATGCAGAGGTGATATTCAGCAGGTTCTGACCAGTTCTGGAAAACCAGTAGTGGAAATTTTGAGTAGTTCAGAGAACCGGCAAATACCACCTCTGACTGGCCCTGCCCCCATCTATTCTCTGCCTCCCGAGTCCCAGCTGATCGGCTGCGTCTTCTTTTGTTGCCCTGCACAGGAGAATGGAGCTGGAAAGCAGGTTAGTGGGATAGGGAGGGAATGGAGTAACCTTCCCCAGGAGTAGGGAGGGAGTGGAGATTTTACAGTATCCTTCCCCTGCCATGCCCACCAAGCCATGCCCACCAAGCCATGCCCACAGAACTGATAGTAAAAAAATTTGAATCCCACCACTGGCTGGATGGTTTTGTCAGGGATGTTGCAGTAGCTTATGCCTATACTGGGCTGGGGATTAAACTACCATGATCCTGTAAAACCTTATATTCTGTGTTTCACCTTTTGCTCCAATCAATGGCCTTACCGAGGTTGTATTACCAAACAATAATGCAATCCTCGATATATTTTTCTCGTTGTAGGCCCTAAGTTTTGTTTAAAAAATATTTATACTTTTTATACATACTTACATTTCAAATGTCATTTAGCACAAGCTCCACTCTAAAACACAGGAGTTTTCAAATTCCTTACCAGGGATTTTTTTCGCCCAGCCAATCATATGGACCAATTCTTTGTCTGCAAGTTTCGTCAAGGACATCATCATGGAAGCTTCTGTAAATGGCCTGTTGGGGTGACTCACCAACACATTTGGTGGTTCAGCTTCAAGTAATATGGAAACAAACTGTTCTGGGCTTATTTCATTGCCCAAGGCTTCTTTTGCTTGGATGATGCTTTCATTATTCTTTTTCCCTTTGCCTACACAATTCACCAAATCTTCTGGATTGCGATGACGGCGAACAATACGATACCCACAACGCTCTCTTCTTGAACCTGAAATTTTGAAAAATGGACCTAATTTAATATTCCAGTAACTCAACCACTAGATTAATTATACATGTGTACTTAAATGGTATAAGAAGAGTTGGTTGCTAATGTTCCAAAAGTGTACCAAATCCATGTAGGAAAATTCCGGTGAGCAATTTCCAGCTTACTTTGCACACATCCAATCCCTATACCCAGATCAGAGAAAGGATTTGTGATATACAGTTCAACTAGCAAAACTATAGCAAACATTAACTTTTTTTACAGTTGTAATGTTCTTATTGTTTATGTTATTTTATCATTTTAGAATTGTAAGCTGTCCAGAGTCATTTGGTTGAGTTGGGCAGCTATAGAAATTGAATGACTGAATAAACAAACAAACAACAAACAAATAAATAAATAAATAAATGGAAATTGAAATGGGAAATAAAACACTAAGTGATCCTCTATTCTGCACCATGAAGTAAACAAGTTAGTGATGGGTTTGATGTATCCATCAATCTAAACAAAGCAACATTTTTACATCAAATGTTTTTTTAAAAAAATCAGCCTCCAAGGACTTTTAGCAGTGTGGTAATCAAAAATAAAAACAGTAAAAAATAAAATAGGTGTTAATCTTATTGGAGTCTTGTGTTGCTTCTGGTTTGGGAGGACTTTGGAAGCTATTGAAAGAGGACTTGGGGGCCAAATCTGGCTCACAGAAGTTTCTTACTATAGACCTTGATACTCTGGTATGATACATTTATTATCAGTAAAGAGCTCTGGCAACAAGAGAGGAGCTGATTGGAAATCAGAATCTCAGGTAGATGGTAGGAAGCCAAGCAATTAGTTTGGCTCTAAATCAATTTTATTTTCTGAATTCTGGATAAACATAACATCCACATAAAGAGTCTGCATGATGCAGAAAGATGCTGTGAATTTACTAGAATGAAGGCACAATGTAAGTCTAGTTCAGCATAATGAAATCTTGATTTAGTTCTGAGAACAACGGCTCAATTTCTCAGTTCCATGTCATTCTTCCATAATCAGTATGCCCTAGTGTAGCAGATCCCACAACAGGATCATCCTATACATAGACTCCATCCCCTCCCCAGCAGATGATCAACAACTGCATTATTAAAACTTCTATTATCTAATTTTCTCTTTTTTCTTGATCCTGAAACTTGTTAACTAGATATACAATTCTATTATCCGTCTCTGTGGGTCTCCCTCCCTCCCTCCCCCCCTCTCTCTCTCACACACACACCAGGGGCGGGATTCAACCGGTGTTACTACGGGTTCGGTGATTATGCTTTGCACCAGATTTTTTACTGCTTTTCCAACCTCAGCTGTGCCGTGCAAAGCAGCTGAGGTTGAAAAAGCAGGAAATAAAGGACAAGTAAAAGCCTGGGCAGGCAGGTGGGCCAAACAGCAGCAGACACAGAGCACAGGTTTGGTGTCTGCTGCTCTTCAGAGCTACCAGTTCTATAGAGCTGGGCAGAACCAGTAGCATTCCACCCCTGACATACACATTCTGAAACTGGATCTGATTCTTCAAATACTTGCTTGTATGTTTCTACTGCCATTTATATGTTCAATCCAAAAAATTGCCAACTGCCAAAGTTTCCATGGCTTAATCAAGCTAAATTTATAGATACCACCACAGTTTCTTGGCATTTAAAGTTATCCATAAATACAATAGAAATTGAATCAGCTCAGACATAGTTTATCAACCTTTCTAAGAACAGTGACTCACTTTGCAAAATACTGTATGGTATAGCCAGAAAACTAGCTGCTGATCTGACTATGGACAGCAAACAAATATTTCCTGGCATCCACATGGAGCTCAGCAGGAGTTTCCATCCAAGACATTTACTCTGATTCAAACAGCAGCTAGCCATAGACCATTCCTCATATCTTCCCAGCCTTGCTTGGAACTGCATCAGTGAGGCAGCTCTCTGTGAAGCCTAGGGAGATTTGGTGGGTGGGTGGGGGTGTTAAATGGAAGCTGAAGGGGAATTTCAAACACAATAGCCCTACATTTTTAAGATTCTCAGACAGGGACATGATTGCTGCTGTGCACACTGGAAAAGAGAGGAAGGGCAGGTTTCAAGGCAGAGAAATATGAGAAGATCCATGGCCTTTGCTTCTATCCATCACTTTCCTGTGGTCCACCATCTTCTGGCCTACAACTACCTACTCACAGCACTTGGGATTGTTACTAAAAGTAAGTTTAAATACCCCTCCTGCCAACTGTTTTTCTTCTGCAAGTTGAGAAGCATGTTCTACTACTCTCTTTAAAAGACAAAAAGAGTGAGGAAAATATAAAATGCAGATACTGAGGCAGAATAATAATTGTGTTGCTGATTTACTCCTGAGACAAGCATTGAAGGAAAGAAAGTTACTCCTACTACAAAGTTCTGTGGCTGAAATTTAGTAGCGGCTCCTTAATTGCTGAGAACAATTAACCAATGCAATGGCTTGAGTTCAGTAGGTGTGGGTGCTTCATCACTGAAGACTTTTAAGAAGGTTTTCTTTTCCATGGGGCCAAATAACAAATGTGTCATCGACAATGACAAATGTGTCATTAACCATAGTTTGGGTTTGTGGGTGGCATTGGCTAGGGCTCTGGATTCGAATTATTTGGCCCCATGGAAAAGAAAACCTAAACAATTTCTTAACACACCTAAACAGCACATACCCCAAAATCAAGTTCACCATGGAAACGGAAACAAACAAACAACTACCATTCCTAGATGTACTAATCTAAAAAAAAACAGATGGCACACTAGGATACACCATATACCAGAAGAAAACACACACCAACTGCTACCTCAACGCCCAATCCCACCACCACCCAGCACAGATAAACTCTATGGCCAAAACACTAATCGCCAGAACCAAACACCTGGCAGACAAGACACACATAAAGACTGAACTATGCACCCTGACTAAAGTACTGAGACATAATGGAGACCTAGAAGATGAACAGACCTATGGAACAGCTGTCCTGCCCTACATAAGAGTACTACAGATAAGATACTACACAGGCATCACATCAAGACTGCCTTCAAAACAGACAGAAAAATAGCAGCCATCCTAAGAAACCCCAAAGATAAAATTGACCTGGAAAACCAAGGCATATATGAAGTCCCCTGTGCATCATGCCCTGCCACATACATTGGACAGACCAATAGAAGAATAAGTACCCGCCTGGATGAACAAAAAATGCAGTAAAAAAGCTGGAACACACTTCCTCACTTGTCCAACACATGAAAGCCACAGGTCATAGCACCAAAACCCTAGCCACTATAGAAAACCCCAGCTACAAAATTATCAGAGAAGACATAGAGATTGAAAAAAGACCTGAAAGCATGAATAGAAGAGATGACTCCACCAGACTGTCAATTATTTGGAAGCCTGCACTCACAAACAAAAAAAATCTCCACACCACAAGCCAGGCAAACACCTGGGCACAAACAGACTCCCCCCGCCGATACCTCCAGCTCAAACACACCCCAACCAGGCACCCAGATGAAACCTAGCTTCCTAATAAATGATAGCCATCCATTTACTCGGAGCCAAGCCGCACTAAAAGCCTCCAATACAGGAAACACAATGTTGCCAGCCAATCAAGACAAAAAAAAGCTACAAAACAGACAGAAGATAGTAGAAACACCAATCAAGCAGAACACAGCAAACTCCAAGACCAATAAACACAGACCAAGACTCCCAACTAATCAGGATGAAGAAAAATCCATTCTGGCACAGCAGTAGGCTAGCACCAAATTTAAAACAGAAATGGCTGTGAAAGTCTGATTCACAGACGAACACAGTACAGAAGCCTGATGATGACAGATGAGATTCTGCCGAAATGTTGCTACAACTTTAAAAGCACAACTATAATGACGTGGGAATATACGCAGGTCTTGGCGTGTTCAGGTCTTTTCCCATGTAAGATCTTGGCGACGTTTCAACGAGGTCCCACTTGCCATCTTCAGACTGGTGCTTTCGGCTTCATGCTTGTGCAAGCAAAGCGTGATCGGAGCTGCCGTCTCTATAAATACTGGTGGGGAGGTTGGCTGTGTTGTCATTTCTTGATTGGTTGATGGAGTTGATGTTTGCAGATTGGCTGGCTTTTTTGTAAGAACATGTGTGGCTGAGGTATTGGCTGTGTGTCTATCAGCCTCCTGTGTTGCAACAACCTGGGTAATGGGCTGTGAGATGACTTTCTGAGTTCTATTGTTGTGACATCCTGGGTCTTGTGCTGTAATCTCCTGGGTTGTTGGCTGTGTTGCAACATCCTGAGGTTTTGTGGTGTAACCTCCTGAGTTTTGTGATGTGATATCCTGAGTGGATGGCTGTGATGTGATGTTCTGGGTTTTGGTTTGGCTCCGAGTTTGAGGCCTGGCTATGTGTTCATGACGTGTGTCAGTTTGCTTGGTTTGGGGGTCGGGGTGTGTGGCAGCTGGTGATGCAGTGGTCTGGTTTCTGGATGGTGGTTGCCTTTCATCTATGGGGTGGGTTTGGGTTTGAGCCTGGTGAGGGAGATTGGTGGTGGCATCCTGTGTTGTTTTGGGTTCGATGTTGGTTTACTTATATACTTACAGCCACCCGCTCAGGATATCACATCAGAAAACTCAGGAAATTACACCACAAGAACTCAAGAAGTTGCAACACAGCAAATGACCCAGGATATCACAGCACAAGACCAAGGATACCACAGCAATAAGTCTCACAAGGTCATCACACAACCCATTACCCAAGCCATTACTACACAGGAGGCTAATGGAAAAGAGATCAAAACACAAACGACTCAGGAGATTACAACGCAGGACCCAGGATACCACAACAAAAGAACTCGCAAGCCCATCACACAACCCATTACCCAAGCCGTTAAAACACGAGAGGCTAATGGAAAAAAGATCACTACAAAACAAACGACCCAGGAGATTACAGCACAAGATCCAGGATATCTCCACAACAAAACTCACAAGGCCATCACACAGCTCATTATACCAACATCAACTCCATCAACCAATCAAGAGGCAGCAGCGCAGCCAACCAGCCCAGCACACCACCCCCCACCAGCAGTATTTATAGAGAGACGGCAGCTCCGATCACAAACTGCTTGCACTGGCATGAAGTCGAAGGCACCAGCCTGAGGATGGTGAGTGGGACCTCGCCGAAACGTTGCCAAGATACTCTTAATCTTACACGGGAAAAGACCCAAACACACCTAGACCTATATACCTGTACCCATGAAAATCTACATACATACATACATACATACATACATACATATATACATATACATATACATATACATATACATATACATATACATATACATATACATATACATATACATATACATATACATATACATATACATATACATATACATATATATATATATATATATATATATATATATATATATATATATATATATATATATGGTATTCGGCTTAGTTCGGGTATTTTCCCACGTCATTGTAGTTGTTCTTTTAAAGTTGTATTTTCTGAAGCCTGATGATGGCAGATGAGATTCTGCTGAAACGTTGCTACAACTTTAAAAGCACCACTACTATGACGTGGGAAAATACCCTAACAAAGCTGAAGGCCATACATGTAAGTACCAGCGAAAACTTAAGAAAACATATATATATATATATATATATATATATACATACACACACACACACATACATACACATACACACACACACACACACACACACACACACATATAGTCTGTAGTACACAGACTACACAGTACTACACAGACATCACATCAAGACTGCCTTCAAAACAGACAGAAAAATAGCAGCCATCCTTAGCAACCCCAAAGATAAAATTGACCTGGAAAACCAAGGCATATCGAAGTCCCCTGTGCATCATGCCC
Organism: Notechis scutatus; assembly: GCF_049901735.1. Lineage (NCBI taxonomy): Eukaryota > Metazoa > Chordata > Lepidosauria > Squamata > Elapidae > Notechis > Notechis scutatus. Next base: position 312,682,763 of record NC_142009.1, on the reverse strand, counting down.
AACCACATACATTGGACAGACCAATAGAAGAATAAGTACCCGCCTGGATGAACACAAAAATGCAGTCAAAAAGCTGGAGCACACTTCCTCACTAGTCCAACACATGGAAGCCACAGGTCATAGCATCAACTTCAGTGGCACCAAAACCCTAGCCACTATAGAAAACCCTAGCCACAGAATCATCAGAGAAGCCATAGAGATTGAAAAAAGACCAGAAAGCATGAATAGAAGAGATGATTCCACCAGGCTGTCAATCATTTGGAAGCCTGCAATCACAAACAAAAAAATCTCCACACCACAAGCCAGGCAAACACCTGGGCACAAACAGATCCCCCCTGATACCTCCAGCTCAAACACATCCCAACCAGGCACCCAGATGAAACCCAGCTTCCTAACTAATGATAGCCGTCCATTTTTAAAACCTATGCACTAAAGGCCTTCAATAAAGTAACACAATGCTGCCAGCCAATCAAGATACAAAAAGAGCCAAAAAACAGACAGAAGATATTAGAGACACCAATCAAGCAGAACACAGCAAACTCCAAGACCAATAAACACAGACCAAGACTCCCAACCAATCAGGATGAAGAAAAAACCATTCTGGCACAGCAATAGGTTGCCCCAAATTTAAATCTGAAACCACTGTAAAAGTCTGACTCACAGACGGACACAATACAGAAGCCTGATGATGGCAGATGAGATTCTGCTGAAACGTTGCTACAACTTTAAAAGAACAACTACAATGACGTGGGAAAATACCCGAAAGTACCATGAAAACTTAAGAAAACAAAGATATATATATATATATATATATATATATATATATATATATATATATATATATATATATATATATATATATATATATATATATATATATATATATGTTTTCTTAAGTTTTAGCGAAATACTATGTATGGTGTTCGGCTTGGTTAGTATTTTCCACGTCATTGTAGTTCTTTTAAAGTTGTAGCAACGTTTCAGCAGAATCTCATCTGCCATCATCAGGCTTCTGTATTGTGTCCGTCTGTGAGTCAGACTTTTACAGTAGTTTCAGATTTGAATTTGGGGCAGCCTATTGCTGTGCCAGAATGGTTTCTTCATCCTGATTGGTTGGGAGTCTTGGTCTGTGTTTAATGTCTGGAGTTGCTGTGTTCTGCTTGATTGGTGTCTCTAATATCTTCTGTCTGTTTTCTGATCTTGATGGCATAACAAGCATGTGTTGCTTATATGGAAGCCTTTAGTCAGGCACCGGAGTAAATGGGCTATCATTGAGTTGGAAGCTGGAGTCCATCTGGGCTGCCTGGGATGGTGTGTTGTGAGCTGGAGGTATCAGGGTGTTTGTGCCAGGTGTGCTAATGGTGTGAAGATTTTTGTTTGGCTGTGCAGCTTCAATGATTGACAGCCTGAGAATCAGTCTCTTCTGTTCATGCTTTGTCATCTTTCAATCTTCCTCACTAGTTTGAAAAAGACCAGAAAGCATGAACAGAAGAGATGATTCCACCGGGCTGTCAATCATTTGGAAGCCTGCACTCACAAACAAAAAAATCTCCACACCACAAGCCAGGCAAACACCTGGGCACAAACAGACCCCCTGATACCTCCAGCTCAAACACACCCCAACCAGGCACCCAGATGAAACCCAGCTTCCTAACTAAATGATAGCCATCCATTTACCCGAAGCCAAGCTGCACTAAAAGGCCTCCAATACAGGAAACACAATGTTGCCAGCCAATCAAGATACAAAAAAAGCTAAAAAACAGACAGAAGATATTAGAGACACCAATCAAGCAGAACACAGCAAACTCCAAGACCAATAAACACAGACCAAGACTCCCAACTAATCAGGATGAAGAAAAAACCATTCTGGCACAGCAATAGGCTAGCACCAAATTCAAATCAGAAATGGCTGTGAAAGTCTGACTCACAGACGGACACAGTACAGAAGCCTGATGATGACAGATGAGATTCTGCTGAAATGTTGCTACAACTTTAAAAGAAACTATAATGACGTGGGAAAATACCGCAGGTCTTGGCGTGTTCAGGTCTTTTCCCATGTAAGATCTTGGCGAACGAGGTCCCACTTGCCATCTTCAGACTGGTGCTTTATTCATGCTTGTGCAAGCAAAGCGTGATCGGAGCTGCCGTCTCTATAAATACTGGTGGGGAGGTTGGCTGTGTTGTCATTTCTTGATTGGTTGATGGAGTTGATGTTTGCAGATTGGCTGGCTTTTTGTAAGAACATGTGTGGCTGAGGTATTGGCTGTGTGTCTATCAGCCTCCTGTGTTGCAACAACCTGGGTAATGGGCTTGAGATGACTTTCTGAGTTCTATTGTTGTGACATCCTGGGTCTTGTGCTGTAATCTCCTGGGTTGTTGGCTGTGTTGCAACATCCTGAGGTTTTGTGGTGTAACCTCCTGAGTTTTGTGATGTGATATCCTGAGTGGATGGCTGTGATGTGATGTTCTGGGTTTTGGTTTGGCTCGAGTTTGAGGCCTGGCTATGTGTTCATGACGTGTGTCAGTTTGCTTGGTTTGGGGTCGGGGTGTGTGGCAGCTGGTGATGCAGTGGTCTGGTTTCTGGATGGTGGTTGCCTTTCATCTATGGGGTGGGTTTGGGTTTGAGCCTGGTGAGGAGATTGGTGGTGGCATCCTGTGTTGTTTTGGGTTCGATGTTGGTTTACTTATATACTTACAGCCACCCGCTCAGGATATCACATCAGAAAACTCAGGAAATTACACCACAAGAACTCAAGAAGTTGCAACACAGCAAATGACCCAGGATATCACAGCACAAGACCAAGGATACCACAGCAATAAGTCTCACAAGGTCATCACACAACCCATTACCCAAGCCATTACTACACAGGAGGCTAATGGAAAAGAGATCAAAACACAAACGACTCAGGAGATTACAACGCAGGACCCAGGATACCACAACAAAAGAACTCTTAAGCCCATCACACAACCCATTACCCAAGCCATTAAAACACGAGAGGCTAATGGAAAAAGATCACTACAAAACAAACGACCCAGGAGATTACAGCACAAGATCCAGGATATCTCCACAACAAAACTCACAAGGCCATCACACAGCTCATTATACCAACATCAACTCCATCAACCAATCAAGAGGCAGCAGCGCAGCCAACCAGCCCAGCACACCAGCCCCCACCAGCAGTATTTATAGAGACGGCAGCTCCGATCACAAACTGCTTGCACTGGCATGAAGTCGAAGGCACCAGCCTGAGGATGGTGAGTGGGACCTCGCCGAAACGTTGCCAAGATACTCTTAATCTTACACGGAAAAGACCCAAACACACCTAGACCTATATACCTGTACCCATGAAAATCTACATACATACATACATACATACATACATACATACATACATACATACATATATATATATATATATATATATATATATATATATATATATATATATGGTATTCGGCTTGGTTCGGTATTTTCCCACGTCATTGTAGTTGTTCTTTTAAAGTTGTAGCAACGTTTCAGCAGAATCTCATCTGCCATCATCAGGCTTCTGTATTGTGTCTGTCTGTGGGTCAGACTTTTACAGTGGTTTCAGATTTAAATTTGGGGCAGCCTATTGCTGTGCCAGAATGGTTTTTCTTCATCCTGATTGGTTGGGAGTCTTGGTCTGTGTTTATTGGTCTCGGAGTTTGCTGTGTTCTGCTTGATGGGTGTTTCTGATATCTTCTGTCTGTTTTTTGGCTCTTTTTGTATCTTGATTGGCTGGCAGCATTGTGTTACTTTAATGGAGGTCTTTAGTGCAGCTTGGCTTCGGGTAAATGGACTGGCTATCATTAGTTAGGAAGCTGGGTTTCATCTGGGTGCCTGGTTGGGGTGTGTTTGAGCTGGAGGTATCAGGGGGATCTGTTTGTGCCCAGGTGTTTGCCTGGCTTGTGGTGTGGAGATTTTTTTGTTTGTGAGTGCAGGCTTCCAAATGATTGACAGCCTGGTGGAATCATCTCTTCTGTTCATGCTTTCTGGTCTTTTTCAATCTCTATGGCTTCTCTGATGACTCTGTGGCTAGGGTTTTCCATAGTGGCCAGGGTTTTGGTGCCATTGAAGTTGATGCTATGACCTGTAGCTTCCATGTGTTGGACTAGTGAGGAAGTGTGTTCCAGCTTTTTGACTGCATTTTTGTGTTCATCCAGGCGGGTACTTATTCTTCTATTGGTCTGTCCAATGTATGTGGCCGGGCATGATGCACAGGGGACTTCGTATACGCTCTGGCACAGCAATAGGCTGCCCCAAATTTAAATCTGAAACCACTGTAAAGTCTGACCCACAG